>NC_056616.1:5503776-5823776 GCF_018340385.1 Cyprinus carpio
AATTTTTTTTTTTTTTTTTTTTGCAAAAGGCTCTAGGTTTTTATGAAGTAGCAAAAACTGATAAAATAAACTATTCACCATTGTTTGAAAACATATACTATGTTTTGAGGATTATGTTCCATGCTGTGTATATCCTTTATGTATTTTAATGGTTCTCAGAGACCAATTCCCAATAACCATTACATGTTTGTATCTCATACTAAATTGTTTCAGAATTGAAAACAAAACCTTACATAAAACAAAGGCAACATTGGTAAACACAAAATGCATTTTTTTTTTTTTTGTTTGTTTGTTTTTTCTTTTATGATAATGTTGATTATAAGCAAAAAAGTGAATACTAACTGGGTCTGTGTGAAAATGTATTTGTCCCTGTAATTACTAATTTCCAAATCTTTGAAAATGCATTAATAATAGGATTCAGTTAGACTAGTTGCAACCTGTTTAATTACTTTAAACACAACTTTTCCCACAGTTTAATAGGTCTTACCGAGTAACACAAGGAAGATGGGGATTGAAATACATCAGTTTGGGAAAAGTTACAAAGCTGTTTCAAATGTTTTTGGACTCCAAAGAACCACAATAGCAGCCATGATGTCCAAAAAAAAAACAAACAAAAAAAAAACACTTTCACTCAGTAGTCGTCTTTGAAATGCCTCTTGGGCAGCTATTTCAGGCATGCAAGTACAGCTCCTATCTCTTTGAAAAAGGAAACATGAAATTCTCCAAAGCTGTTCACCAAGCTTATGATTACGTTTCATATTTGAAATCACCAATGAAATCTGACAACAAATTTTGTTTTTTGTGCTCAAATAGCAAAGACCGGCCAATGTGCATGTGCTGTCCGTTCTGCTGTCCGTTCTATTCTAATGGCAGCTGCAGTGATACAATAACTTTACCAATTATTGATTAGTTCTTTTGTTTAGAAGAAGGAACTATTCCATGATTCTGTGTATAGCACATTCTCCCATTCATATCTAATAAGAGTGCACTGTCTCGGATATCTAAATCTTTGAAACCTTCAAAGAAGTGGCCAACCTTCCAAAATTCCCTCAAGAGCACTTCGCATTTACGAAGTCACAAAATACCCAAGGACAACATGGAAGGAACTGCTGGCCTCTCTTGTGTCAATAAAGATCACTGTTCACGACTCCACTACTTGAAAGTCACTGGCCAAAGATGACATCCATGGCGAAGCAGTGCCAAGTGGAAAACCACTGCTAATCCAGAAGAACATTAAAGGGCACCTATTATGCAAAATAAATTTTTACATGTTGTTTGAACATAAATGTGTGTTGGTAGTGTATGTACACAACCACCCTATAATGATGTATATATAATTTTGTTTGCCTACAAAACGGCTCTGCCACCCCTTTACCTAAATGTATTACTTCAGTCTTATGTGCCCTCTAGAAACTTGCATTCTACAAGTGAACATCACTTTATTGTGCCATCCCAAAGAGGCACAAAATCACTTTCACAGACTTTTAAATGAAATGTTCCCTTCTGGTGGAATGACCTGCCCAACTCAATCTGAGCAGCGGAAGCCATTTTCAAGAATTGGCTAAAAACACATCTCTTCCATCTTTATTTGACCCTCTAACTCTAGCTCTCTCTATTCTAATTATATTCTAAAAAAAAAAAAAAAAAAAAAACCTTTTAGACTTTATTTACTGCTTGTTTTCTTACAAAAAAATTAAAACAATAATCTTTTTGTATTTTATCTATTTGTTTTCTTTTTATTTATTATACAATTAACAAAAGCAAAAAATGCTTCTAACACTAGCATGCTCTATTCTTTTTCTATTCTATCTGTTTTCTTTTTATTTATTATATATTTAAAAAAAAAAAAAAAAACCTTGCTACTGTAGGTGTACTGCGTTAAGCTAACTGAAACTTGTTATAGCACTTGCATTACATTTCTCTCTTTTTTTATTTTGATTGCTTCCATTTGTAAGTCGCTTTGGAAAAAAAGCTTTTGCTAAATGACTAAATGTAAATGTAAAAGTCTATACCAGATTACTGCAAAGGAGAATTCGATCAGTTGTCGAACCTCAGCTAGAAGAGGAACAATGCGGATTCCATCCCTGATGCGGAACAGTGGACCAGCTTTTTACCCATCTAAAGAATCCTGGAGGGGGCATGGCTTTGTTTTTCAATCAACATGTCTTTTGTAGATTTGGAGAAGACTAATGACTATGTTTTACCTAGGATCTGGACTTCACCAGGGCTGTTCCTTGTCATCAATCCTGTTTGTGATATTCAAGCACAGGATCTCAAGGTGAAGCCAGGGGGATGGAGGGTGTCCACACTGAAAAAAAACAATCAGTAAATTTACTTAATTTTTATTTGGCAAAGTTTTTGCACGAGCATTTTCAAGTAAATTTAATACATTTGGAAATTAAGTAAATCTACTTAACTAAATTAAGTAAAAATAAAAAAAACGAATAAGTACATGTAACTTGACCTGTTAATTTAATTGAGTAAATTTCACTTACAAATCTGATATAATTAAGTAAAATCAGTTGTTCTTTTAAATACATTTTACATGTTTTATGCAGTGCTGGTAATTAATATAAATGTAATTAAATTTTTCTGTTATAATGTCACAAAATAATACCATGACAATGTGTAGTTCAGAGTCTTTTTATGATTAGGAACAAATCATGCAAGAAATAGCCAGCACACAGAAACCTATGATGCTTAAAACCCTCTGAAGTCGATTAACGCGTATACGCGTTTTGAGGCATTTTGTCCTGATAACCCCAAAAAGAACTTAATTACACTTTCAGTTTTGATCGTACAGATAAGAGCAATACATCAATCGAATCTGTAAAGGGTCTACTTTTTTTGTATACAGACATAACAACAAAACTTTGTGCATTTATAAAATAAAGATAACAAACAAGGAGTGCTGTCTGCAGCCTTTGTCTGCGCTGATCTTTTCATTTACAAATGCGTCATTAAAATAAACTGTAACTCAGTGAATACTTAACACAGAGACATGAGAGAGATATCTATAGAAAGCCTGACATGTCTACTTTTAAACTAAACAAGTGCTGCCTAAAGTAATCCATATGAAAACAACGCGATGTCTGTTTTTCATGTCTTCCTTCGTTATATGTGACCATTATCTTCTAATGGGCACCACGCCCCTGCGCCGAGCGCGCTTTTGAGATTCAAATGTTTCACTGAAGCGCGCGGCCTTTTGAATACGCCCACACAACAGAAGACAACGCAGCGAGACTGTTCTTCGTTTTTTTTTATTTTACTGTTTGCTTCGCGATGAGAGGAATAAGACATAATTCACCCCAAAAAGATGTGATGTGGTTGAGGATTTGAGATTTGGATTTCCTCAGCCTCAAAAAAAAGAATGAAGCACTTTATTCAGCAGAGATCAGAAACACGAGTAAGTCTCTTTTTATTTATTTATATACTTGTACTAGTTTTCACATAACGTGTAAACAGTTTACTAGTTAGACTTTTTCCAAAGACTTTTTCCAAAATATTATTCCTGACTAAATGTATAATCAAGTGAAATATTATGAAGTTTCAATAACAATATACACTACTATACCCATCCAAAAGCTTGATGTAAATAATATAAATGTAGACTGACTTTATTTCTGTCAGACGTCTACAGAAGATCCTGATTGAGAATTAACTAAGGTTTAGATGTTGATTTATGTTTTCATTTTAAGTAACTATGCTAGAAATCAGTGTTTGCTTTAGTTGGGTTCTTGACCCTTGATTCCTGTCTTAGATCTGGTTCTTTGGCTGTTGTAACCGTTTGTTGTAACTGAAAAGCCCAGAGAAAATATCATCAGGTGTTATACACACACACTCACACTCTTAAAAGCTGCTTTTATCCAAAGCAACTTATAGTGCATTCAGGTTAGCACTTTTTTTATCTAACCTTTACCTAGTTGTTGGTTGTTATACGGTATATTGATGATACTCATTGATTATTGAACTGTTTGGAGTCTAATCTTTGATGAAACAGGTGTTGTGTTATTATTGGATTGATTACAGTAAAAACGTGGTCAGTCTAAGAGCCAGTGGTTCTGTGATAAATCAGTTAATATAAAGAACTTTCCAACAGTTTGGTTTTCTGTGTGTGTCATTTAGTCACACACAGACATCAATAATCAGCATATGAACCTCAACAATGTGACCATAAAAAACAAAAACAACAAAAAAACAATGCAGCAGAGCATGCTGGGAGCCATGGATGAGTTTATGTACTACAATAGTGGACCCAGCATGCCTTGCAGCACATAGTTTTTTTTTTTCGTAACCATTGTTGAGGTTCATATTCTGATTATTGATGTCTGTGTGTGACTAAATTGACACCATACAAAGACCAAACTCAGTTTGGAAATGCCGTCATATTAACTGATTATGAAAAGAACCTCTGACTTTTTGAATGGCTTGTCATTGTAATCAACTGAACAAACTATAGAACACCTATTTAGTAAGACTTTGATCTCTGAACAGCTCCATAAAGATGATTATTATCACCAATATGCTGTACAACAACTAATACCTGATCATATTTTCTATGGGTTTTTCTGAGTTATAACAAACATGCTTCAAAAACACATGGTTACAACGTCCGAAAAAATTAATCCTACAGACAGAATCAAGGGTTAAGAGCCCACACTAAAAAGCAACACTGAGCTCTAACATGGTTACTTCAAATGAAACAATAAATCAACATCTACAACCTTAGATTCTCAATAAGATCTTCTGTAGACGTCTGACAGAAATAAAGTCAGTCTGGTTATTAATAAGTGGAGCTGGTAGAAGACTAATGACTATGTTTTACCTAGGATCTGGACTTCACCAGGGCTGTTCCTTGTCATCAATCCTGTTTGTGATATTCAAGCACAGGATCTCAAGGTGAAGCCAGGGGGATGGAGGGTGTCCACACTGAAAAAAAACAATCAGTAAATTTACTTAATTTTTATTTGGCAAGTTTTTGCACGAGCATTTTTCAAGTAAATTTAATACATTTGGAAATTAAGTAAATCTACTTAACTAAATTAAGTAAAAATAAAAAAAACGAATAAGTACATGTAACTTGACCTGTTAAATTTTATTGAGTAAATTTCACTTACAAATCTGATATAATTAAGTAAAATCAGTTGTTCTTTTAAATACATTTTTACATGTTTTATGCAGTGCTGGTAATTAATTTAAATGTAATTAAATTTTTCTGTTATAATGTCACAAAATAATACCATGACAATGTGTAGTTCAGAGTCTTTTATTAGGAACAAATCATGCAAGAAATAGCCAGCACACAGAAACCTATGATGCTTAAAACCCTCTGAAGTCGATTAACGCGTATACGCGTTTTGAGGCATTTTGTCCTGATAACCCCGAAAAGAACTTAAATTACACTTTCAGTTTTGATCGTACAGATAAGAGCAACACATCAATCGAATCTGTAAAGGGTCTACTTTTTTTGTACACAGACATAACCAAAAACTTTGTGCATTTATAAAATAAAGATAACAAACAAGGAGTGCTGTCTGCAGCCTTTGTCTGCGCTTATCTTCATTTACAAATGCGTCATTAAAATGAACTGTAACTCAGTGAATACTCAACACAGAGACATGAGAGAGATATCTATAGAAAGCCTGACATGTCTACTTTTAAACTAAACAAGTGCTGCCGAAAACAAATATTCTGTGATAAAGTAATCCATATGAAAACAACGCGATGTCTGTTTTTCAAGTCTCCCTTCATTATCTTCTAATGCGACCACGCCCCTGCGCCGAGCGCGCTTTTGAGATTCAAATGTTTCACTGAAGCGCGCGGCTTTTGAATACGCCCACACAACAGAAGACAACGCAGCGAGATTGTTCTTCAAGATTTTTTTATTTTACTGTTTGCTTCGCGATGAGAGGAATAAGAGATAATTCACCCCAAAAAAACGTGATGTGGTTGAGGATTTGAGATTTGGATTTCCTCAGAAAAAAAGAATGAAGCACTTTATTCAGCAGAGATCAGAAACACGAGTAAGTCTCTTTTTATTTATTTATATACTTGTACTAGTTTTCACATAACGTGTAAACATTTTACTAGTTAGACTTTTTCCAAAGACTTTTTCCAAAATATTATTCCTGACTAAATGTATAATCAAGTGAAATATTATGAAGTTTCAATAACAATATACACTACTATACCATTCAAAAGCTTGATGTAATTAATATAAATTGTAGACTGACTTTATTTCTGTCAGACGTCTACAGAAGATCTGATTGAGAATTAACTAAGGTTTAGATGTTGATTTATGTTTTCATTTAAAGTAACCATGTTAGAGATCAGTGTTTGCTTTAGTTGGGTTCTTCACCCTTGATTTCTGTCTTAGTTTTTTCTCTGGCTGTTGTAACCATTTGTTGTAACTGAAAAGCCCAGAGAAAATATCATCAGGTGTTATACACACACTCACACTCTTAAAAGCTGCTTTTATCCAAAGCAACTTATAGTGCATTCAGGTGAGCACTTTTTTTTATCTAACCTGTACCTAGTTGTTGGTTGTTATACGGTATATTGATGATACTCATTGATTATTGAACTGTTTGGAGTCTAATCTTTGATGAAACAGGTGTTGTGTTATTAATTGGATTGATTACAGTAAAAGTGAGTCTAAGAGCCAGTGGTTCTGTGATAATCAGTTAATATAAAGAACTTTCCAAACAGTTTGGTTTTCTGTGGTGTCATTTAGTCACACACAGACATCAATAATCAGCATATGAACCTCAACAATGGTGACCATAAAAAACAAAAACAAAAAAAAAAACAATGCAGCAGAGCATGCTGGGAGCCATGGATGAGTTTTGTACTACAATAGTACCCAGCATGCATTGCAGCATGTTTTTTTTTTTTTCGTAACCATTGTTGAGGTTCATATTCTGATTATTGATGTCTGTGTGTGACTAATTGACACCATAGAAGACCAAACTGTTTGGAAATGCCGTCATATTAACTGATTATGAAAGAACCTCTGACTTTTTGAATGGCTTTCATTGTAATCAACTGAACAAACTATAGAACACCTATTTAGTAAGACTTTGATCTCTGAACAGCTCCATAATAGATGATTATTATCACCAATATGCTGTACAACAACTAATACCTGATCATATTTTCTCTGGGTTTTCTGAGTTATAACAAACATGCTTCAAAAACACATGGTTACAACGTCCGAAAAAATTAATCTAAGACAGAAATCAAGGGTTAAGAGCCCAACTAAAGCAACACTGATCTCTAACATGGTTACTTCAAATGAAACAATAAATCAACATCTAAACCTTAGATTCTCAATAAGATCTTCTGTAGACGTCTGACAGAAATAAAGTCAGTCTGGTTATTAATAAGTGGAGCTGGTGATGCTGTTTGTTAACAGCAGCTGTTCATCACTAATGCTCAATCAGCACTTAATTAATCACTTGATTACATAATTGCAAAGTTTTAAAACTTACATGGTTTAAGTAAAGGCAATCTGTTGACTCAAACGGTTTGAGTTACTGTGACTTGTCAGGTTTTACAGTGTGTCGAGAACTAATGGAGATCATGGAGAAGCCTTCAATCATTGCGGGTTTTCTTTCCACGCATGCGCAGATTCCTCGCTTTAAATTTTATGTGATTTTTAAAAATTTGCTTCAAGTACTTTATTAATTCGAGTAAATATGCTAGATAATCACAAGTCAAATTTACTTCTCTGTTGGATGTATAATATTTACAAGAAAATATTGAGTATATATTTAGATTTTACTTAATATTCAGGAGTTTTTAATTTTACTAATATATTTTTAGTAAAGATGCATGATTTTTCCTGTTTTATTTACTGAGCCATAAAATCATTTTTTACAGTGCAGTTCTGAAATCTTAGGGTGGCATCTCTGCTTTTTGCAGATGATGATGTCCTGATGCCTTCCAGTAGAGGGGTCCTGGTCATCCTTCCACCACTACACAGTCCCAGATAAACGATGGAAAATGGATGGAGGGAATTATTTTTTTCACGTGGGTGACAGGTGTTGAATAACTGCTTACATATACATTGTGAAATAAATGCAAGTCCACAACAATGGTGTGTGTTTTTGTTGAGACTGCTACCAATAGCACACAAGAGGAGGCCTGTGTTATGGAAATTTTTAATATTGTTAATCTTGCATTGATTGCATTAATCTCATTTAAGTATCTTCTTAAACATACAATGATCAAAGTAGTATATAGTCCATAGGGACATTGAGTTATTTTATGTAACTTGTGCACATAACTGCTTTAGGTTGAAATACAACATTTAAGGGGAAACTGTTTACCAGGGACTGGCAGTTTTGAGAGAAACCAGACATCTACCATGTAATGTGCATGAGAAGTGAATGTGTCATGGGGTGATGTGCACTGAGCAACATGATTGGCTCAAAGGTCCTAATCTGTCCTTCAATGTATCTTTTTACATACTATAAAAAGTGTGTTGTGAGTCTGTGTGTTATCTCTTTGCACACAGACTCGAGCTGTGTGTAAACCAGATCATTCTCTGCAGAGAATTAAAGCAATACAAAGACAAAACTCAGTTTGGTGTTTCATTCTCAGTCCCTACAAATTGTTATTGAATTAGAATTTCCACAACAAACTTGGCGACGAGCGACGGGATTCCACAGCTGATCGTCCGGGACCTGAGGACGTTAGTTGGCTGATCACCCTAGACCCACAAAGGGTTTAGCCCTAAACCCCAAAAGGTTTCAGGGAAGGGGGGACTGACGTCTGAGGGCTTGTGGACCTTCACTGCTGGTTTTCTCAATGGATCAGAAAAACGCGTGCTACAAACAGTGAGACTGATTTTGAAATTCCAATAACCTTGAAAATTTACAAATTGGGATTTTAATTTGGCAAATTAAGATCTGGTATTCCCAGACTTTACTTGCCTAAAACCTCCATTGATGCAAGTCCGAGCCACCCCGTTTCATGAGTAAGTGAAACCAGGTTTCGCAGGTAAGCAAAAATAGGTCTGCGAGTAAGTAGGACCATCTTGCAAGACAGGGGGGTGATAAGGCAAGCCGTCGTGCAAGTAAGTGCGAAGCCACACGGTAGTGACGACTACGTGTGAGGAAAAGAGGACGCGTTTCAGATAAAGTCTTGGATTGCAAAAATGGGGTCTGGTAACCTAATCTAAGATCGATCTTGTTGATTTGGACAGTCCAATTTACAATGACATGAAAAAGAAATATGGGAAATAATTATGGAAGTCATACCCTGGGTTGAGAATTATGGTTTTCCAAAAAAAAAAAAAAAGAAAAGGTACCTTTAGCATAACAGCCCTTAACAAAATAAAAGAGAGCTTGGAAAAATGTGAAAACAAATTAGAGAATATAAAAAGCAGAAAAACAAACAAAAAGACAAGTTTCAGAAGCATAGGAATTTTTATTTTACTTTTTAAAGCACAGGCGTGAAGCAGCAGAACGCTGAGAAATAAATTTTAATGACATTTAGGAAAGAACTGAAAAGTGATAGTTCTGTAGAAAATGCTGACAAAAGAACAGATCATACTGTTCAGAATTTTTCTCTTTATCCCCTTAGAGAACTGCAGTGTGCCAAAGTGGACTTTGATCTGGACTCCTGGCTTCACCCCTATATACAAATACCACAGCAGCACCAGATTCAACCACCACCGCTGCCTCCATCCTACAGAGCAACTGCATCTGCACCGCAGTCCTTGACGCCCAACGAAAGACAAGCACAGATCTTCGCAATTGACCAGCAACAACTTCGACAGCATCATAATCATCCAGAACATCTGCCACCAGCGACGGCGTAAGAGCAGTGGAATAGTCCGTGACTGGAGTCAGCACCATATCTAAAGCTCATGAGAGAGTGACACTGCAGCTGGACAGCCTGAATGAGCATGAAATGGAGGAAAAAAGAGAGCATGTCAGAGCTTTCCCCATGATTCAAGTGGCTGGGCCGAACGGAACTGTGATGGTCTCTCGACCACGGAACTAGAAGGACTTGAAAGAGGCTATGACACACTTGCCTCACCCCAAAGACTCTGGAGAAAAGTTTGCAAAGGATTTGGACATGTTTTGTCAAGAATTCAGCCCCACCATGCAAGAACTGAAACATTTGCTTTTGCTCAAACTGGGGGCAACAGACTGGCACAAGATAAGACCACATTTCCCTACAGGCAATGCTCAAACGAAGAATGCAGACTGGAATCACGCCGACGACAAGGCATATCGTCAAGCAGTAGAAACACTGTGTCAACGGATCAAGACTGACTTTTCAGTCAGAGTGAACACCACCAAAATCAAGCGGACGAGGCAGAGGACGACGACAGTCTCAGACTGATCCAGATCTTTGCTTTTACTGCTGGGAGAGGGGACATTGGAAAATTTCACTGTCCACATTTGATCAACCAAACGGCGGCTGGACCAGAGAAAGCTGAGGCAAACTGACAACAGAGACTTTCACAGCAGAAGCTGGAGAAGGAGGGGGGAGTCGGGAGCAAAGTCCACCAAGGCCACGCAACACAAACAGATAAGTCTGAAACACACACATTTTCTCTAAAGCTCACTGCAACGAAGAAAGTATGCTTGCTAATGTTTATGCTCACTGCAACGAAGAAAATATGCTTGCTCATATTTCCGCTCTTAGCAATGAAGAAAAATGCTTGCTCTGATACATGATCACATTGGAAGATTAGAAAATTACAAATCTTCTCTCGACAAGAACATAGGCACATACATATAGTCATCCAAATAAATTAGCTTATAAACAAATGCCACAGATTAAATTATGGGTTAATGGAGTTGAAAGGGCTGGCAACTCAGTAATTAGAATGGATGAAATAGATCCAATTCCAAAATTAAGTGGAATTTTAGTTTGGTCTATCTGGTTAAACTGTCAGAGAAAATTTCACTGTACCATTGAGATGTGAGGATGAAAATGGCATGAACTTTAAGCATTGTTTTCTACTGTCAGAAAACTGCCTTCAAAATTTGTTAGAAAGAGATTTCACTGGGAAGTGGCCCAGTGCCAAATTCAAACTTTAGCCACAATCCAACAATCGCAGTTGTATATTTACCAGTGGAAACTGAAAGATGATGAATTATGTGAAAAGCTTGTCAATGCTGCAAAAGACAGTTTCACCTAATTCTGAATTATGCCGTTCTCTGATTTACATTGCTCAGCACATACATTGTTTGGAAGAGATTAAATGTTTTTGATGAAATGGTTTTCATGTATAAACATGATAGACCTTAAATGTTTAATCTGGACAGAAAACAGATGCGCTGTTGCTGTTGATTTGAGAAATGAACAGCAAATGTTTTTGATGTTGTTGATTCTCTTCCACATGTTGCGTTGTCCAGAAAGAATAACGAACATTGGGAAGACATTGGTTTATTTGTAAAAATGTGTATTTTTCATATGAATTTGGTGGAGACAGCAGAGGACAATGTCGAATACAATCCAACACTGTCTGCATACCGAATGTGTTTGCACGGGCCTGCTGTTAAAGCTGTACGCACAGTCTGTGTGATTGATGACACAGAGACCGGTCACTGCTTTCTCTCAGCGTAAGAAGCAGAGTCTCACCCAGCACTGAGAGAAGTCCCTAAGACACTCTGGGCTTTATCTAAATTTGATGTTGGGCTGATTAAAAATTTTGAATCAGTTCAAGTCACTCCAAAGTCTGATTACAGACCCTGTAAACCTCAATATCCTCTAAAAAGAGAGGCTATTGAAGGTATAACACCAGTTTTTGAATAATTAAGAGCCGCTGGGGTAATTGGGCACTGTGAAAATTCTCCTGTGCATACACCTATTTTCCCTGTTATAAAGATAAAGAAACATACGAACAAGACACTGTAAAACTTATAAAACATTTGGCTACTGAGGGTCGCAAAGCAAGTTTGTCAAAACTGCAGTTTGTAAAAAGGGAGGTGATATTTTTAGGTCATCTCATCACTAAAAATGGCAAATTTAATCTGAGAAACTAAAAGAGACAATTCAAAAGATTCTAAAGCTTATTATGAAAAAGCAACTAATGTCATTTTTGGGCATGTGTTCGTTTTGTCGAACGTTCATTCCAAATTATGTTAATAAAGAATCGCCCCTGAGCGCTTTGGCTCAAGGGAAGGGCTTGCAACCCCATGACAAACTGACCTGGATCCCAGAAGCAGAGAAAGCATTTAAGAATATATTACTGATACAAACATCACCAACACTGGGACTCCCAGACCCAGAGAGAAATTTTGTACAAACTGTTGATGAGAGAATGGGTTCATGACTTCTGTTCTGTTACAGGATCATGGGGGAGACCTGTGGCCTATTTTTCGAGTAAGCTCGATCCGGTAGCAGCAGGCATGACAAAATGCCTGAGAGCTGTTGCATCTGCAGAAAAAGCTATTTTATCTTCAAGGGAAATTTTGGGGTACTCTGATGTGACTTTGCTCGTGCCACGCTCGGTCTCTGTGATCCTGTTGGAACAGAAAACATCCCATTTGTCAACCGACAGATGGCTCAGGTACAATGCAATTCTATTTGAAATGCCAAACATCACGATTAAAAGATGCACAGTGTTAAATCCTGCTACACTGCTCCCTACGAAGCAGGATGGGGAAACAACACAACTGTGTTGCCACATTTGAACAGGTCTGTACACCAAGATCAGATTTAAAAGAAACCCCCTTAGAAAATGCTGACTTAATTCTAATCATTGATGGTTAAGCATCTAGAGACCCAAATATTGGCAAAAACAGAACAAATTAAGCTGTAACAACTGCATATGCAACAATAACATCTGGAGCGCTCCCCGCGCATTGCTCTGCGCAAGCGGCTGAATTGGTAGCATTGACAGAGGCTTGCAAAATTGCTAAAGGGCAAACAGTTACCATCTACACAGATTCTCGTTATTCTTTTGGGGTTTGTCATGATTTAGTGGCATTGTGGAAACACAGGAAATTTCTAAAGTCCGATGGCAAGACTGTTCTAAACCATGATAAAATAGCAGCATAGTTTGAAGCAATTTTGTTACCAAAGTCAATTGCTATTTGCAAAATGCGTCACACATTCCAAAAACTGTGATGATTTTGTGTTTTTAGGTAACAATCATGCTGATACTGCAGCAAAGGACGCAGCTATGAGAACAGAGCCTTCTTTTACCTGTGTAACACTTAACAATGACTTATTCACACTCACTTCTGATTCTCTTACAGCATGCAAGCTTTTGCCACAGCAGAGGAGAAGAAACAATGGGTGAAGGCCAAGTGCAAACTGATAAACAACCTTTGGCTGAGTACTGAAGGCAGACCATGTCTACCAAAACACTTTTTCCCACACTATGCAAAACTTATACATGGCCTAGATCACATGAGTTAAGGGGGAATGTTTGATTTGCTAAATCAATATTGGTTCAAAAGGGGATTCACTTTCTTTGCGGAAAGGTATTGTCAATCATGTATGATCTGTGCCACAAGCAAAGTGGCAGAGAGAGCTACGTGGGTACATGCAAGTCACTGCAGGAAGGTTCCAGTTCCACCAGACAGCTACAGCTCAGTAAAGTGATTGACCAGCTGCCCCATGCCAAGGGGGACGTCTGGCTGACTTAGGTGAACAAACATACAGTGGTGTATGGGAGCTGAACACGCAGCAACATCACTGTGTGGGAGTGATCTGGGGTCAGTTTGGGCCAACGGATGAAAGCAAGGGACTTAAGCTGTTAGAAAACCTACCATCCGACCACTGCAGCGAAACTACAAGACCAACTCGACAAGAGGAAACACAGGCTGTGGAACGGAGAGGAGAAGTTCTTCCATGCTGTAGTTCTGGTGCTTGGGGTCAGCCTTCTTCAAATTGAAGTCCAAATCAGGAGATATGAACTGAACGCTACTAAGGTGGTAAGGGAAGGCGCCAAGAAGGAACTACGAGGGCTGAGGCTCACTGCACAGCAAGACCGACTTGTCCTGGATCAACTCACCACATCTCCTGGGTGGGGGGTGTGTGTGTACTTTTGGGAACTGCATGTGTATGTATATTCCTGATAACGATTCTGATGGCCACGTGATAGATGTGGGTATTAAGAACATGACTAATGCAATTCACAGGTTGACAGCTATAATCAAATATAAGAGTTGTTTGTTTTCTTTATAGCTTGCTTATATGTTAGGAATGACTATATTCCATAAAAAAAAACAATGCAAATGCTTTTTTTTCGCCTTATGAGAGTAATGGTGTTTTAAATCTTGAATTTACATGATTGATGTAAACTATAAGGGTAAAGTGTTCACAAATTTATCTACATTTAATCAATATAAGTGATCAATAATGATCAAAAGGGAGGAGTGTTATGGAAATTTTTAATATTGTTAATCTTGCATTGATTGCATTAATCTCATTTAAGTATCTTCTTAAACATACAATGATCAAAGTAGTATATAGTCCATAGGGACATTGAGTTATTTTATGTAACTTGTGCACATAACTGCTTTAGGTTGAAATACAACATTTAAGGGGAAACTGTTTACCAGGGACTGGCAGTTTTGAGAGAAACCAGACATCTACCATGTAATGTGCATGAGAAGTGCATGTGTCATGGGGTGATGTGCACTGAGCAACATGATTGGCTCAAAGGTCCTAATCTGTCCTTCAATGTATCTTTTTACATACTATAAAAAGTGTGTTGTGAGTCTGTGTGTTATCTCTTTGCACACAGACTCAAGCTGTGTGTAAACCAGATCATTCTCTGCAGAGAATTAAAGCAATACAAAGACAAAACTCTGTTTGGTGTTTCATTCTCAGTCTCTACAAATTGTTATTGAATTAGAATTTCCACAACACCTGTTTGAAAACTATGATTAATTGTGAAGTTCTCTTATTATTATTATTATTATTATTATTATTATTATTATTATTATTATTATTATTATTATTATTATTTGTTTTTTTTTGTTTTGTTTCTCATTTTATTACATAGCACTATGGCAAACATAGCAAGATCTGTTCAAAGTTCAGTAATACTGAAATAATGTGATTTGCTCAATAGCCTTGAGAAAATCTACTGACACTCCATCTCTTCATCTGGAAGAGTGCACTTATATGAAGAGTGCACTTAGTCACGGAAAGGACACTGTTTTTCCAGAAGTGGAAATGGACAGTCTCATATTACACTAGCAGCACTCTACTATAGGTCCTAGTTTGGCCCTTGTCATATGTCTCAAAGTGGAGTTGAGAACAGGGTAACATGGGGATGCTGCTGTCATTCACATGTCCCCTCATAAAACTAGCACTATGGAGGAACAGTGATGTGTCAGACATAATGGTACTTTATTATCACACTGAGTGTTTTCATGTATCACAGTAGGTCTCCAAAGAATATTATGGTCTAATCATATAAAAAAGGACATGGTAATACCAAGGTCCATCAGGTTTGGCAGTGTAGCAGGCACAAGACACACTTGATTTTATACTGACATGAGAAACTGGCCACATTGGACAGTGGCATTGCTTTAATATGTTTTTAAATTTTTTGTGAATAAAAAGTTCACAATTATATTTAAGTGAAAAATCATCAGTAGTTACAAGGATCTAGAGCTAGAACTAGATACTGGGTCAGTGCAGCAAGTACCCCTGGGTCTATGACCATCAGTGGCCTCTGCAATGCCCAGACATTTGGAAATAAGCATGCAACTACAGATGTGAAATTGATATAGAGAGACAAAAAGGATAGGATTTGTCAGAGACTTTTGATTTAGAGAATCTTAATATTTTGTAGCATACTGTATATCACTCACTGTTACATGTTTATAAATCAGCAAATACTCAAAATAGCAACAACAAATATACAACAAGCTGACAATACATACGGCAATTTATAATATATAGCTAGTGCTCATTTACAGTATGTTCGGAAAATCACAAAACTTTTCTGATGCATCAAATGTCTCTACATACAGTATATACAGTACAATGTTTATGTTAAATTTGTGGACACCCCATTCTGATGAATGGGTTTGACTATACCAGTAAGTCCAGTGAAAAATAAGTCTCAATGCATACAATTACTTTCAATAGAATAATGTGCTTCCAGTTTTTTTATTTTTTATTTTTTGCAACGTTTGGGACATTTTCTGTTCCAAAACGACAATAACCCTGTACTCAAAGCAAGATTTATTAAAAAAATTATCCATCCAAAGTTGTGAATTTAACTTATGTGCAAAATTGGAATGTCACATGGAACAGTTGCGATTAAAGCATTGTTTCCATCCAGAACAAAATAGTCACTTCCTAATGAACTGCCACCAAATATCAAATAAGGTCAGTTGATGCAGTAGGAGAAGCAACTGCGGGGCTTTTTTCATACATGAAAATATTACTGGTGCCTGCATGAAGACAAAATGCAATAAACGCAGTCATGTTATCTTGTTTTCAGAGGCGGATGACTGCTGTTTGGGAACAAAGTCATGTAAGACCGTTCTGGGAGGTAATTATACCGAACCACTTTGATGACACACTTTGGCTCAGGCATTTCAGAACGACCAAAACAACATTTCAGATGCTGTGCAATGAGAACGGTCTGCCTGTTAGTGCAGTTATGTCATCCCATCATGCAAAGTTACAGGACTTACCATCCAAGTTTCTTTTTTTTTCTTTCTTTTTTTTTTTTTTTTTTACAGTATCGCAAAACTTTGCAGAACAGTGGGTCTCCAGGAGTAGGTTTAAAGACCTCTGGGGTATGGCTCACAGTAAGTGCTCCACTTTATCTCCCAGATGCGTTCATGGAGTTCATGTCTGTGCTTGCAGGCCAGTCAAGTTTTTTTCTCCAGACTGAGTAAACAATTTATTTGTGGACATCACCTTGAGTGCAGGGGCAGTTTTTTTCCAGGAATGGAAGATCCTCCCCCAAATAATTGTTGTAGGAGTCACTCTGTAACTATTTTCACTTAGAAATTGCTAGTAAATTTAAACTTTTTTAAATAAGTAACACCAGTTACTTTGTTTCCCATGTCTTGAATGACAGCTCTCCTATTTCCATGTTGTCAGAAATCGAGAGTGAGTGCAGAGGCGTTGTGTGAACATGTTGATTACTGTAGTTCTAGACTAAATATGAACATGTATTTACTCATCTCACCTGCACAAAAACATATTCAGTATTCCTCAAAATTAATAAAAACAGCCAAATGCAAACTAAGAATATTATACAAACATGCAATAATTAAATGTTAAATAAGACAAATATAATTAATGTATTTAATCCCATTTTATTACCCAGTGTCTTTGCTATACTGACCTTCGATGACCCAATTCAACCATACTAGGCAAAAATGACACCTTTGTGTTTCATTTTTGATATTGCTGAATAGTGTTGAACTTTCTTCTCCTGCTTCATATATGTATGCATTTTGTTTGAGCTGCACCCTCTACTGTACAGATGTGAATTTACATTTCCTTCAGCCTGAGGTGTATTCATTTCACTTTTGTTCTGAAAGGGCTTTTAAATTGGTAAAAGAATAACTTTTTTTTTAAATTAAAAACAAACAAGAAAGCCCTGCCCTGATTTAAATTAGGGTGTAATGCAATATTGTAATGCGTTACTTCAAAAAGTAACTTTCCCCAGTAATGCTTGTACACTATATAGAAATCAATGCAGTTTCCAGAGGAAATGAAAACTAGAGGCAGTTAAACATCAACAACTTTTATTCTCCAAATTATGATCACATGTAGGGCAGATTCAAATTGACTTATGCTGCATTCACACCACATTGTAATTACTGTAATTTTCAGCACAACACGTGACGTTATACTGTAGCTGTTCACACCCTTGGACTAGAACACAGAACTATCGCACTATCAATGCCTAAACATAGCACCTATTGAAATTGAGGTGGTCAGGTGGTATAAATCGTAGCTCTCAGAAAACTCCCAGTTCACAAGAAATATTTACATGTTCTATGAGGATGTGAACACTTGTTACAAGTTGACATCTAATAATAATCGTAATTACTATATGGATTGAACGCACCTTTACTTTCACATGGTTCCTTGCACAATGCTATGTTATGAGCTCAAAGCCATTTTATGGTAGAGCAGGTAAGATGCATCAACTAGCATTGTCAACTAGCGGACAAGATGTGTCCATGTGTCATGGTGATGCAGGAAGGAAGGCAAAGACAGGAGGTACAGTTCAAACTCACTTCATTTAATGAAAAAACTTAGAACATGGGCAGAATGGTGAGGGAAAACACAGCATAACAGTGACCGGACAACCAAAGACTGAACAGAATGGGGCTTAAATGCATAGACAAATGAGGGTAATTAACGGGACACACCTAAACCAAATGACTAATCAAAACGAGAGGGAGAAACTGGGTCACAGGGAGAAAAACACACACACAAAAAAAACCACAAGTCTGATATTGACAAGTGTTGCCTCTAGGGACAGGCTTATAAAGGACAGGAGGCCTCTAGGGCGGTATCAGTTCAGGGGCCCATGGTTGAGCAGGCAGTTCAGGAGGCCATGGCGGAGCAGGCAGCTCAGGAGGCCATGTCGGAGTAGGTGGTTCAGGAAACCTTTGCGGAACAGGTAGTTAAGGGGGCCATGGCTGGACGGCCTCCATGACCTTGCCCTCGGCACTCAGCTCAGCCACTACAACCAGAGACGTATAACCCCCCCAAAAAATGTAATTTCTGGGACTGGCTCTGGGCTGGGCTCAGAAGATCATTCCGGGCTGCTCTCGGGAACAGAAGCCCTCTCCTGGCTGGACTTGGGGACACAAGCCCTCTCAGGGCAGGACGTGGAAATCACAGCCTTCTCAGGGCTTGACATGAGGGCAGGAGCCCTCTCTGGGCTGGACGTGGAAACAGGAACCCTCCTTAGGCTAGACTTAGAATCTGTGGCCCTCCCTTAGCCAGACGCAGGATCTGTGGCTCTCCCTGGGCCATAAGTTGGAACCGCAGCCCTGTCTCGGCTGGACTTTGGAACAAAAGCCCTCTCTGGGATGGATGTGGGAACAGGAGCCTTCTCTGGGCTAGACTCGGGATCTGAGGCCCTCCCTGGGCCAGAAGTAGGAACAACAGCCATCTCTGGGCTGGACATGGGAACAGAAGCCCCCCAGACTTGACTCAGGATTTGAGGCCCTCCCTGGGCCAGAGGTGGGAACAACAGCCCTCTCTGGGCTGGATGTGGGAACAGAAGATGAAGGAGGGCTGGACGGGACCAGTGGTGACGAAAGAGACAAAGTAGAGCTGGATGGGACCATTGGCGGTGAATCAAAGGAGATGAAGGAGATGAAGGAGGGCTGGATGGGACCAGCAGAGGTGAAGGAGACTCAGGAGATGAAGGAAGGTTGGATGCCTTGTTGATCTTTGTGAATTGAGTGGGCTTCCGGTTGAACTCTGTGACGTGAGTGGGCTCTCTGTTGAGCTCTGGAGAGCATTCTGAAGTGGTCTTTGAAGAGTATTTTGGAGCAGACTCTGGAGAGTATTCTGGAGTGGACTCTGGAGAGCATTCTGGAACGGACTCTGTAGAGCATTCTGGACTCGGGTCAGGGGCTAGAGCCCTCTCACGACTCTGGTCAGGGGCTAGAGTCCTCTCACGACTCTGGTCAGGGGTTAGAGCCATCTCACGACACTGGTCAGGTCCTAGAGCCCTCTCACGACTCTGGTCAGGGGCTAGAGTCCTCTCACGACTCTGGTCAGGGGTTAGAGCCATCTCACGACACTGGTCAGGTCCTAGAGCCATCTCACAACTCTGGTCTGAGGCTAGAGCCATCTCTCGACTCTGGTCAGGGGGTAGAGCCAACAGTCTTTTACTCCTCATTCTCCTTTTTGGGCTGAGATTAAGAAGATAGCTGCTGTTATCATAGGGCTTGGGAGTGAATCGGCTGGCGGGCTTGACAGTGGGGCGGCCAGCGGGCTTGACAGTGGAGCGGCCAGCAAACTTGAACACAAGTCTGACATTACCCCCCCTCCCGGAAGGCATGTCCTTGCGGCACTTAACTTCCAGATGGGAGGGGGGTGGGCACTCTGGAGGCCTCTGGGGACAGGCTTGTACAGGACGGGAGGCCTCTAGGGCGGTCTCAGTTCAGGGGCCCATGGTTGAGCTAGCACTACAGGAGGCCATGTCGGAGCAGGCAGTTCAGGAGGCCATGACAGAACAGGCAGTCCAGGAGGCCATGGCGGAGTAGGTGGTTCAGAAAACCACGGTGGAAAAGGTAGTTCAGGGGGCCATGGCTGGATGGCCTCCATGACCTTGGCCTTGGCTCGGCCACTACAGCCAGAGACGTAAAGCCCCACCAAAAAAAATTATTGGGGGAGTCTCCGGGTCCCCTGGCTGGGACTGGCTCTGGGCTGGGCTCAGAAGTCCATTCTGGGCCGCTCTCGGGATCAGAAGCCCTCTCCTGGCTGGACTTGGGGACACAAGCCCTCTCGGGGCTGGACGTGGAAACTGCAGCCTTCTCAGGGCTTGCCGTGAGGGCAGGAGCCCTCTCTGGGCTGGACGTGGAAACAGGAACCTCAGGAACTTTGGCCCCCAGGTCGGCTGTTAGAAATTTATTTTCGAGCGTGTGGAAACACAGGAGGAAATGGGTGATCAGAATCATTGGTTAAGTATGTGGAGGGTACGGCGTTGGATGAGTTGGAGAGGCAAGGTGTATTTCAGAGGCGGCTGGATGAGGATGATTCTCATTCTTCTTAACTTCTTCTACCTCAAAGGTAGAACAATTCAAATAAAGGATGAGATTAATCAAATCAACCAAGGGAAAATCACTCGTAGGGAGATCACAATGGATCGTTTCCTCATCCACACTCAACTAAAAAGAAATATCTAAAAATCTTAAATTTGAGGCCATAAAGAGTATTAAATGGTACAATAAAGTCTTAATTATGATTTCAGGAGGTCTTATGTTTGGGGACGGAAAAACAAAAATTGTGCTAAATGTTACAATTAAACATCAAAAGGCTTTTTTTTGATTGAATAAATATGAATGCTGTACATTTCAAAGTCAGCTGCTGTGATGTTGTTACCAGGGAAACAACATATTTCTGCTGTTCCGAAAGTGCCATCTTTTAAATATGTGCTTAAATATCCTGCCAATACCCTTGTCTGGCAAAAACCATCAGTTCATGTTTTTAGGTATATAATTTTTGGCTGCCTTCACCAACCTTTCTTGGCTGGTGAAGAGGGTTCATTACTGGACCTCAGGCAATTTTAGTTGAAGACCCCTACCATAGTGCACAAATCACATACAACACAATTCATGATGACTTTGAGAACTTTTAGATGCAAGCTAAAATAAATGGCATGATTGCTTCAGCAATTTTTTTTTTTTTTTTTTTTAATGTGTTTAACACTCTCAGTTAGGTTTAGAGTGGAGTTCAGTGTAGGCGGTACACAGTACTGGATAGTGCCTGATTGTATGTGAAATTTATTATGTAATCAGATTCTAAAAAAATGAAGTACTTCATCTATGATTATATGATGTTTTATTACAAATGACTTGCTTCTTGCTTCAGATCAAGGCTGCATCTCATTGCTAGTTTTACTTGATCTTAGTGCTGCGTTTGACACCATAGATCACAACATACTCATAGATAGATTACAAAACTATACAGGTATCCAAGGGCAGGCTTTAAGATGGTTTAGATCCTACCTGTCCGATCGCTACCACTTTGTCTATCTAAATGGGGAGTCATCTCATTTATCACCAGTAAAATATGGAGTGCCACAAGGATCTGTCCTAGGTCCTCTGCTATTTTCAATATACATGTTGCCCCTTGGTAATATCATTAGAAAATACGGGATTAGTTTCCACTGTTATGCTGATGATACTCAACTATATATCTCAACAAGACCAGGTGAAACTTCTAAATTATCCAAGCTAACAGAGTGTGTTAAAAATGTAAAAGATTGGATGACCAATAATTTTCTCCTATTAAATTCAGAAAATAAAGAGATATTACTTATTGGACCAGAAAACATTACACAGAATCTCGTAGATTACAATTTGCAACTAGACGGATGTACTGTTACTTCCTCTACTGTAAAAAATCTGGGTGTTATATTAGACAGTAACTTGTCTTTTGAAAATCATATTTCCCATGTTACAAAAACAGCATTCTTCCATCTTAGAAACATTGCCAAGCTACGAAACATGTTACCTGTACCTGATGCAGAAAAGCTAGTTCATGCATTCATGACCTCTAGACTGGACTATTGTAATGCACTGCTAGGTGGTTGTCCTGCATCCTCAATAAACAAGCTACAGGTAGTTCAAAATGCAGCGGCTAGAGTCCCTACCAGGTCAAGAAAATATGATCATATTACCCCAATACTACAGTCTCTGCACTGGCTACCTATTAAGTTCCGTATCAGTTACAAAATATTATTACTTACTTATAAGGCCCTTAATGGCTTAGCTCCTGCGTACCTAACTAGCCTTCTACCACGCTACAACCCATCACGCTCCCGAAGGTCACAAAACGCTGGACTTTTGATAGTACCTAGGATAGCAAAGTCCACTAAAGGAGGTAGAGCTTTTTCACATTTGGCTCCCAAACTCTGGAATAGCCTTCCTGATAATGTTCGGGGCTCAGACACACTCTCTCTGTTTAAATCTAGATTAAAAACACACCTCTTTGGCCAAGCATTCAAATAATGCATCTCATAATTTTGGACTGCAGTTATATCTGATCAAATGTGCATTATTATTCTTTAGCTTGGGTTAAACGAATTAATTTTACTTGGCTGGAACAGCAGCTACGCTAATTATGTCTCTATTTGTTTCTCTGCTTTGCCACGGGATTTACATCCCGTGGTAACTAGGATTTACACAAGCTCCAGTCTGGATCCAGAACACCTGAGAAGAGATGATGCCAGCCCCTCAGAGGACCTCAGATGATGCTAACCCAGAGACAACATACAGAACTACCACATTTTGCTATAAGTTTGATTGCATAATTGCTGTTAATAGTGTTAATCGTCTGTTTGTTTACGTCTTTTTATTGATTTTTCTGAACATTTCTGCTATATGCACATGAACTGACAGTCACCACTGATTAAGCTACTACTAAATATTGTAGAAACTTAATTTTCTGTAAAGTTGCTTTGTAATGATTTGTATCGTAAAAAGCGCTATATAAATAAACTTGAATTGAATTGAATTGAATGTTTTAAAATGCTTCTAATCAGACTAAATGTTTTTTTGTTTATCTATATATGCCAAAATTCCCTGTTCATAATTATAATTTCACTAATCGATTCTTTGAAAAGTTAACATGGATGATTTTGGCTTTGCAACATTATTTTTGTTTTCATGTTTATTTACAGTATATGTTTGTTAACGCAAGGCAGGTCTTCCCAAACTTTTCTGTCAGCTGAACCCCTTTGACCTAAAATATTCACTTGAATTCCCACTGAGATTTTAAGTTAATGTCAATATTTCGACAACACGTTCATGTTCATGGTTCTCTGATGTTGGTTAATTTTCACATGTAGTGTTTTATTTTTATTGATTTTAAATTTAATGGTTGAAGGTTTACTTTATTGTTGAGTAAGGCCAAATTGGGAGTTGTAACTACTAATACAGTTGTTAAAACCCATATAGTAATGCTGAAGGTCTAGAGCTGAAAATATCAATATACAAGTTTTTCTGGGTCAATCTGTACATTTATTAGCATTATGTAGCTAGAGGCTGTGAACACAGAGGGGACCTCCACACCACCATGCTGGCCTCAGGCAGAACGGACCAAACCCGGAGACGTAGGCAGCATGGATGGAGGTGTCCAGGGCTTATTCATCACTGCTTGTGAAACAAGGACAGGCCCAACTCATACCTCAGAAAAAGAAGCAGAGGACAGCTACACTTGGCAAACACTTCTCTCTAAGGCAAACTCATAAAACAGAATTATTGACTCTGTCTCTTTAATGCAAAACAGCCTGTGACCAATGGAGACCAGAGCAGCTGATGAGTGTTATTGACACATTGATCATCTTCCTCATGTTATAGAAAAAGGGTTTTTATAGTTTCATCTTGTGCATGCACAAACATGGCATTTGGTTTCCATTAGTATTCCATGTGCATGATGTGTAGCTTAATAGAATCCACAGACATTGATTAGTGGGGAAAACCTTATCTGCTCGACACCTCAAAGACATTTAATCCAGCATGTGGTAACAGATGGTACGTGTGGATTTGTATGTTTGAGCAGCTGGACATCATGTTAAATTTGTTTTAATGTGTGGATGTCACCAGTATGGAGTTCTATTTTTGACATAAAACAAAGAACAGCCATATGCAAAGTCCTAAACAATAATGCGTAATAAAAATGTAAGCCAAATTGACACTACTTTAAAAAACTGCGAAGATGTTTATTCTACTGTACAGTATATGTTTTCTGACTCACAATCTAATGTAGAATGTGTTATACCTAAGCTGGAGGTCCAGTTCTCATCTGGCCAGATAAACCGACATGTTATGGTTTATGCACTAGTCAGACTATGGACTGGCATCCCTCAGAATGTCCATCCAGTTCCTTCAGCTTGAAGCTTGAATATGTTGCATGGTGAAGGAGTCAAAGCTGGCCACAGGGTCTGTGGAAAGGACTCATTTGGTTCTCATGGTCTTTGCTGAGGATTTGTGCAACAGTGTACTTTTGGCGAGCAACATTGTACCAAATTTCTACATTAGGTTGGCATGAAATCAGAGACCCTCCCCTTGATATGAACATCAATGGTCACAGAAGATGCATTTGAGATGATACTAGGTGTAAACAGTGCCTACGGTAGGGATGGGCAATCCTGAAGTATCGATATATCGGGATAATGCAGAACAGTGACCATAGTTTAACTTTAGTATTTGTAGATTTCCATGGTTACCTCTACAGTAAACATATTTTAACCGTGTGTAAACAAAAATATAACCTAATAAATTACAATTAAGGCATATTAAATGTTAAAATGTGTTTCAAATATAAAGTTAAGTAGGTATTACCCATTGTGCTCTTAATAATTTAATAATTTTCATAATTTAAAAGTTCAGTTTATCTGTGATACCAGCCATTAAAAGTATCGATATTGTATCGAAAACAAAATAAGTGGTATCGCCCATTCCTAGCCTACGGCAAGGGACCTACATGCACATATGGTTGTTTTCATTCACATACTCAGTATAAACCATCTTATTGAAGTCAATTGGAGGTTGATTCTTATGAGTACAATCTGCTTACACCTCAGTGATGGTTATAGGTGGGATAAGGGGTGGATTGTGGATTTTCATTCAATTTACATCATACAAATTCACACAAAATCACCACCAAATAAAAAAATTACATTTTACCCTTGAGATTGTGTTGGTTTTTCCATTAATGACCTATCACAAACACTGATTGCTCTTAATGGTGATTGAGTAACCAAACTATTTTTTTCTTCTGGAGGACATCCTACGCCTAAATGACTACTAAAATAGCAAGAGGAGGCAGATGTAAAATGTAAATTTAATGCTGCACATGAAAATTTAAAAGCCACAAACACAATCACCCAGATTCACAGGGTAAACTCTATGACCTGTATGCTAATTCAGTCTATAACAATTGTTTATGTTTGTACAGTGCTCCTGTTCTTAACTCACTGTTGATTTGCTGTCAAAATGAGCTGTTGCAATACATGATAGAGGCTGTGTGAAAAATATCACAGGCAGCTCTTTAATGTGTCACCACTCTTACATTCTTAATCAGTGAGCGTGACAGAAAGATAACTGGAATTGTGCAAACAGTCAACAGTTGTTGCCCCCCAACCAAAATCAAGTACACCCAGCAGGACGATGCTTTAAGATCACAGAGAAATGTGGGTACTGTCCTTTCCAGTGGCTTCTATTGCATCTCCATCTTTTCCTTCTAGTAAATGCCAGAGCACAGTGGGGAGTGAAGCTGCTCTTGCGTGTTCTCTTGTGCCTGTGTGTGTGTGAAAAACTCCCTGCAGAGTCAGTGTGTGTGTGACCAGAGACTGTGTTATTTAGTTGGGTTTCAATACAGCAAGAGAGATATTGGATAACTTGCTATGGTTACTTACTGAAGAGAAAGAGGGAAAAGACAACTAGCTGCCAATAAGTTGATAATTTTATATGGTCCTCTGATTGATTTTGATATAATCATTGTGCTTTCTGATGAATAAGAGCGTTGGACTAGTGAACTACATTTTTTTTTAAATTTGTATTTTTTTTGTGGTGTGCATATTTAATCATGTAAATTTTGACCAGATTTATGCAAATAACTAACCTGTGCTCAAATCTTTAGACATAAAAAAGACATGAGCCAGAGTTAATATGTCAGTGCAGTTTCCACTGTCGGGCCAAAACCGAGAATGCTATTGCACTTCTGGGGCTTAACTGTGCCTCCTCTGGGCCAATGGCCAGGGGTTTCCTGCTCAATGCATTACTTGGTCCAAAACGGGCCAACTGGGGCTTGAGGAGTGGTTATGAACAAAGGTACTGATAGAGTTAGGAAATGGTCGACACTAATGCTCATTTCCAAATTTCAGGCTACCAGCTAACATCCACATTAACGACATTTCAAACAATGTAATTGTAAAACTCACTTTCAGATGCCAGCTTAAAAAAAAATAGCTGAAATAACTTTGCAGTCCAAGTGGAATTCTGACCACCTCGTTTTTTTCTATATTTGTATGCCTTTGAACTTAAAAGCCCTAATCGAGATGTTTTGTGCATTCCTGTGATCACAAATAAATGAAAGCAGGTGCGACTGGACAAGAATGTGCTCTCTTTTTATGTAAAATAATGATAAACAGTTTAATTCAGCATCATTGATCATTGGTATATAAAATATACTTTAACAAAGCCAACCTCAGGCAGGTCATGACGAACTTTTAGCAACATGTATTTTGTCCAACCAGAGGATTGAATACACTGGATCATTGCTACTCTCAGTTGAAGAATGCCTACAAAGCTCGCTCACTACCAGCTTTTGGCAAATCGGACCATGCCGCTATTTTCCTCACACTGGAACATAAACAAACGCTCGTTCAAGAACCTCCAGTGCAGAGAGTAGTAACATGCTGGTCCGCCCACTCTGAAGCCATGCTACATGTGGCTCTTGATGACGTCGACTGGAACATGTTCCAAGAGAGTTTCTCTGACGTCAGTGAGTTCATGGATGTAGCATTAAGCTTTGTTAAAACGCTAACCAATCAAGCAACGGATACAATAAATATAAGGTCCTTCTCAAATCAGAAACCGTGGGTGGACAGAACAATCCATGCTGCAGTAAACAAAAGCACTGCCGCATACCACGCCAGTCTCTCATTGGGGAACATGAGAGAGTACAAAACATCGTGCTATGATCTCCGACGGGGGACTCCCGACGCATGTGGCAAGGACTAAGAACCATCTGTGCCTTTGGAAACAAATCCTCTGCAGCTGTGAGAGCAGACACATCGCTGGCTGACAAGTTAAACTCTTTCTACAGCCACTCTGAATGCAACCAAGGCAGCGCGACTCTGCCGATCAGCGCATCTGGTAGCAGCAGTAAGAGCAGCGATAGTCATGTAATCACAATGTGGGAGGACGAGGTTCGGAGGGCCCTAAAGCGAGTGAACGTCAGGAAAGCAGCCGGTCCTGATTGGGTTTCTGGCCGTGCTCTGAGGGCCTGTGCTGATCACCTTGCTGGTTTGTTTACATCTATTTTTAATGAGTCCCTTGCTACCTCGGTGGTTCCCACCTCCTTAAAAAAGTCTGTCATCATCCCTGTGCCTAAGAACAATAAACCATGGACCTCGGCCTAAATCCTTCACTCTGAAACTGGATTCATGATTTCCTCACTGGTAGACCTCAGGTGGTGAAAGTAGGCCAGTTCACCTCCAACTCCATCACCCTGAATGTGGGAGCTCCACAGGGCTGTGACCTGAGTAATGGAGCCGCATACTTGGATGAGATGCCAGGAAAATTGTCTTTCTATGAATGTGAGTATAACGAAAGCGCTGATTGTGGACTTCAGGAAGAGACAGCAGCAGCCCTACACTCCTCTTATGATCAGCGGGCCTCCTGTGGAGAGGGTGAGCAGCTTCAAGTACCTTGGCGTAAACATTTCTAAAGACCTGACTTGGACTTCACACATCCAAACTCAAGGTTCATAAAGCCAGGCAAAGACTGTACCATCTGCGACAGCTGAGAAAATTCAGAGTTTCGCCAGCAATCCTTAAAACTTACTTTTCAGGGGCCATAGAAAGTGTATTGACTCAGTGTGGTATGGGAACAGCTCCAGTCAAGACTGCAAAGCCCTGCAGAGAGTTGTGCGCTTAGCTGAGCGCATCTCAGGGTCTGTTCTCCCGTCTCTGCAGGACATCTACCTCAAACGCTGCAAATGCAGAGCTGTTAAAATCATTAAGGACTCTAACCACCCTGGTAACAGCCCTCTCATATCCCTACCACAAGGTAAGCACTTCCGTAGCCTGATGGCAAAAAGAGAGACTTAGGAGGAGCTTCTTCCCCCAGGCCATCAGGCTCCTAAACTCAAACCCAGTCTCTTAACTTCTACATGACTTCACTTAATTATCAGCAGGATACTTAATATACTGACATTGTCACTTGCACACATCAATTTCTGTAATTTTTATTTTAATTTATTTAGTTTTTTACCTCTATTGCTGCTATGTAAATACCCTGTACAACCTGTTTGCACTTTCTTCTCTTGTACATTCCTGTTCATCTTAATATTTAATAAGTCTACAGTATACTGTCCTGCACATTTTATTTTATTTTATAAGCATTTTATTTTATTCTTATTTTTTTTATCTTACTTTTTCGATACCACATTTATATATAATTTTCTTGTGTTTGTATTCTTTAATAATTGCACTGTCCATGGAGCAGAACTGACTTATATTTCACTACTGGTAATATGCTCTCCATATAACCATGTATGTGACCAATAAAAATCTTGAATCTCTTGAATCTCTTGACATATTGATGGTGTAGTCTTTTTAAGTTTTTATGTAAGGACCAAACATCTTGTGTCATGTTCGTTTCATTTATTTTTCCTTCGCTGGTGAAATGGTGAGATTGTGTGATGTTTGCTTCAGGGGAGGTGTGCTAAGGGCAGGTCTTAGAGTATCGCTGGTTTAACAGTGAAAAACACAGCTTGTATTTGACCTTGCAGTTCAAAGTCAATGGCTCATTGTAAGCCCTGGTTTGCACTGGCACAACAGTAGGAAAAAGCTAATGCACAGTGGCCAAACCTTTAAAACATGAGGGATGCTAGGGTGGGCTTCCAGTACTTAAGCCCCACATGTTTTTTTATAAAGCTCTGAATGTTTTTATCAACTTGTCCTGCCCACTAATTTTTATGGTCATTTTTTTATCATCAAATTTAGGCCTGCAGTTTGCCACAATTGTTTGCTGTGCAGGAGCGAAGGAGCGAGGAGACGAAGAAGATACACGAATCACAATCTTTATTAATCCAAACAGGGAGTAACACAGGGCAGGCAGGTAGGCAGGAACACACACACGCACACACACTTAGCATCGACATTTAACACCAGACAGGAAACAAGGAGCAGAACACACATAAAATATAGAACTAAATGAGGAACTCAACAAGACACACCTGAAATCAATTAACACAATCAACACGAGGGAGAAACTGGGTCATGGAGAGAAAAACACAACACACAAACAGTCCAGGGGAATGACACAGATACCCTCTATACATAATCTTACAAGCAAGACTTTTGATTAATGGCATAAATGACAATATCATTATTACAATATTGGCAAATGTGTGAACTCAGTATGCACTCACAAGTCTGGGCAAAGCCCCATCAGATGACTCTAGAAATGTCTCTGCTTCAAGCAAGAATGGACAGAATAATGCTTTCATTGAATCATTGCATGTGGGTTGATGTTGTAGCAACAGATATAAATGAACACTGAGAAAGACTATAGGATATTGTTGATTTGTTTGGAGCCTAAGACTTCTTCTCTTTGACTTGAAGCTCTAACTAAAATCTCGAAAAAGCAATGAGGCTCAAAATTTATATGTCATTAGTAAACAAGATGATGATTTATCACAGTGGTGTATGTATATGAAGTCATCAGCACTTACACATAAATTTACTTATGTTTTATAAAGTACACCATAAAGATGCAGTCTGTTTTATTTCATTCCTTTTCACTTGGCTTTTGCATGTCTCACAGTATTAAGTATCCATTTCACTTTCACATCAGCCACTAGAGACTTGCTTATGACTTTCTTACATTTTCATGAAGAACAAAAATTGACAGCCAAACAGAGGAGAAGATGCCCAGTGCTTTTGAAGAGCTATATGAAAGAAGGCACCAAGGAGAGCCTTGCTCAAACTCCCACCAGAATGCATGCTTAGAATTATAAGGTTCTATCTCCCAGTTTTACGCTTGACTGTTCACTCAGACTTGTGTTTATATTTTTCTTTAACAATTAGCAGATCAGTCATTCCAAAACACCAGAAAAATTAACAGTAATATTTGGAAATGTTTGTCAAACCTTTTCCTGTTCCTCTCAATAGGGTTATCTTCATTCTAAACCATGCTTGAAGAAACATTTCACAATTTAAGAGCATTGCAGTGCCAAACTTGTACAGTGTGAAACAATACGCTGTTAAAGTAGCAAGCAATACTAAACTGCATTCCTCATATTCACATGCTTTACACAAACACTGCGTGTTGAATAAACAGTAGTTTCAGCATTTGAGGTGAAAAAAGCGAAATGATGAAGAAAAATGAATTCTGGACTGAAGAAGAGATTTTAATCTTACATTTTATATTATATATAGTCAGCATTATATAATATCACAAGGCTATCCAATTTCAAGTCCAGGAGGGCCAGTGTCTTACTAAGAAATTAGTACCAATCTCAGTTTAAACTACTTGTCTTTAATTTGCTAATAGTTGTCAAACACCTTAATTAGCAGCTTGTTTGGGTGTGTTTGGTTAAGATTACAGCTAACCTCAGCTAGGCATCGAAAAGCCCTGTAAAATAAGGATGCACAATGCTAGAGCCGTAATGTAAATAGATCCCTGCAAACAAGACTTTATGGGCCCACTTATAGGGCTGCCAGTGCAGGGCCCCTGAGAATTTGCTCATTGGCAAAATGTCGGCCACTTAGCACTGGCCCAGCACGGGCAGCCCTCACTTAGCCTCCAGGAAGCCTTATTGCTGTTTTATTGAAAATAATAAAGTTTGAAATCACCATTATGGAGGTAAGTGCTTGCTTTAGTTGGGCTCTTGACCCTTGACTTCTTAACTTTAATGTTTCTCTGGCTGCTATAACTGTGTGTTTCTGAATTACATTTGATATCTCAAAAGTTGTGAGAACTGATAAAATGGTGATGTTTACTTATTGATGATTTATTCATCATGTAGAGTAGCTGATCTCTGAGAACATTTAGATTTAATAATTTAATTTTATAAAAGCACTAGAATATCACTGCATGAAATTTTGTCCTGCATTGATATTTTGAACGCTTTAAGTCATTATGCAGATTTTTTTTTGGACAGGATCATGTAGACTCACACAGATATCAAGATTCAGCGTATGAACCTCAACAATGGTGACAATCATTGAAAAGCTTGTTTTGTGATGTTCTGAGTTGATCAAGCTGCTTTGAAACGTATTATTTAACGAGCTCAGAGGTGGTATGAAGTATCTACATTTACATTTACGTTACATTTAGCTACTCAAGTAAATTTTTTTGGAAAAATCTTACTTTTATGATTAGATTTTAAAGAAAAAACAGCCCTTTTACTTCCCCACATTTGACGGCATTCCTCTTGTCACTTTTTAAAATACAATTTGTATGCTATACGTTAAAAAACAGGCGCGCCATTCCCTAATGAATCCCTCTTCTGAGTCGATTCTGTTCAAGACCTTGAACAAACAAGCCTGCAAAATGGTCTGAATTGGTTCGCATACTTCGCAAATCACTTTGAATGGTTTGTTCAGTTCCCTGCATGCACTGAATTGTCTGAAGAGGTTTTTCATTCATTCCGGGTAATTTGAGAACACAGAGAACATAAAGATCTAGAGTCAATTGAAGCCAAATCTGCAAATTCTTCTGTCAGCCAGCAGTGTGGATATTTATTAGTTGAACACTGTGTGTGCTATCTGTGAAGGAATCCACAGGTAAACATTCAATTTAATTCAAGTAATATTGTAGTAGCGGTAAGCTAGATCAACTGTCAAGTGAATTTTGTAGAGTGAAATGAATAGTGTCGATTGCGGAATTTAATTTGTATAACATTTGCTAACATTGCATCAAATACTTTTTTTTGAGCGTGGTTTGCAGCGTTGTGCATGATAACCAATCACACGCGTTTCTGTTGAGCTTATGAATGCAATATCCAATCAGAGGCGTTTTGATTCGTCACCTCGAAGAACTCCAGAGTTGTTTGGTGTTCAGAGTTGTGCACGCTGACAGAATCCTGTTGAATATGCATTAGCAAATTCTCTCATCAGCATGAACATCAAACTGCCACTGCATGACATTGCAATGTATTGAAATGACATTAGAAATGTAAACTGATATTTCCTACTGACACACTACAACAAAAGATACAAGTTAGTGACTTAAAACCAATTTTTAGCTGGTGGAAATACTAGTGTTCTAACAATTTTGGCCACCACTATGTGTGTATATATATCTATAGCCCCTTTCACACTACACGTTGGACCCGGAAAATTGCCGGAACATTGCCGGGTCGCCTTCTGTGTGAACGTAAACACGTCCCGGGATTGATTCTGGGAATGATCCCCGGTCGGGGACCTAGTAACATTGACGGGTTCAGTCCCGGAACGAGCGCTGTGTGAACAAAAGCCAGAACTAATGCCGTAAAGGGTGTGTTGTAGTGATGACGCACGTTATCGCGTGACTTTTTTACCAGGTGTTTTGAAGGCAGATCAATGTTCGTGACGAAAAAAATATGTGTAAACTGTAATGAAGCAGAGATCATTTACTTCCTCACTTTCCGCGCTGACGCTGAGATCGTTCACCAGCTTAAGAGAAAGTTAACGTGCCTAGTGTTTTCAACTCGTACATTACACATCACATCCTGATATCACATGTCTTCACAAGACCTTTACGGGTTGTGTGTGAACGCACACACAGATTCCGGGAAATCAGTGGCAGTGTGAAAGTGGCAAAATCTAGCGACCCGAGAACAATTGCCGGGACACATTACCCATGTATTTTCTGGAATTGCAGTGTATAAGTACATGTACTTTTACTTGAGTAGTGTTTTTGCCTACTCTACGCACCTCTAAAAGTGCTATATACTGTAAATAAAGGTGACTTGACTTGATTAACAATGTATAACATTTGTGTGAGGCAGGGTTTTTTTATTAATATTATTTATTATTATTTATATTTAAGGTTTTTTTTTTTTATTTTTTTTTTTATGGGCACTGATACCTTAATTTTAATAAGACTGAAATGGACCTTTTGGGATACCCCCAGCCACCTCAGTGCCACTGTCAGTCAATCATTGACTGATTGACTATAATCATTTTTGATTGACTGTGAAGGTGGCACCCACAAAAGCATGAGTACATGTGTTTATTGGTTATTTTTATATCCTTTTATTTGTACCAAATGTGAATTGTCATTGTTGGCCAGATTTCCTAATATTTAAAAAAATGTTAGCCAAACGACTTGACAGGATTGCTTAATTAGAGCCCAACCACTCTCCTCTCCATATTTCTGTCACTGTACACATTTGCTCATTTCATTTCAGGGATATAAGTGAGTTTTAGAACTGTCGGGATGCCACAGTGAATGCATCCAGTAATGAGAGCAATTTGGAAGCTGCTCCTCATGTACACCCCTCTTCAATGTTTTAATTCCCACCCTGAGGCAACAGAGATAAGGAACTTGTTTTTATTCTTTATGCTCTCTCTCTCTCTCTCTCTCTCTCTCTCTCTCTCTCTCTCTCTCTCTCTCTCAGTCTATCTCTGTATGTCTCTTTTGCTGTTTCATCAAAGGAAATTTTAATATCTTTAGGATGGAGAAGGTATGAAAGAACTTCCATGAGTCTTTGCACTCTAAATTAAGCACACACATCTGTGAAAATACGCACATAATGTGTGATTTTTTTTGACAAATGCACATGCACTCAGCTGTGATAACACTCCATCATTCAATGATTTATGAGGGATGGAAGGTCATACTGTACACAGGTAGACATCTCATATCGCTTATACACTGATGCCATAATTTCATTTAAGAGGACAAAGTTGTATCCCACCATCTATAAATGTTTAAAAAGACAACACAGGTAGCATCTTTTCACAAAAAAACCTTGTTGCTTGAACTTCACTGAAAGTTTGCACACAGTAAGGTTTACTCACCTTTTCTGTATGCATGAAATACCTGTATAATCTTTATAATTTTTGCCAAAATGTTATTTTAAAATCAGTATTATATGAAGTGTAAATCTCCATGTTTTTCTTGATTTATTTTTTAGTTTTTTTGTTCAAATAACCAACATTTAAGACCATTTTTACATAAAATTGGATTAAATGTTAAAAGTAAAATATAGTATAGTATAAATATAGTTCAGTAACTCACTAACTACCTAACCAAGAAAAAAAAAAAAAAATAAATAAATAATTATTTGATTTCGATTCAAACTAAACCATTTTAATATAACCCTATTGGTCCTCATTTATCAGTCTAATGTAGAAAGGAGCACGGATCCGAGCGCACAAATCAACTTACGACAGTTCACGTGTGATTCATGAAACATTCGTATGCAGTCAATCTCATCGTATGAATGATCACACGTTGATAAATGTGGCGCCAGAAAATAATCGTCATTTGAATATCACACCCCTAAAAACACCCTGGTTTAGAAGCCTTGCTCCTGGAGTTTACGACATGGAGAAACAAAACCTGGCCAAAAAAAAGAAGTAATCTCATGAAAGAGAAATCAATCTTACTCCAGAAAGACCTGTTAACCTTTTAATTGCAAGCAATTAGGCTACATTAATTTATGTAATTTATATCTATATTAAAATACTGGTAAATATAAAGTTCTTCTCAATCTATAACAAATATTTAAAATTTAGCAGTGTTCAGAAGAGAATAAGAATGAAAAATAAGTTAATATATTTTAAAAGTAGTTATAAAATTATATATTAAACTATAAAATAAAACACAAATTAGGCTATAGTGGCATCCATTATAAAGAGCATACAAATGTCAAGCAAAACTGAAACGGCATTGGACTCGCGAGCCTGTCTCATACCACAAGAATCCAAATGTTTCCATTTTTGCCATATTTGTAACATTTGTTTGCATAACTATTATTCATTTGACTATGTAGCCTAAACACTGCTTTATACTTCACTCATGTTCTAATATCCGTGTAAAGTCCTTCACATGTGCAAAAAAAAAATTTTTGTTTCGGGGCTGCACGCTGATTTTACAGCAGATCTTTTGAAGTAAATAGTGTAACTTATTTGGTTGACTGCATTTTAGTTTGATGATGAATGGCTGAAATGTCAAGCAATGGTAGAAATAATGTTGTTTGTGTGTGCGAGGTGCCTGTGCGATCAGATGGATTAAATCAAATAAAGATATAAAGAAAAGAAATAAAATGCACTAAGAGTGTTTCAAAAACGAGCATAGCCTGTTATACTTGTTGCACAGTTTTTTTTTCCTTTTGTTAATCTGTTAATTATATTATAGCCTATTATATATTTGTGTGATCCTATTTATTTTACTCCTTTTATAGACTTAATTTCTGTTTTTCTCCTTTCACAGAAGTGCTGCAGGTGCATGATGCGACGATTGAATCCTCATGGTCTTGTTTACGCTGCTATTCGCGCATATAAAGCTAAAAAAAATAAAAATAAAAAAAGGACATTCTAATCTTAATGGTTAATGATCAATTAATGTGCTTCGTTTGACGTTCAGGAAAATAAAAATGAACAAAATGCTGTCATTCTAAAATTCTCCACCATATTTACTGTGCTGCCTGCAAGTTCAGGTAACTCAAAAACGTGCTTACACGAGCTGAGACCAGACATGAGATTTGATCTTAGCCACCGCTCACATCCATTTTGATAAATTTTTGCGTTGAAACGACCGTACGCCCAATTTTCTGTCGTACGTTCGTTTCTTAAATGAGGCCCAATGTGATGCATATTTGTTGGTCATAAATACAGTAAATGAAATGGGTAAGAAACATGTAAGATTTCCATAATAGTACTAATACACTGAATATGTTTTAAATACACAATAACTAAGTTTAATTAATCATCAGTCAGTCCAGTTTGTTTCAGTCTCATACATTTTCACTGAATATTGCTTTTTCCACAGCTTTTACTATTTCAACCATTTTAACTGAATAAATAAATATTTTATTATATGTTCCATATTGTCAAAACTGAAATTTCCTGGCTTTTTTCATGATAACTGAGGTCTAAGGGCTATGTAACTACCATTTAAGTTTCAAAATAGTCAATCCACAGTCAAATGCACACAGCCTGCATGAAGTAGCTTTGCCTTTTCACGAGCCATTGTGATTTCCGTAAAAATGTGACGTCAGAACTACACAGTCACCACCTTCAGTCACCAAGTGATAAAATATAACTTAATTCCCACCATATTTCTGATATTATCTATCAATCTAATCTGATTAATTTGATTGTTCGCTTTTATTCTAAATCTGCGACTGCAGCGCACCTGCTTCGCGTTAGCATTCGATAGCTTTTTATTAGCGTTTCCATTCGTGCCTATCTTTTCTCCTCTCCTCTCTCAGTTCATCAAACAACTGTGGTAAGAATTTTTCATCAAGTATGGTGAGTAATGGCTTCTCCTGCTATTGTTATTTGCACCGCTTGCCACATATGTAGTTTATCTCTCTCTGTCGGCGACGAGGGATTCACATGTGATAAATGCAGGGAAATAGTTAGGCTGACAGAGAAGATTTTAGAATTAGAGACATGCATCCAAAATTTAATTGAGGACAGTTAGAATGTGAGGGCCCTTGATATGGCTTTGGATGCGACTAGCTCAGGGACTCCTGTACATTGTTCGGTTCTGGTAACAGCACATCTGCAGCAGGGCACCTGTGAGGCGGCATAGTCACGGGTCAAAACACTGCTCTTCTGTTCCGATCAAAACATTAAACAAATTCTCCCCACTCAGTGACGCACCCACTGAGAAACCTGATGAAAGTGCTCTAGTTATTGGTGTCTCTAGTTATAGAGACACAAGCCACCATAGTCCAGTGTTTACCGGAACCAGAGCGCCTGACATCTTGGCAAATTTAAAAGTGCTGGCTAATGCTAAACGTAAATACAGTAAGATTGTTATTCATGCCGGCGCTAATGATGTTCGACTTCGCCAGTCGGGGATCACTAAAAATATCATTAAAGAGGTGTGTGAACTTGCAAGCATGATGTCAGGCACTGTAATATGCTCTGGTCTCCTCCCTGCTTTCCGTGGTGATGAGATGGATAGCAGATTGTCATCTCTCAATGGCTGGATGTGGAAGTGGTGCCCGCAGAATAACATAGGTTTCATAAACAATTGGATGAGCTTTTGGGGCAGACCTGACCTGTTGAAAAGAGATGGCCTTCATTCCTCCTGGGATGGTGCCGCTCTTCTCTCTAGAAATATGGCACATAGTCTTAGAGTTTGTACTTGACTAACTGGGGCCCAGGTCAGGAAGCAGACAGACTGGCTAAACCGACAGTCTTAGGACTTTTTGTAAATGATATGATCAATGATCATAATCTAGATGTGCTCTGTTTGACAGAAAACTGTATAAAACCTGGTGATTACATTATTTTAAATGAGTCTACCCCCCAATATTACTGTTATAAACATGAGCCACGTCCAAAAGGTAAAGGGGGAGGTGTTGCTTCAATTTATAACAATGTTCTCAGTATTTTTCAGAGGGCAGGCTTCAAGTATAACTTGTTTGAAGTAATGGTGCTTCATATAACATTATCCAGAGAAACGAGTGTTAATGATAAATCCCCTGTGATGTTTGTACTGGCTACTGTATACGGGCCACTAGGGCACCATACAGACTTTATTAAAGAGTTTGCTGATTTTACATCCGGGTTAGTGCTGGCTGCAGATAAAGTTTTAATTGCTGGTGATTTTAATATCCATGTTGATAATGAAAAAGATGCATTGGGATCAGCATTTATAGACATTCTGAACTCTATTGAGGTTAGACAACACGTCTCAGGACCTACTCATTGTCGAAATTATACTCTAGATTTAATACTGTTAAATGGAATTGATGTTGATGGTGTTGAAATTATGCAGCCTAGCAATGATACTGTATCTCAGATCATTATTTAGTTTGTGCAAACTTCATATAGCTAAAACTGTAAATTCTGCTTCTTGTTACAAGTATGGTAGAACAATCACTTATACCACAAAAGACTGCTTTGTATCTAATCTTCCTGATGTATCCCAATTCCTTAGCATATCCAAAACCTCAGAACAACTTGATGATGTAACAGAAACTATGGACTCTCTCTTTTCTAGCATTTTAAATGCAGTTTCTCCTTTACGCTTAAGGAAGGTTAACCCTCTGGAGTCTAAGGGTATTTTTGGGGCCTGGAGAAGTTTTGTCATGCCCTGACATTTGTGCTTTTTTCAGTTTCTTATAAATATCTAAATGGCTAAAGTCTAATCTCACTATAATCAGCACAAACTAGGCTATAATAATATGTGAGCAGCATGTATGTACATTAGGGCTGTACTAGAATAATCGAATATTCAATATTCGTTCGGTGGGGTGGCATTCGATTTTCAGTTTTGAGATTCGAATATTCTTTTTTTTTTTTCAACACGTGACTTCCGTCGCGGACTCATTCTCACTCATGCTTGAACCGCCCGTTGGCGAACGTAGTGATTTATTTCATCTCATACTGAATAGGTACAAAATGCCCAAGACCTCAGCTGTTTGGGACCACTTTAAATTAAGTGAGGATGACAAGACAAAGGCAGTGTGTCAAATATGCGATTTGAAACTGGCCTACCACAACAGCACCACAAGTTTGAAAAATCACCTGAGTTCTGTAAGTAGCACACGGCAAAAAAAAAAAAAAAAAAAAAAACTGCTTTTATGCACTTAATTTGCTATGATAAATAGGCTAATTGCAAATACGACACTATTTAAAAACATACAGCAGCACAGGCTAATAATAATTTGTTTATAGGTACATCCACAGGTATCGCAGCCATCAACATGCTCAACAAAACCCAAAACTTCACAGCAGATCCTGCAATTCCGAAAACCGTTAACATAGAAAAGAAAGAGAGAGATAACAGATGCCATAGTGGAGTTTGTCGCTATGGATATGAGGCCCGTTAATGTAGTTGAAGGCGAAGGCTTCAGAAAATTAATGAAGATAATGGAGCCAGACTACACTGTCCCAAACCGTTCCAGTATTTCAAACACCCTGTCTCTTAAATACAGCGATCTGCGAGGGCATATTTATGCTCTCGTTGAAAAAGCTACGGCCTTAAGTTTCACAACGGACATCTGGACTTCCGTGAGTATGGAGGCGTATATGGCTGTCACCTGTCACTTTATAACTCAGGAGTGGGAACTCTGTGCCTTCGTTTTGGAAACCAAAGCATTTGAGTCAAGCCATACAGGAGTCAACATTGCACAACAGCTTGGAGACGCGGCAGATGCATTCGCAATTCCAAATTACAAGCGAATAGCCGTTGTTCACGACAATGCCAGCAATATGAAGCTGTGCACCGAGACGCTGAATAAAGAACCGGAGAAATGGGGAACCGTTCAAGGGGTCTGCTGCTCAGGACACACGCTGCAACTATGCATAAATGAAGCTCTGAAACTGGACCGAATCCGTCGCACAGTTTCAGCTGCCAGGAATCTCGTAGGGCACTTCAAAAAAAGTGCCAAGGCTACAGCTGCTTTGAAAGAGAAACAAACGCAGCAGAACGTTGTACAACACAAACTCATTCAAGATGTTGCTACTCGTTGGAACTCTACGTATGAAATGCTTAACCGACTGGTGGAGCAGCGATGGCCAGTGACAGCTGTTTTGTCAGATCCCAGCATCACTAAGAAAGGAAATCGCACCCTTGACTTGACAGGAGACCAGTGGAAACTGGCACAAGAGACATCAGAATTACTTGGGCCCCTGCTCACACTCACAGAACTATCACAGGAGGCAAACTTGTCATTGTCGGCAACAGTGCCAATGCTCTTTAACCTGAAGAAACGCCACCTGTCACCAGAAGAGGATGACAGCCCTGACATCAGAGAAATGAAGAATACCCTTGTCAAGGAGATCGACAGCAGATGGGAACTGTTAAATTTGGAACCCACCAGCATCTATCTCCTTTCTTCAGCACTAGACGTGAGATTTAAGCACCTTAAATTCCTTGAGGATGAGAAGAAGGACCTGGTATACATTGAGGTTAGACTTATATTTTTATTACTACTATATAATAGTAAATAATTAAAATGTATTGTGATTATGCCACTAAGATTATTGTGTGCGCTACGCATAGATTAGACTAAGAAAATGCTATTTGTTTAGGTTGTCAGACTAGCTGAACATCTGCATCAGCAACAGATCGTTCGCAAGGGAGAAGAGCTGTCACCAAGCCACGGAGAAGAGGAGACGGATGCGCCACCACCACCCGCCAAAAAAAAAAACAGCAGGAGATTTCAATGCTGATGCAGGCTGATGATGAAGAGGAAGAAGAACGCGGAGACAGCGCAAAGACAGAGATGGAGCAGTATTTGAGAGATGCTACTAAATTACAGTCGGGCCCACTGGCATGGTGGAGGCAAAACAGTGACCGCTACCCTAAACTGGCATTTGCAGCCAAACACCTTCTTTGCGTTCCGGCCACTTCAACTCCATCAGAGCGCATTTTCTCAAAAGCTGGCTACATCGTCAACAAGACCCGAAGTTCCCTTTTACCAGAAAATGTGGACAAACTCATCTTCCTCGCACACAACATGAAACGAGTATAGGTAGTTTCACAATAGTTTCCAACCACTGGGTTGCGATTTATATAAGTGTTTGAAACAGCCTAAATATTTTTGTCATTGAAATGTGAGCTGTATAGCTAGGCTAACATTACCTTGTTCTATTTAACCTATTACAGTTTATTCTATATAAGGGAGTGAATAAAATTTATTACAATTACTTTAAATTTAAATAGCCAACCCGTTACGGTGTCAGTAATTATTACATTTACGAATAATAAATGAATGTATTCAACGAACTGCAGGCTAATAATAATAATAAAAAAAAACACTGCAACATGCTTTCAATAAAAGCATCGCACATTTTAAAGATTTAAATTAACAAAAAGTCAGAATAAGACAAAATAAATCCCTTATATAGAATAAAACTAATTGTAATAGATATTACATTTTGTGTCATTTTAAAAACAATTCATTATTTCTTATTCAACTGTTTATAAGCATGCTACCGTGTTCTTTATTTATTACAGTTCGTTGAAATCACTGTGTGTTACTAATTTAATTTCTGTTTTGGGATTCATTTGTTTTAAAGAAATGTTCGTTATTAATACCTTATTAAAGTTCTTGCTCTCAACAGACTTTGTGTTTTGTATCACTTGTGCACTGTCCGTTTTCGGAGCATAAACCTGCCCGTGTAATGCGTACCGGAAACTGTTCTATTTAAAAGATTATTAAATATTTATTAATATTTAAAGATTGTGTGCCACCTGATCATATTGCACCAAATGCAACACTGCACTCCACTGGGTCTGCCGCAACACATTTACGATGCCGAAGAGTGAAACGTGAAGTCGTGAAAGATGATACAAATGCAAACCGACACTATTATTATATATTTAGCCCCACCCGCCGAAGCTTCGAATATTCGATATTGATTGCCACCTAAGCTTCGAAGCTCAAAAAATGGCATTCGAAACAGCCCTAATGTACATGATTGTGTTTTTGAGAAAAAAAATGTTATGCGTGGTTAGTGAAAAACTAAAAATGTTAAATCACTTGAATAAGGCAATAAAACACATACAGAAAATTGGTTCCCAGGAATTTTGAGAACTGGAGCTTGTAGACTAGAATTTTTTTTTTCTAAATGATGTGAAAATCATCTTGTCTACTCACTTACAGAAAACAATATATTGATTTAAATTTTCTAAGACACTTTTTGTTGGTAAAAGTCATATGCGAGTAGGCGTCAACTATCATGAATTCACACCTGAGAAGACAAAGGCCTGCATAATGAGCTGCATAATGAGCCATTCAGTCAGCTGTGTCACTGAGAGGGATGAGTTACAAGAAAGAATGTGAGGACAAAATAAATGTATATAATTTTATGTTTGTAGTTTATTTAGAATATATTTAATTATCCCACAACATAATTTAATATTCACTTGTGAGTGCAGTTAAACAGTTTATTAGGAAAAATCAAAGCAGACTTTCAAACTGAATTTTTTGCATCATTACTCCAGTCACACAATCCTTCAGAAATCCTTTTAACAATCTTATTTTCTACAAAAAAAAAAAAAAAAAACATTTATTGTTATTATTATCATCATCATCATTATCATCATCATTATTATTATTATTATTATTATTAATGTTGAAAAGAGCTGAGAATATTTTTTAAGGTTTTTTAGGGGGGATAAATTGAAAGAACAGCAATGATTGTTACATTTGTTACAGTTACATTTATTGTTACATTTATATTATTTACATCAAGCTTTCGAATGGTATAGTAGTGTATATTGTTATTGAAACTTCATAATATTTCACTTGATTATACATTTAGTCAGGAATTATAGTTTGGAAAAAGTCTTTGGAAAAAGTCTAACTAGTAAAATGTTTACACGTTATGTGAAAACTAGTACAAGTATATAAATAAATAAGAGACTTACTCATGTTTATGATCTCTGCTGAATAACGTGTTTCATTCTTTTTTTCTGAGGAAATCCAAATCTCAAATCCTCAACCACATCACATCTTTTTGGGGTGAATTATGTCTTATTCCTCTCATCGCGAAGCAAACAGTAAAATAAAAACAAACTTGAAGAACAATCTCGCTGCGTTGTCTTCTGTTGTGTGGGGCGTATTCAAAAGCCGCGCGCTTCAGTGAAACATCTGAATCTCAAAAGCGCGCTCGGCGCGGGGGCGTGGTCGCATTAGAAGATAATGAAGGGAGACGTGAAAAACGGACATCGCGTTGTTTTCATATGGATTACTTTATCACAGAATATTTGTTTTCAGCAGCACTTGTCTAGTTTAAAAGTAGACATGTCAGGCTTTCTATAGATATCTCTCTCATGTCTCTTCGTTGTTGAGTATTCACGGAGTTACAGTTCATTTTAATGACGCATTTGTAACTGAAGATCAGCGAAGACAAAGGCTGCAGACAGCACTCCTTGTTTGTTATCTTTATTTTATAAGTGCACAAAGTTTTGTTGTTATTATGTCTGTATACAAAAAAAAAAGTAGACCCTTTACAGATTCGATTGATGTATTGCTCTTATCTGTACGATCAAAACTGAAAGTGTAATTTAAGTTCTTTTCGGGGTTATCAGGAGAAAATACCCCAAAACGCGTATACGCGTTAATCGACTCCAGAGGGTTAAGGAAAACAGTCTGACACCATGGTATAATGAGCATACTCGCACCCTAAAGAGAGCAGTCCGAAAAAAGGGAGCGCAGCTGGAGGAAAACAAAGCTAGAGGTATTTCGTATTGCTTGGCGTGAAAGTAACCTATCCTACAGAAAAGCATTAAAAACTGCTAGATCTGATTACTTTTTGTCTCTTTTAGAAGAAAACAAACATAACCCCAGGTTTTTATTCATGACAGTGGCTAAATTAACGAAAAATAAAGCATCAACAAGTGTTGAGATTTCCCAACATCACAGCAGTAATGACTTTATGAACTACTTTACTTCTAAGATCAATACTATTAGAGATAAAATTGTAACCATGCACCCGTCAGCTACAGTATCGCATCAGACAGTGCACTATAGATCCCCTAAAGAACAGTTCCACTCATTCTCTACTATAGGAGAGGAAGAATTGTATAAACTTGTTAAATCATCTAAACCAACAACATGTATGTTAGACCCTATTCCATCTAAGCTCCTAAAAGAGGTGCTTACAGAAGTCATAGATCATCTTCTGACTATTATTAATTCCTCATTGTCATTAGGATATGTCCCCAAAACCTTCAAACTGGCTGTTATTAAACCTCTCATCAAAAACCACAACTTGACCCCAAAGAACTAGTTAATTATAGACCGATCTCGAATCTCCCCTTTCTGTCCAAGATACTAGAAAAGGTAGTATCCTCACAATTAAATTCCTTCTTAGAGAAAATGGTATCTGTGAGGATTTCCAGTCAGGATTTAGACCGTATCATAGTACTGAGACTGCTCTCCTTAGAGTTACAAATGACCTGCTCTTATCATCTGATCGTGGTTGTATCTCTCTATTAGTGCTGTTGGATCTTAGTGCTGCAAAAAACACATTACAACAAAACACTCACTTCCAAATACTATAAAACATTGTTGGCATTAATGGAAGTGCATTAGCATGGTTTAAATCATACTTATATGACCGCCATCAATTCGTAGCAGTGAATGAAGAGGTATCATATCGATCACAAGTGAAGTATGAAGTACCTCAAGGTTCAGTACTCAGATACTCAGCTCTATATTTCTTTGCGGCCCGGCGAAACATACCAATTTGAAAAACTAACGGAATGCATAGTCGATATAAAAACTGGATGACGAGTAATTTCTTACTGCTAAATTCTAAAAAAACAGAGGTGTTAATTATAGGACCTAAAAACTCTGCATGTAATAACCTAGAACGCTGTCTAAGACTTGATGGTGGCTCTGTCAATTTTTTGTCATCAGTTAGGAACCTAGGTGTGCTATTTGATAGCAATCTTTCCTTAGAAAGCCACGTTTCTATCATTTGTAAAACTGCATTTTTCATCTCAAAAATATATTTCTCAATGTCAAATGCAGAAATGTTAATCCATGCGTTTATTGGGTGGTTGTTCTGCACGCTTAATAAACAAACTCCAGCTAGTCCAAAATGCAGCAGCTAGAGTTCTTACTAGAACCAGAAAGTATGACCATATTAGCCCGGTTCTGTCAACACTGCACTGGCTCCCTATCAAACATCATATAGATTTTAATATCTTGCTTATTATTTATATAGCCCTGAATGGTTTAGCACCTCAGTATTTGAACAAGCTCTTGTTACATTATAGTCCTCCACGTCTGCTGCATTCTCAAAACTCAGGCAATTTGATAATACCTAGAATATCAAAATCAACTACGGGCGGCAGATGCTTTTCCTATTTAGCGCCTAAACTCTGGAATTACCTACCTAACCTAATATTGTTTAGGAGGCAGACACACTCTTGCAGTTTAAATCTAGATTAAAGACCTATCTCTTTAACCTGGCTTACACATAACACACTAATACGCTTCTAATATCCAAATCCATTAAAGGATTTTTAGGCTGCATTAATTAGGTAAACCGGAACCGGGAACACTTCCCATAGCACCCGATGTACTTGCTACATCATTAGAAGAATGGCATCTACGCTAATATTAGTCTGTTTCTCTCTTATTCCAAGGTCACCGTAGCCACCAGATCCAGTCTGTATCCAGATCAGAGGGTCACTGCAGTCACCCAGGCCACTATGTATCCAGCCCAGATGGTGGATCAGCACCTAGAAAGGACCTCTACAGCCCTGAAAGACAACGGAGACCAGGACAACTAGATGAGCCGCAGAGACAGATCCCCTGTAAAGACCTTGTCTCAGACGACCACTGGGACAAGACCACAGGAAACAGATGATTCTTCTGCACAATCTGAATTTGCTGCAGCCTGGAACAGAACTGCTGGTTTCGTCTGGCCAGAGGAGAACTGGCCCCCCCGACTGAGCCTGGTTTCTCCCAAGGTTTTTTCTCCATTCTGTCACCGATGGAGTTTTGGTTCCTTGCCGCTGTCGCCTCTGGCTTGCTTAGTTGGGGACGCTTCATTTACAGCGATATTGTTGACTTGATTGCAAATGATTGCACAGATAATATTTAAACTGAACTGAGATGAATGACATCACTGAATTCAATGATGAACTGCCTTTAACTGTCATTTTGCATTATTGACACACTGTTTTCCTAATTAATGTTGTTCAGTTGCTTTGACACAATCTTTTTTGTTTAAAGCGCTATATAAATAAAGGTTACTTGACCTGACTTAACCACCCCTAGCACTGCCCACCGTCCCACCAGACAACATCACGTCCATGCCATTGCTGAGCAACAACAACACGGAAACATGTTGAGAAAATGCTGTTCAGTCAATGGATGTCAGGAAACGACCTCATTGCACAGGCTTCCGAACAACATTAATATAAGAGACCAGTGGCTAATGTTAATTTATTCAGAAATACCACAGAAATTTAGTTCGAACTTAACCATCTGTTCTGCACATTTCACAAGTGACTGCTTTGTCAGTCAGGCACAGTTCAGTGCTGGTTTTTCAAAGAAGCTTCTTATCTAAGATGCTGCAGTCCTTACGTTGTTGGGTCCGACCTGAAATCCACAAACCGTAAGTAAACTAAAACTCACACATTTTATGTTACATTATGGTAACATTTTATGTTACATTATGGTAACAATGGCCAGCATTGTAACGATGAATAACTCGACTTGGGATCCATTTGCAAGCTTTTATTTGAACACTCGTAGTCGTACAGGCGAAGGGTCAGGATCAGCAAACACAGTGTCACAGGAATATCAGAATCGTAGTCAATACCAAGCAGTGTGGGTCGGGGTAACAAGCAAGTATCACAGTCCGTATAACAATCAGGGTTCAAAGGTAGGCAGCAAAGGTTCACAGATCGATAAACAACAAAGGTAGGCAACTAGGGAAACAAGACAGGGTAAAATGCTCAGAAATGTTAGCCGTGGCAGTAACAAGACCTCGCAATGAGGGGATGCAAAGGTCTGGCTTATATGGCAGTCTCTGATAGGGAACACCTGGCCGGTGATCAGTCCAAGGTACGGGGCTTATGGGTAATGTAGTCAGTATCAGTGTACGTGAGTGTTTGGATGCATGTAAGTGTCAGTATTCGGGTGATGGTGCCCTCTGCTGGCCACTGGAGGGACTCACGGGGTTCGTATCCGTGACAAGCATAATCTGAAATTATAGTTTGTAAATGGTTATTCAACGCTAATGTGATGCTAACGTCAGTAGGAAAGCAATAGTTACCTAGCTTACTGCATTCGGTGTTTAAAAAAAAAAAAAAAACATTAATTACCATTCTGAAACATAAGCACATTTGAGGAGGTGGTTGGTTGTCTCCTGTCATTGCTGATTCGGGGTCTGAGTTTGGCTCAAACATGTAAGGCCAGACAACATTTTCTTCAGCAGTGAGCATCATTAACATTACCGTTGTTTCTATTGACCATACTTGTGAGTATCACCAAGCCACAGCAGGTTTCTTCATACATGACCCTAGTTACTTGTGGTTGGCCTGGCCGTACGTCACTCAGAAAACAAGAGGCCAATCAGAATAGAGGCTCATGAATATTAATTAGACAAGCCAAAATCGGCTTGTTCTCAGCAGAGTTCCTGTGAAAGGAGCTGTAAAAATATATTGAGTTTATATTGAGTTGGTTTTTGGTACTTATACTACAAATATATTTTCTTAAGGACATCAAAACCTAAAATAAAACTCCAGAAAGGTTTAAAATATGTGACCTTTAAAGTTTTAATTACATAAACGTAATTGTTTCAAGCATTAAATACATAAATATCAAATTAGGCCTAACTATTTTCTGAGTGCACTGTCCCCATGTGAATGTTATGAATGCAAGTTCTGTCACTTTTTGTGGATTCTTTCTGCATTTTAATGACAGTTCACATTAGAAAATGACAAACCATAGAGAGGTTTTGTGGCTATGTGTTATGTAATTTTTTTCTTTCTTTCTGGGCGATAATTAGGTTCAGAGTGCTGTATTCCCCAAACTACATGCAATGTGGTAATTAACCCTGGGAATTAGAGACAGATTGTACTTTCATGGAGAGGGTGGTCATGCAATGGAAATAGGAGCATTTCATACAACACGATTATTGATCATTTCTATTAACTTCACATCCACAGCTTCTCACGAAGTATGTGTGTATGACTGCAGCCAGTGAAATCTGATAAATGTGTGCTTTAGTAATTCAGTTAAAGCTGTGGAGTTGAGGAATAGGGTGAGTTCACACACAGAGGTTCTTTCCAAAAACTAATGAGCTGTTTTGTTGCGTACAGCCGACATAGCGACCTTCAAAGTCAGATGTTAGTATGTTACTAAGCTAATAATGTGATATATAATAAACACACACACACACACACACACACACACACACACACACACACACACACACACACAGATATTGAGTAAATCTTTGGTGTATGACATAATAAATATCACACAAAATGTAATGTAAATCTTTTTTGTTTGTTTGTTTAACTAGATTAATATAATATAATACTAGAACAATCTACAATCTACAGTTTTTCCTTTTCTTGAAGTTTCATGATGAAATACTTAATTAACATTTTTATGTTGATTCAATTACATAGTACTAATGCATTATATGCTTTTTTATTTTAGTATTATTTAGATGATATTATAGTATTATTATTATTAGTAATAACTTTTTAAAATACCTTTTTAAGTTTTATATTTTCAGTTTTCATTTGCATTTTGGTGTTAGTGATTTTCTTATTTTTTTCTTATTTTTATTTCTATTTATCTTTAATTTATTGTTATTTCGATTTGAGTGATTTTTGTACTAAAACTTATTTTATTTTAGTTATTTTTAATTTTTAATTATTTATTGTTTAAGTATATGTTTTTCATTTAATATTCATATTTTATTTAATCTATATTTTCAATTAGTGAACATATTAATAGTTTTATCTTACGTCAGCTATAAACACTGATTTATAATCAAAATAACCTCGTTTCATTCACTATTTATTTTAATTGTGTTATTTATGGAGGTTATTGATACTGCCTTAGAAGAACTGCCAAAAGAAAATATACTTAAAAAGCAGCAAACTTTTGCTGCCTTTTGATACCACCCTAAAATGCTGCATGTGTAGGCTAGGAAAAGAGCATAATTATCAATATTATAAGAAACCCAATAAGTATGATTTAATGTGGTTGTGCCAATGGGTAACTGTTTCTGAATCACTTCAGCAGTGCCTATACTAGTCTCCTTGACCATACAGCTGACCTAATGTGCTTTAAAGGACACACATGCCACTCTAGAGAGAACTGTGCCACCGTGAAACACTTCCTACTTTAATTAGAACAGTCAGCAGTAACTTGGGAGTGTGGGAATCTGGATTTAAAAGATAATTTTCAATGCTTAAAGGACAGTGATTATTGTCATTCCTGAAAATTATGGCAAGAATGAATACTGCTCATTAATAAAAACAGACATCTGAGCAGCTCCAGAACCCTTGGTACAGACTCAATAGAGTCTTTATATATATATATATATAGTTTTTTTTTTTTTTTTTTTTTTTTTTTTTTTTTTTTTTTTTTTTTTTTTTTTTTCAAAACAAAATCTTTGATAGTTAGTTTTGTAGATGTTTGTCTAAAATTATGTGGTAGAAATCAACCATTTACATAAATTTTAATTCACTGAATGGTGTTTGCTTATGTGGCTCACCAAACACCTCTTTTTTATCAGTACCTCTACATGTCTTCTCCAATCACTCTGCTCTCTCGTTCACTCTATACCTCCACCTCAGTCTGTCCATCACACACTCTCCCACAGAAGGGCTCAAATTAGCACTGACCTTCAAATGACAACTGGTAGAAGCAATCCTCGTCCCTGTTAGTGATGGCATCTTTCTTCAAGAATCCCTTTGTGCCAATTACCCAGCAGTGCTGAAAGGTCTCGCTCAGAAACAGGCAGGTGAGCTTTGATAATAATAACAAGAAGTAAACATCACTCTGGCTTTTTCCATTTTAAGGGGTATTATTGAGTGGTTTGGAGTCATACTTTTGGAGGCATATGAAACATTTTAACATCACATGGCTGAATAGAAGCTGACAAATTTATTAATAACCAACATAAACAAGAGCAGAAGTGTGAAGTTTGGGCCCTTTTTTTCTCTCTGTGTGTGATTTTGTTAATGCTTTTTTAAGGATGTCAGTTTTAGCTTTTCTTGAGGTTTCATGATGAAATACTTAAATTAATACTTGAATACTAAGTTTTGTTTGGTATGTGCTTGCACATATCAGAAAGGGGCATGTGTTTCTGGATCTGCCAAATTCATAAATAAAAATCTATCTACAGTAGCAGGCATCTTTGCAGGCAGTGACTGTCTTAAGTCTGGAACTCATGGACTTTTACTGCAGCTGAGTTCAGTTATTGTTTGTTTGAGAGTCTTTCTGCATTTAGTTTTGTCTTCAGCAAGTGAAATGCAACTCAATCTGGTTGAGATCAGGAGATTGACTTGGCCATTGCAAAATATTCATTCCATTTTTTACCTTCAAAAACTCCTTGCTTTTGCTGTTTTGGGTCATCGTCCATTTGTACTATGAAGCACTGCCCAATCAACTTTGCTGCATTTGACTTGATCTTTGCAGAGAGTATATCCCTGTACACTTCAAAATTCTTCCGGCTGCTTTTATTTTCTGTCACGTCCTAATTAATGTTGTTCAGTTGCTTTGACGCAATCTTTTTTGTTTAAAGCGCTATATAAATAAAGATGACTTGACTTGACTTGACGTCATCAATAAACACCAGTAACCCAGTGCCACTGGAGGCCATGCATGCTCATGCCATTACACTGCTCCATCATGTTTCACAGATGATGTTGCATGCTTTGGATCATGAGTTGTTCCAATCCTTCTCCATACTTTTTTCTTCCCATCATTCTGGCACAGGCTGATCTTAATTTCAGCTGGCCAGAGAATGCTTTTCCAGAAGTGGTCTGGCTTTTTTTTTTTTTTATTTATTTTTTTTTTTTGGCTAATCTGGCCTTTTTTGCACCTTGTGGTGAACTCTCTGTATTTGCTCTCGGGAAGTCTTTTCTTGATTGTAGACTTTAACAGTGACCCGTCTACCTCCTGGAGAGTGTTCTTCACTTGGCAGGATGTTTTGAAAGGGTTTTTCTTTACCATGGAGAGGATTCTCCGATTATCCTCTGTGGACGTCCAAGCATTTTTATGTTGCTGAGCTCACTAGGTTTTTATTTATTTATTTATTTATTTATTTATTTATTTTTCAGAATGTACCAAACTGTTGATTTTGCCACTCCTAATGTTCATGGTATCTCTCTCTGATGGATTTGTTTTGATTTTGAAGCCTAAAAATTGTCTGTTTCACTTGCATGGAGAGCTCCTTAGATCACATGATGTGGGTTCACAGCAACAGCTTCCAAATGCTAATACCACACTTAGAATCAACTCCAGAATTTTTACCTGCTTAATTGATGTAGTAATAATGAAATAATAGCCCACACCTGTCCATGAAACAGCTTTTGAGTCAATTGTCCAATTACTTATGGTACCTTGAAGAGTTGTAATTCCTTTACCTTTCCTCCTATTTTGATGAGAATACCCTCGAATTAAAGCTCAGATTGTGCACTTTAAGCCCATATTCATTAATTAACTGTAACATGAATATGTTTTGGTCAGTTGCTAAAATTATAAAAATTGTGCCTGTGTCCAAATATATATGGACCTAACTGTATCTATCTATTGGTGTGTGACTTAAATTGGGGGTTACTGGAGCTGCTGTATCACAAGGGATATCATGTTAGGGTGTATATGGGGTTGAGAAGACAGATCAGAGTGTGTGACCCACTTACACATGATGGGGCAATGGGCACACACTCACACACATAATCTCTACCTTTCAGAACACTGCGATTGTAAGCTGCTGATCAATGCTGATCCTGTTTTATGCCCTGGTGGTGATTAAGTAGTTATCACCATTAAGTATATTATAGTGTTTGCTGACAAATCTCTCTGTCTCAGAAGGTCCCCACCTCAAACTGAGTCAATATTAACATTCATTCACCTGAGCTCATTGGATGAACCATCTGCAAACACCAAAAAAAAAAACATGGTGAAATAATTTTTCTCTTCCCCTGGACTAGTCTTTTTTTCTTTCTTTCTCAGTGCTAAGTCACCAACCTTTGAACAGATGCTTTAAACAAAGTAGCATCAGTTTAGATGGATAAATAATGTTTGGAAAGCAATTTTTTATTTTCGTCTACAAAACCACCATTAAACAGAGCAAAATCATTCTATTCTAAGATAGAAGTGTTGTGTCTAAGAAATTAGAAAGCCTTTGCCTTTTGAAGAGGAGAGAGAGAAAAAAAGATTGGTTCTGTTAATAAAAGTGCTCTCTCTGTTACCTCAGGGCACACTATGAATTCTCCACCTCATCACTGCAAAAGAAATAGAGAGACTACAGTGAGTAAACCTAATCAAGAGCACACTTGCCTGTTACCACAAATACTCCACCAATAAAACCAGCAGCATTAAAGTCAGTTAAGTGGAGATTACAAAGCTTAATATTACTGGCGAATTAAAATGATTTTTCCTTTACATCCTTTGAGACTTTAACTCTGTTCAGAAACCTAGAAAGCTGCCATTTCTAATGCAAACTCAGTAGGCAACCAAATTATGCTGCATTATAAAATTCTTATAAAATACTTGCTTTGGCCAAAATATTAGGCAGTAATGCTTGGATCATTTGTGGATAGGGCATTGCATAGAACTTTATAATAACATTATAACATTATAATTAGAAGATGAGGGAAAATACCCCTCTTAAGATAAAGAACAATGTGCTTTTACTTTTGAATTGTAACATATTTAGATATCAATTTAACGTGCAGGATGAAGATGCATCATCCAATATGTTATTAAAAGAAATGAAAGGATAGATGTACTAATTTACTTGTCATTACATGAAATGTAAAATTATTCAAAAGTGGCCGTCTTACCCCACTACTACCTGCTAAACATTTACAGAATCCGTAAATGACTTTTGTTTTCATACTTATATTTATTCTTTGATATTTTATTAAGTGTCATTCATGTAAAATACTAAATCAACTATTCTATTTGTTTTAAGATGTGTTTTTGACAATTTAGCTCAACAAATTAATAACTGATGACAGGCAAAGCAGAATCACATTGAAAGAGATTCATCTAAAAGGAACAGGCAAACAGACATATGAATATGCACATATTTTACTGCCCATTTTACTGCTCTCTGCCTTCCCTAGCAATTTATCAGATGCGCTGAGATACGATTTTGTTACATCTACTGTACTGTAGGGTCAAGAAAAAAATAAATAAATAAAAATAGGTTGGGGGATGGGGTTATTTTATCCCCATCCCTATACTTGTTCTATGTTTCTTTCAGTGCTTGAAATATTAAAAATCTAAGTAATGTAAGTAAAAATATAAGCACTCAATTTTACTATCGATTTTACTGGTAGTCCAGAAAAACTGGTTGCTAGTTGGCAGGTCAATGTTTCCCATGTGAGCAAGAACTGTGCTTAATTGTACTGAATGTGCACTTGTAGAATACTTCAAATATTAAACGTATCCTTTTTTTTTATTTTTTATTTTTTTATTTTTTTATTTTTTTTTTTAAAGCTCGCAGGTAATATAATATTAATTAAAAAGCCAGTTAACAGTACTTAAATATAGTCCACTTTCATTAATGTGTCTCATAACACAATTAAGTACACTTTTAAAAAGTGCACTTCGTAATAATATCAAATTAACACTTTTACTTTTACGTATATTTCAAATTATGTTTAAATAATATTTTTATCGGGCTTTTAAGACGTGCACAATTTTTTTTTTACTTTTTTTTTTTATGTGTTGACAAAAACACATATAAAGTACTTGATTATAGTTTCAACTGTAGTGTGGTAATATTACATTTCAAGTTATGTTTTAAATGTACTAAATTGCAACATCAACATTACTTACTTAATCCTCTTCATCCCATGAGAGACAAAAGGCCGCTCAACATTACAAATGTGTAATTACAAATATATTTAAATACATGGCATACAAGTTTCAGTAGAAATGACATTAAAATATATTTTAGTATAATTATTCAAAATCATCACTGCATAAACCAACACATATGCAATTTTACATATCTGTAAGATAAAACAATATGTAATTTAATTTGACATGCAGATGTCAGTGTACTGATATGAACAACAACAACAAAAAATCTGTATTTATATAGGGCTAAAGCAAAGTATTTTGACAGCAGGTCGACTCTGTTGGGGCTCCTTAACAGAAAGTTTTCTTTCATCAGCCTCCTAATGATTGTAGCATCGCCATCCTTTTTTTTTTTTTTTTTTTTTTTGAAAAGCTAACAAAGACAGTGATTTTATTTTTTCACTTTTCTAGAATAAAAGATCATTAGAACTGAATGGATTTTGCCCTGTAGAAAAAGTGACAGCTTAGTCCATAATTCATGAAGGACTAAGCTTTAAATCTATTGATTCTTCTTTGTACTTGTCATAATGAGAGGTTTCCATAATTCTTACATAGTATCCATAGTTTGTTTATAAAAATATGACTCCTTAAAATATGACTTCCTTTATTGATCCTGAGGAGAAATTAATTACAATTACAACAGCTATAATATAATATAATATAATATAATATAATATAATATAATATAATATAATATAATATAATATAATATAATATAATATAATATAATATAATAGCATAACATAGAATATAAAACATCCAACCTTTTTCCAAATTACATGCCCAAGCATGTTGGCGCAGTAAGCTGAGAAAACCTGAATGAATGGGCAGATAATATAAAATCTATAATATAATGTGCATATACAACATTTCTACTGTTACTGCATTATCATAGTAAATACACAATGAACAGTAAAGCAGCTCTTAAGCTCTTAGAACAGAGCTTCTTTCTGAATTTTATAACCAACTGATCGCAAACCTAACCCACCTGTTTTGAGATCAAGTGCGACTGGCCTTTCACAGTTTGTCCCCCACTGTCATTTGTGAAAAGAGTGCAGAAATAACCATCAAGAGTACAGTCTTTTGAGGCAGGGTCTTGACTGAGAGGAGGACGTAGGGGTGACTTAACAAGCTCTTTCTGACAGATTGGGAAGAACAGCCAGTGCTTAGGAGGGAGACCAAGCCTGTCTGACTCTTGTCTGCATTATTTTGGTTTCCGTGGGTTTCACAGTTGAGTGACAGGAAGGTGACAGACCGCAAGAAATGTGCAGGAGCCAGGTGCACTGCAGGCGAGCATCAATCAGCAGAATGGAAGTAAGAGCAAATTAGTCATGACAGGTATGGCTGTATTTCAAAAGCATCATAACTGCTCATTTTGACAAACTATTTTTAGGCACCTTCATATTAGATGTTTTCCCAGGAGAAGTCAATCGCAAAGTTATCGATTGTCTAATGAGAAACCAAACTTGCCCAATTTACTAAGTCGATAAGTTAGTAAGTGTGTAAGAATATCTATTGATATTTCTAAATGCATTGTGGTAATAACTGCTGTAAAAGTTCATAGATCTGTACATCTGGAAGCATTGTAATCTCTTAGTACTGCTGGTAACCAAAAAAGTCAGGGCTCCAAAAAAAAAAAAAAAAAAAAAAAAATTAGTGTAAGGAGCCATTGGCTCCTATAAGAAAAAAACTTAGGTGCCAAATAATTTTTTTAGGTACCACAGAATAAACGTGTTTTATTTATTTATATTATTATTATTATTATTATTATTATTATTATTATTATTATTATTATTATTATTATTATTTTACATTTTACATTATTTTATTTTATCATACTGTGATGTGTTTATGTCTCATCTTTTCTTGACTTTATCAGCATTTTAATCCATCTTGTAGATGACCTGGGAACCTTTATGTTTCACGAAAGGTTCTTTGTGGCGAAAGAAGGTTCTTCAGATTATAAAAAGTTGAGAAAGAGATGGTTCTTTAAAGAACCTTTGACTGAATGGTTCTTTGTGGAACCAAAAATTGAGGAGGAGTTGACTCATGTAAACAACAGGTTAAGTAAAAATATTAAAATGCAATAGCGCATAAATATAGCAAAATGATCCTCTTTATAGTTATTTTTCTAGCTGACTGATTTTATTGACACTGAATGGTTATTCTGAGGTAAATGTATTATGTTGCAATGTTTACAAGCTTTACATGTTTTCCAAAGTTTGAAACATGAGACATTTCAGTAAGTTGTAGCCTACTGTATGCTCTCTTATAAAATAGCGTACCTTTTGATGTAAATTCATGTTTATTATGTACTATAGTATTAAAGAGAAAGATTAAATGGGTTACTTGCCCACTTGAACTGAGGCGCTAAAGCGATCTCGCCTGCCACATTAAAGAGCGGCAAAAAAAATGTATTTCTTGTTTGTACTTCATTAGGAATTTTGAATAATTTTAAAGCTGATACTTTGTTTATTAAAATGTAACAAAGCTTTTTGGGATTACTGGATGGCAAGTGCACTTCAAATAATCTCAGCAAAAACAATTTAATATTTTTGGTTGCAAATGTGAACGTTTTAGTCACTGTCACTGTTTAAAACATATTTTGCATATAATTAAAACATATTTTAGCCAGATGGAATTTGAAGAGTGACATTTAGAAAATAGAATAAACATTATCCTTTTAACAATTATAGTGTCTCCAGTTCACCTATCCTGCTTGTCTTTGGATTGTGGAGTAAACTTATGTTAACACAGAGAGAACATGCAAACTCCAAACAAAAAGCCCTACTGACTCAAGGGACTTGCTGTGAGGCGACAGTGCTGCCCACTGAGTCACCACTGCTAATTTTAATGGTGTCAGAGATGCTTTTTGATCACAGAAGGCTGTATTTAAATCATCTAGTGGGCGTTAACAGTCAGTCCTTGACCCCATTGCAGGAAACCTACCTCACAGCCATTTCACATTCTGAAAACATACTGAGCAGTGCACCAATTCAATGAATTATTCCTTTAGATTTAGTCAATGTTCAAATTAAATGTGAGAAGTATGATCTTTTATTTCAATTTTCTTTCTTTTTTATGTTCATGTCAGTTTAATGAATTTTCATCATTTTTTCTAATAATGGAGCAGGTTCAGGATCCAGCTCGGGTTAGCAGTTTTATTGTTTCATTGGGTTTTGTGGGTACTGGTTGATTTCCTACTTCCATGGGTAGGTGCAGGTCAATAAAAAGTGTAAACGTATAAACAATATCTCTGTGGTTTATCTCTGCCTCTCTCCTTTTGCCTCGCTGGAACACTCCTGCGGCTTACACCTGATCCTTGGCAAACAACATTCCTGATCAGCTCTTGAGTGCAACAAAAATCATATCAGCTTGTTGATGAAATGCTGCCACAAGCTTATTAACTGTGATAAGTATTTTGATTATGCTGATAGACACCAAGTATTGACATTTTCCTCACATAAACATTCTCACCATTCCTTCCAGAAGAGGCTTTGAAGTCTTTCTTTGAGGTTCCACATCAAAGCCAGGAAGATTCCTGGATACATTAAGAGGGTGGAGTACAGAGAAAGGTCTTTTACTCACTCCAAGCACAGAAACATTCCACTAGGATCAGCTGTTCATGTGTGTCTTTACACCAAGAATGTAAATGCTTTACCTTATATTACTTTACAGTGCATCTTGAGGTATGTGTTCACATAAATGTACATATGTTTTTATTTAACATAATACATAGATTTATTTTATTTAATATTAAGTCATTTTATGAATCTTTTTTACTGTGCATAATTCTTTTTTTTTTCTTTAAAATACTAAATTGTAAAATGGTTTAGTCATAAAAAAGGAAAAGACATAGCACAATACACCAAAAACAGCATACTGAATGATTTTGTAAGTGTGAGTCCCAGGCGACTGTTTAAGAACTCCTGCTTTACATTAATAAAGGCACAAACTCGTCATGAGATGGCAAAAATAACCAGACAACATTAAGGTTCTGTCTTCTGTCAAAACATTGAAATTCAATCACTTTTGTTGGATAGCAGGTGTTGTCAGGAAAATAGGTCTTAAAATGTTTCACAACGGATGTTGTTTAACGTATCAGTGTTTGCTATCACCCATTTGGGCCGTAATAGAGAGAGAGAGAGTCATTTCCTGTGCTGATGACTGGACTTTCAGACTTGTTTTTCCTCTCTTTTCTGAAGGAAAGCAATGTGGGCAGAGAGCCTGCTAATTGTCAAGATTTTTAGGCCTGTGATATTAGATAAAATGTGAGGCATGAATATTTCATGGATTCCATTTCTCTCTTGTCACCCCTGAGCGCTTTCACACTTGTCTTCTGTCATACATCCGGAGGAGTTGAGAATGGTTTTGTTTTAATTCACAATATATGCAGATATGCAGAACAAGACCCCAGGGACCAATCGACACATTCTTTTACACCTGCTAGTACACAGATGTTTTGATCAGGTTTGGAATGACATGATTAAATGATCCCAGAATTTTCGTTTTTGGGTGAAAAATAAAGTAATTCAGAGTGAAGGGACTGTTCTCCCAAAAATGGAAATTATACCATTATTTACTCACCCTCAAGCTGCTCCAAACCTGTATGTCGTTATTTCTTCTGTTGAACATAAAATAAGCTATTTTGAAGAATGTGGTTGCTCAGCAAGGCAACAATATATAGAGAGAGTTTATTGGTAATGGATCAGTACTAAATGCAGTTTCACTTAGCCTTACATGGAATAGAACCTGCAACCTTTAACCTTTAACCATATATTAGGCTGCCAGCACTACCACTTATCCAAAATAAAGGAAGGGAGAGTCCTCCTGGGGCAAATTCAAGGACACACTGATAAGATAATTTACCTTTGCACTATGAATCCAGAACCTTCACTACTTTTCATCAGTACTCTTCCTTAATACATGGTTGAATCAGTCCTGTAATGTGCATTTTTATACTCGGACTGAATTTGTTCTGCTGACAACATCAGGGGTGACATTAATGTCATATTTTCTGTAGTCCAGGAAGTATAACATCCAGAAGAGTAATACAGAAAAGCAGCAGCTTTAACAGTTTCTCAACCAGCTGGTAAACCGAATTATCATACCAGATTAATAGTGTAGCAGCATTTTGAATCAAGTACAGCTCTTGATATGCTCATTACATGTTCTGCAGGAGAGCAAAACCTAAACATAATCCTCACAGTATTACATTATTATACATGAAACATTTTATATAAATTGACTAGTCAATAATTATTCTTTAAAAGCCAGAAGCTAAAAAGTGTAACTAAGAAGTCCTGTTGTTTCACTCGGTCACTAGAGAATGTTTAAGTAAAAAATATATTTTTTTACTTAAACAAATTTTTGCTATGAGAAAAAAAGAAAGAAAGAAATGTAACAGCTTAAAGGGTGTATTTTTAGGAAAAATAAGTCAATGCAAACAAATAAATAAATAAATACATAACTGCATGAGTTTAAAATGACATAAGATAATGACAGAATTTAAAATTGACTTTTCCTTCTTGTCATTAATAGTGTGCTACTAAAATACACTGTTAACACATTAAATTATGTAAGACCTTCCGATTTATGCAAGACTGTCTTCACAAAAAAAAAAAAAAGTTGATTTCCTTCTTGTCATTAATAGTGTGGGTCTTTGTATTAAAAAAAGATAGTTAAGACACTCACAAAGGCAGCAAGCGGTGGAATAATGGCTTTCCACACCACAGAGAACAACTCCTGCCAAGCAGTCATAATGACATTAGAGCAGACATAATGACATATTTATGACACCACTTATTATTCTCACAGCTCTGTATGTCACATACTCTGTTTTTACTGGCACCCAGTGGCTCCCTAAAGCTCCAAACACTGTAAGAACAACCTCAAGGCCTCCCTGTAGAGAGCAATGAGCAGCTCTCATTACTAGATCACAAGTTATTCTGTCACTGAGGTACATTCCCTCACAGAACTTGACGGATACTGTACATTCAGAGACTGAAGAGAGTTTGACTTGATCTTAAAGGTGCCACAGAATGCATTGATACAATATTTAAAATAGTTCTCTTATGTCCCCAAAGTGTGTATTTGAAGTTTTATCTCAAAATAGCCCTCAGATATTTTTTCATAGCTTGTTGAAATTGCCACTTTTAGGGTATTAGCCAAAACACGTTGTTTTTGTGTTTGTCCCCTTTAAATGAAAATGAGCTGGTGCTCCCGCCTTCCTTTTCAGAAGAGTGCAGCTTCAAGAGCTCATGCTCGCAGGTATAATGGTGTTATGGTTTAACTGGTGGTTCACATTGCTTCCAAATGCAATTTTTAACTACCACATTCCTATTCACGATCATTCTGGTAGCACGTGAAGGTAGCATTAGTGAAAACAGGCAGAGACAGTGGTAGCTTTAGAGCAAGAAGCTCTTTTGGAAAACAAAATATGATGCGTGATGCTTACTTTGTCTGGAGTCTGGACGTTTGTGCACAAAGCATTGATATCGATCCCTCTTTCAGAAGCAATCTTTGCACAGCTCCAATGCTTAACTGACCCTTATTTGTGAGGCAGTCTGGCGTAAAATGTTAGCCCAAACGTATGGGACTTTTCCGTTTTTTTTTTTCCGGACATTTCCTTTAAAAAATTTAATTTAACTACTGTGTCCTCAGCGGTCTGTGGAGACTCCTATGTTCATTGGTGCATCCCAACACACAACACTTTTAATGGCTCTTTGGCGCTGACATTGTATCTCCAGCACCTACAGGAAGAAAACAAAAATGGTGGATCGCTGCTTCTCACTCAGGGCTGTGTACAGTATATGCTAATAGGGCAGAGAGCGTAACAAATGGGCGGGACTTTCCCCGCATATGACGTCATAGTAGTGAGCTATCTGGAACTGCTAGTGTGGAGAGACTGTTTATGATTTATTGGGATTATAAAACAATGAGTGGGTGGATTTTTACCATTAAAACATACTTGTTTTCACAAAACACTGCCACAAAACAACTTTGAACAAACAACAAAAAAAATTTATTCATGAATTCTCTGGCACCTTTAAAGTTTGACCATTTATTACTTACAAAAGAAAATCATATAGGCAGGTCTGACTAGCTTAGAACTGACCCACTTGAATTGATATGTGGCAGAGGCCTGATGAATGCATGATGCAATGACAGGTCAACTAACAGAATGAAAATATCTTTTTGCTTCTTCTGAGGCAAGGATTTTTTTTTTCTTTTTTTTTTTTTAGAGCATGATGCATCTGCTCTAAGGAGACTTCTTTAAATTTGAACAGCTGGTTTACCATTCCACTCTTTTTGTCAATAACATAGATATTCAGCATTTCAGATATTGAAATTCTTGACTGGTGAAGAGGGTGTCTGGTCACCTTTACACCATCTGCTGCCCTGAGGTAATAAAAGGAGTAGTCTGTGTTAGCTAAAGAATCTCAAATACATTGTAAAACAAGACACATGCTTTTATTTCCTCTACCTGCAGTCTTAGAAATACTGTCTTGTCCTAGAGCTGTAGCGATATGTAAACGTGCTTAGCATTTTTATGCTAAAAACTTTTTTGCAAACTTATCCAGGTCTAAAAAAACACATCATACATAATGAATTACTGAAATCAAATTAGCTAAAGATTAACCACAATTTTTTAAATGAAGCATGAACAATAGAAGTTAAATGAAATAGTGACAACAGTGAAAATTTGGCTCTTATTTATTTATTGTTTTATTTGTTTTTGGAAAAGTCATATTTCTGTGACCCTGAGTTATAATTTCAGTTGATATCAGACTTCCTTGAAAATAATGTTAATGGAATATTGGAATATAATGAAATATACAATTTTCTTCTCATTTCTTGTTTCTTAGAGTACAACTTAAGTTAAAAGTGGCACAGTTTACCACATTCTTCTCTACTTTGTAAAGATGTTTAAAAATATGTATTATTTTCCCTCAACAAGTTCTTGTTAAAGAAATGTAACAGAACAAATGTGTTTTCTCTCTCTCTTGATTTACAATAAATCAACGAATCATAAAAAAATTAGTTAGAACATTTTCTTCACTAATTTTAGCTGAAAAATAAAATACTTTGGAATGTTTTTGTGTTAACTATTTACACTATGCTGCTACTTACATACGTTGCTCTGTTTATCTCTGCTTTGTGACAATTCTAAGCTAATCAAATACAAAAAAACAAAAAACAAAACATGATTCACTTATGCCTTTATGAAACACACGTTGCACATTTTACAACAACCTAACTAATCAGCTGAAGAGAGCCTCAATAACACGCCTGACAAGCAGCTGTTGTTGCAGACAGCGATGGAGTCAATTAAATGCTGCCCTGCCCTGAAAAGTGAGAGTGAAGCACTTGCAGGCACACAGTAAGGTCTAGTGTTTATCACATTAGTTTTCAAGCAATTCTCAACGCTGAGCCTAAATTTGGTCTATTTTGCAAAGTGAATTTGCTGTGCTTTTTTTCTTTCTTTGCTGTGGAGTCCAGGTATAAACACCTATAAATAGCAATCCTCATATTAAGAACACGTGAGATACAATTGACAGTTGATTTTAACCGATTATGACATTATTATTATTATCTATCCCATAAGCTAACAATGTGCTACTCTACTAGGCATTAAAAGTACATAACTCACACAAATACTGGGTAAAATAGTAAGGTTAGGCTGGAAGATACCTCCCAGGGCAAGATGACTCGCTGTAGTGATCCATGACATTATATTTTGGTGAATACCAAAGGTTTGTGTTTACTCTTTAAAATATAGTTTCTATTTTTAAGCAAAAAGGTGGGTAAAATTGTGGGTCCCAGATTTAGAAACTAAGAGGCATATTGTTACTGGTGTTATCATATTTGAATTTAATATTTGCTGTAATTCATGGGGTTATAATTCAATTAGATCAGACGTTTGCCTGTTGTTGATTTCTGCTGTGACATTTGGATGGTAGAGTAAGAATTTGGTGAAAACATGAAAGCATGGATCTGTCCTGCCTTGTATCAATGGTTCAGGCTGCCGCTGGTGGTGTAATGGTGTGGGAGATATTTTGTTGGCACACTTTGGGCCTCTTAGTAGGCTACCAACTGAGCATTGTTTAAATGCCACAGCCTACCTGAATATTATTGCTAAGCATGCCCATCCCTTTATGATAACAGTTCCTAGCCATCTTGTGATGGCTTCTTCCTAAAGGATAAAAAACTCGAATCATCTCAAACTTGTTTCCTGAACATGACAATGAGTTCACTATACTCAGCCTCCACTGTCACCAGATCTTCATCCAAATGTGGTGGAATGGGAGATTCAGGGAAGACTGCACGCTCTCATGCAGGGGTGCAACTGTACATTTGCTGAGGGGTATGCAATATCAGTGTGGGCAGAGCAGCCCCTAGCACTAACTCTCACAGAAAAAAAAAAAAAAAAAGAAAAAAAAATTTTCATGAAAAGTATTCTGTTAGTCAATGACCAGAGTTGCCAAGTCCATGTATCATATGCGACTTTGGGCTAGGGCTGGGCGATATTTCTAACGATATGATCATGCGCATCTAGTCGGTAAATCTGGTTCCGTGATTACCGCTAAATCGCCATCACCTGCCGTAGTTCACTGACAAGGTACGCAATATCGGGTTGATTATCGAAGGCGATTCATCTGGGATAATGAACGCGATATTGCGTACCTTGTACGGCTCTGTCTATTAAATGCCGCTCCATTTGAAAGCAGGTGATGGCGATTTAGCGGTAATCAAGGAACCAGATTTACTGACTAGATGTGCACTAAAACATCTTCACATAAATCGCCCAGCCCTACTTTGGGCTTTGTTGTTGTTGTTGTTGTTGTAAATTTGCATGAAAAAAAAAATTGTGGATCGTGTTTTTTTGGCCTTATTTAAAAAATATGATTGACTGTTAGGGAAATCTGACAAGCAACTTAGTTTCTTTATTTATGTTAACCCTAATCTCCAGTGCATTCAATGACACTCTGTCTGCTTGCAGTTAATAGCCAGCCAGTGTAATAATATAAGTGCTGCAGCGTAATTTGCCAAATGTGCAGCCCCCTTCTCCCCCTCACTGGAGAAAATCCCGTTCAAAAAGAAGGCTTGTGGTGCTGTAATCCAAGTGATGATAGAAGTAGATGTAGAGAGGGATGACATTCTTTTAGCCTAATTTTAAATTTTTACAATGTTTTTGTAATGTATTAATTATCACGGGCTGTAATAATAATAATAATAAAAAGGTAGTCCTATACTTATACTATGAGTATAATAATAATAATAATAATAATAATAATAATAATAATAATAATAATAATAATAATAATAATATGGTTCAAATAGCCTATATTTTAGTAGGCTATAAATATGTGGCTATGTTACAGCTCCCCTTTGAAGCTTTTGTGTTTTTCTCCTATCCTATTCTGCTCACAGGTCATTGGAGATGAGTTGTGTTCCCACTTTTGTTGCAGTTTGCAGATTTTTGTTTTCATAGTGGTTTCATTTTAATTTGTTGCAGGCTCATTTATTGGTAATAAATAATTGATAATCAATAATACTGATGATTTAAATATATATATATATATATATATATATTGATATATATATATATATATATATATATATATATATATATATATATATATATATTGGGCTTGTTTTTAAAGCTGCGGTTGGCAATAAGTGTAAATGACCAAATGCCCAATAACCAGCTAGTGCATGGAAGGATAACTCATTAGGAAGTTACAAATGAATAATAAGAATAGTCAATAAGTCAATGAGTCATAGGAACCAAATCTTAATTCATGGCTACAATATCTTAAAAAAAGATATTGCCCTGAAAAACATGATAATCATCTTTGAATAAGTTGATGACATCCTTAAGGCACTGACCTATAGGCAGAGCTTGAGGTGAATAGAACACAAGCTAACCAGGAAAATTCCACCTGCTTTCTGGCCATTCAACGATTTCCACATGGTCATTGCACACCACACATTTCTTGACATGATACGAAACTATTTCAGTATCAGCATTTAAAGCTGGAACGGAGTGAGTGCAGCTGAGGGGGTGTTTCAGATTCATTTTCTATGTGAGGTGAGTGACAAGCTCAGGTGGGGATTGTGGGATTGACAGGTTTTGCGGAGCAAGAAGTGAAAGTGTGAAAAAGTTTAAAAATGCTCAACATGCAAATTAAAAGCGAAAAGCAAAATGTCTGATAGGAAGGCAGTGATATGCTGTTACATTGTTAGTTGCAAAACATCCTCATTTTGATGATGATGTTTTACATAACAACACAAGCTATCCCCATTTGTTTTGAATGAGCCACGGACAGCAGGGATTGCTAATAAAAAAAAAAAATCATAAAATAAAATGCAACTAGCCATATTGTTCATAGTTAGCATAATAAAATAAATACACTTAACTTTTAAAAGAAAAACTTTTCTCATATTTATTTATTATCTTTTTTTTTTCATGTCAAAGGCTGAGTGTCCAATTAAATTATATGGTGTGTTAATGCAAAACCATCTGTTGCATTAAATGCCCTAATATTTGAAACCTTGAAAAACCTATGCAAGGTAAAACAAAATACCCAGACTACATTAAATATAGGTTCACCTGCAGCAAAAAGACCTCAGTGTGTTTTGTCTCATAAATTATTATTAAAATGTATAATTAATTATTAAATTATCACGTAAAATTAAATTATAAATTAAATTATAATTAATTATTATTATTATTATTTTAATAAAGTTAATAATTTAATTTTAATTAAAAGGATTATTTAATTATCCACATAATTTTGTGTTTGGTGTTGGCCAGATAACAACTGTCACGCCCCTGGACTCATTAGGTTGTGTTTTCGTGTGTTCCGTGTCCCATGTTAATTGTTTCATTAGCACCTGTGTTGTCCCTATCATCCTCAGTTTATAAGTCCATGTCCTTTCAGTTCAGTTTTTTCGGGTCTACCAGTTACGTACGTGTCTTCCTCCTGTTCTCCATGTTGGATTTACCCTTTCTGTCAGCGTAGTGTGACAGAAGATGCGACCTATATACAGTAAATTGTGTCTCTCCCCTTTGTTTTGTTTCTGTGTTTTTCTATCAGTGTTTTTCTTTCTGTTGTGTATGGATTCCCTCCTTCTTGCTGGAGCAGGGGATCAGATCTCTCAGAGATCACACGAGACGGTTCAGTTATATCTGATCAAATGCGCATTATTATTCTTTAACTTGGGTTAAACTAATTAATTTTACTTGGCTGGAACAGCAGCTACGCTAATTATGTCTCTATTTGTTTCTCTGTTTAGGATTTACACAAGCTCCAGTCTGGATCCAGAACACCTGAGAAGAGATGATGCCAACCCCTCAGAGGACCTCAGATGATGATAACCCAGAGACAACATACAGAACTAGCACATTTTGCTCTAAGTTTGATTGCATAATTGCTGTTAATAGTGTTAATCATCTGTTTTTTTACGTCTTTTATTGATTTTTCTGAACATTTCTGCCATATACACATAAACTGACAGTCACCACTGATAAGCTACTACTAAATATTGTAGAAACTTAATTTTCTGTAAAGTTGCTTTGCAATGATTTGTATCGTAAAAAGCGCTATACAAATAAACTTGAATTGAATTTAATTGAATTCACACTCGTAGCTCACACCACCACGCTGACGGAGAGCCAGAGCCCGCCGCGACCAACAGGCCATCGCACATTAAGCGACAGAGCTGAGGATAGCTGTGGAGCCAGACGGCTTGACGTCAGTCCAGGTGTGTGAGCCGGCAACACCGCCTGCCACGAGGGAGAAAGCCATGGATGATGTGAGTGCGGAGTGGAGCTCTGCCCCCTGCACCGGGGCTGAGGATGAGCGGACTATGGAATGCCAAAAGGGCCAAAATGAGGAGGAGGAGGATCTTATAGACTGGGAATTGGAACTGGAAATTGAACTGCCCCCTCTCCTCTCTCTGTCATATCCACTGGTCCCATCCAGGCCTCCTTCGTCCCTGGTTTCCTCGTCCAGCTCTGAGGGGGCTTCCAATCCTCCAGTGCCAGCTCCTAGAATGTGTCCTCCAGTGCCTACTCCTAGAATGTGCCCTCCAGTGCCCGCTCCTCGAAAATATGCGCCCTCCCACCCACTCCTGCCTCCTCCACCGCTGTAGTTTGGCAGCCCCTCTGCTTGCCCTCAGCCCACCATCTATGCGGTGCAAGACCGCGGGACTGCCATCCTCCAGCATCGCCGTGTTCGAAGTCTCCCTCACCTCTGCCTCCAGCCTCCGAGGCCTGGACTCCGCCTCCATCCATTGACCTGTTGGCTCCACCATGGCTCCTAGCTCCCTCCTCTCCATCATGGCCCGGCAGTCCACAAGCTCTGCCTGGCTCCCTCGTCCCTCTGGCTCCGCCTTGGTCTGGCGTCGACCATCCTGCGCCTCGGGACAAAGCCAGAAGACTCCACTCCTCCTCCTCTCGTCCCTCCGTCCCCGTCAGGCTCCTTCATCCCCTCGGCTCCACCTTGGGCCGCTGTTATGGCTGTGGCCTGGGTCCTGCTGGGCTCCTCCTGCTCCAAGCTCCTCCTGTCTCCTCCCTGGCTCCATCATCTCCTCCCTCTGTGGTCTCTGTCTGCCGGCCCCCTCCCGGGGGTCCATCCTCCACAGGAACCTCCTCTCAAGTTCCCACCCATTCCCACCCCCCCTCTGTTGTTCCACTGTGCGAGGTCACACCTTCCAGGACAGGGGAGTAATGTCACGCCCCTGGGCTCATTAGGTTGTGTTTTCCCTCCATGTGTTTCATGTCCAATGTTAATTGTTTCTTTCCTAGCACCTGTTATGACCCTCTGTATGATCCTCTGTTTATAAACCCATGTCCTTTCAGTTCAGTTTCGTCCAGTTACGTACATGTGTCTTCCTCCTATTCTCCATGTTGGATTTTCCCCTGTGTTGGATCAATAAAGACTCTTTTGATTATCTACGGCTCCGTGTTCATTCCGGCAGCGCGGTGACAACATTACTGTGGGTTATATAAAAAAATAATAATTCTAAACTGGTAGGTGCTTGCTCAAATGCCAGACTACATTATTTATTACATGAGGGCAAAGTTGCAGAGTTAAAAAAAAAAACTGGAAATTAATAAATAAAATATACACTATATGGACAAAAGTATTGGGACACCTTATATCAGCACGGATTTTGTGAGGTAGGGCACTGATGCTGGATGAGAAGGCCTGGCTCATAATCTCATAAATTCTAGTTCTTCCCAAAGGCGATATCAGGGCTCTGTGTGAGCCCATCAAGTTCTTCCACACCAAACTCATCTGACTCTGTCTTTATGGAACTTGCTTTGCACATTGGGAAACAGTCATGCTGGAATACGAAAACGCCTTGCCCTAACTTTTTCCACAAAGTTGGAAACATAGCATTGTCCACAATGTTTCCCTTTACTAAAAAAAAAAGTTGGCCTAAACCAGCCTTTGAAAGACAGCCCCATGCCATTACAATATTAAATATACAGTAGCTGCAAGCAGCAATTATGGTTTTAATTATCGAGTTCAAGCGCTAGCGCATTTAATCGCATATGTAAAAAAGACATTCCGTATTATTTAGCAGGCAATTAATGATTTAAAAGGCATTTTGGCAAATACAGGTAATCTACCATAAAAATATGATGCTTTTTAAACATTTATTACTGTTATAGCACCAACTATAGTTGGATTTCCCAAAAATTTTGCATGCTTGTGTAGAATCATGTCAATTCTTCGTCATCAGTTAGGAACCTAGGTGTGCTATTTGATACCAATCTTTCCTTTGAAAGCCACGTTTCTAGCCTTTGTAAAACTGCATTTTTCCATCTCAAAAATACATATATCTAAATTATGACCTATGCTCTCAATGTCCAATGTAGAAACGTTAATTAATACGTTCACGTTCTCAAGGTTAGATTATTGTAATGCTTAATTAAATGATTGTTCTCCTCGTTTAATAAACATACTCCAGCTGGTCCAAAATGGAGCGGCTAGAGTTCTTACTAGAACCAAGGAGCATGACCATATCAGTCTGGTTCTGTCAACACTGCATTGGTTCCCTGTTAAACATTGTATAGATTTTAACATCTTGCTTATTACTTATAAAGCCCTGATTGGTTTAGCACCTCAGTATTCAAACAAGCTCTTATTGCATTATAGTCCTCCATGTTCGCTGTGTTCTCAAAACTAGAATACCTAGAATTTCAAAATTAACTGCGGCTGGCAGATCCTTTTTCTATTTAGCGCCAAACTATGGAATAACCTAACATTGTTCGGGAGGCAGACACACTCTGTCAGTTTAAATCTAGATTAAAGACCCATCTCTTTAACCTGGCTTACACATAACACTGTAACACATTTCTAATATTCAAATCCGTTAAAGTATTTTTAGGCTGCATTAATTAGGACAACTGGAACTGGGAACACTTCCAATAACACACAATGTACATGCTACATCGTTAGAAAAATGGCATCTACGCTAATATTAGTCTGTTTCTTTCTTATTCCTAGGTAACCGTAGCCACCAGATCCAGATCAGATGCTCACTGCAGTCACCGGGATCCAGTTTGTATCCAGCTCAGATGGTGGATCAGCACCTAGAGATGACCTCGACAGCCCTGAATGTCAGCGGAGACAAGGACAACTAGATGATCCCCAGAGACAGATTCCCAGTAAAGGCCTTGTCTCCTAGATGGCCACTGGGACAAGACCAGAGGAACCAGATGAGTCCTCTGCACAATGTGACTTGCTGCAGCCTGGAATTGAACTGCTGGTTTTGTCTGGCCAGAGGAGAACTGGACCACTGACTGGTTTCTCCCAAGGTTTTTTCTCCATTCTATCACCGATGGAGTTTTGGTTCCTTGCCACTCTCGCCTCTGGCTTGCTAAGTTGGGGACACTTAATATCCAGCTATATTGTCAACTTGATTGCACAGATACTATTTAAACTGAACTGAGCTGGATGATGACATCACTGAATTCAATGATGCACTGCCTTTAACTGAAAATTTAGGGCCGGTTTCCCGTACGGGGATTAAGCCTAGTCGTAGACTAAATGTCATTTTAAACCTGGATTTATGGAAGTAGCTTTCTCACACATGGATTACAATAGTCTCAGACTTGCACTAGTCTAAACTTAAACAATCGGATTTCTAGAAGTAGGATTAGACCTAATTCAGATCTAAATGAAGTCTTAAATTAAACCTGGTCAGAAGCAGGTTTAACCTCAGATTAAAAACTTCTTGCCTCAAGGCTCACGTCCACAGTAGCAGAAAATGGATTACCTCGACTATTTCAACAACAATCAGAGACCACCACCAAGACCAGAAAGAAGGTTGCTGAAAGACAGGAGCAACCCACTAAATGATTTTGATGATTTACATTTTCTTGACCATTTCCGTATGTCAAAGGAAAATGCAACAGAAATAATTGGTTTGCTGCAGCCCAAGCTTTCAGGTGACTTAGTCAGGGGCACCCCTATTTCTCCTTCCTTACAAATATTAATTACCTTAAGGTTTTTGGCATGTGGAACCTTCCATCATGAAACTGGGTATTTGTGTGGTGTAGGTGAATCGACAGTGTGCAAAATAGTACACAAATTCTGCAGTGCTATATGTGAACTGAAAAAGGATTTCATCAAATTTCCAAATGCTGCTGAACAGGCCACCTACAAGGTAGATTTCTATGAATATGGGAACTTCCCTGGAGTCATTGGTTGTATCGATGGCTGCCACATTCCCATCAAGTGTCCCTCTACAGCAGATGCTGAGAAATTCAGAAATCGTAAAAACTGGTTTTCTATAAATGTACAAGGAGTGTGCACTCCCACTATGCAGTTCTCCAATATTGTTGCACGTTGGAAAGGTTCAACTCATGACTCAAGGATTTTCCACAACACTCTGCTTGGTGTCAGTGGGTATGCACAGACAAACTTCTGGTTCACTCCTTATCTCCATCCAGTCAGACCAGAGCAACAGCGCTATAACCAAGCTCACATGCTCACCAGAGGGCTAATAGAGCGCATGTTTGGTGTATGGAAGAATCGTTTCCATTGTCTCCGAAATACACTGCGGTTTGAACCTAGGAGGTACTGCATTGTTATTATTGCAACAGCAGTGCTTCATAATTTTCTTAAACAGTGTGGCTGCCCAGACCCTGATATTGAAGATGATGATGACCAACATGTCCCTATCGCTGAACTAGCCAATGACAGAAATGGACTTGCTTACAGAGATGCTTTTGCTTTGCAGCACTTCTCATAAATGAACCTTGAGTGATACATAAATGATTGGCATAGACAGGTAAAAAAAATTCAGGAAATTATTTATTTAACTGAGATTTTGTTCCAAAGACAATTGACACTGCTGCTGCTTCATGTCTCTCTCTTTCATAGTAGACAACTCAAGATGAAGAATTTTCATTTTGACTTCATGTTCTTCTTTTAAATATTGTAATTTACGTTCATGGAACTCTATGGCAAGTTTTTCATGAATGGTCATCCTTTTCCCTCTTGACCTGCTGCCTGGATTAGAGACTGCTGGATGCTGACTAATGCTACTGCAGGAGACTGGATGCTGCTGCATGTTGGTTCTAGCTGCTGCTGGATTCATTTGAGCATCTTGACTGTTCCTGACAGAGGGAAGTCGTGGCCTAATGGTTAGAGAGTCGGACTCCCAATCGAAGGGTTGTGAGTTCGAGTCTCGGGCCGGCAGGAATTGTGGATGGGGGGAGTGCAGGTACAGTTCTCTCTCCACCTTCAATACCATGACTTAGGTGCCCTTGAGCAAGGCATCGAACCCCCAATAAAATGGCTGCCCACTGCTCTGGGTGTGTGTTCACAGTGTGTGTGTGTGTTCACTGCTCTGTGTGTGTGCACTTCGGATGTGTTAAATGCGGAGCACGAATTCTGAGTATGGGTCACCATACTTGGCTGAATGTCACGTCACTTTTCACATTCCCTGCGCCCCCCAAGTCCTGTGTCAAGATCAGGTCATCTTTGTATGGAACAAAAAAAAATGTAGCATTACATTCGACTTCAACAATAAAGGTCATTACATAATTTTTGTTACAAGACATGACTTGCATTTAATTATATTGGATGTAATAGCACATGTTACTGTAAATGAGACGTGTCCTATCAAATGAGTCTTTGAAAGATTCCTCACCTGAACTGTCCAAATGGTCATCATCTGGAATACCTTCCAGGGGTTGCTGACTTTCAATAATCCCAGCCAACAAGTCCAACTCCTCTGTGTCTGGTGGAACTGGGAGTCCCCCACCTGTCTTGAAACGCTCTTGACGCGTAGCAGCAGTAGTTTTTTTCAGGTTTATTTTTATGTTTTTCCACAGGACCTTTACAAGATAATATATACTCTGAAGTAGGAGTTCTATATAATATTGTTTTCTTTTTACATTTAATTAATGAAAACATTTATAATTGACTGATTTGTAAGAATGGGGCAACAATAAATCTTACCTGAACTTGTTGGAGTGTCCATTTGGTTACTTTTTCATTTGAGTTGAATTCATTCAATATGGAAATCCATGCCTTCTTCTTCTTGTTTTCTGTACCTGAATCATGCTGTTTGTTTTCAATTACAGAATAGTTTGATACAATTTGTTTAAAAAGGGTCTTCTCAAATTCACTGAAGTTTTTTGAGCGTTTTCTTCTGCCTTTATCCATTTTTTGGTTAAGTGTAGTGACTCCTGTTCCACACACTCCTTAAGACTAATGAATTACAAGTATTCTATACCAGGTTTTTATAGCAACCTCTCCTTATTTGCATGCCATTAATCTAATCGGGTTTCCAAAAGATGATCTCACTGGTCCTTGATTACCTTAATCTGAGACTCTGTAGTCTAGAACTAGTTAATCCAAATTTAAGCAACATCTCAGAAAGTAATTTGTTTAGTGTGGATTAATTTAAGTAGAATTGGCCTAGTCCTGGTCTATTTTAAGCCCTTAACGGGAAACTGGGCCTTAGTGTTTACTATTATCATTTTGCATTATTGAGACACTAGTGTGTTAAAAACACTATGTAAATAAGGGTGACGTGACGTATGCACTCACCTAATTTTGTGAAGCTGTATATAAATCACATGGGATGAAGTCAGTTTTTAGCCATTTCATTGAAATACAGCATGTTTAAACATTTTTAAGTTATTGACACAGCTATAGACCAATCTCCATAAAAGCTTGCATGCTTCTTTAGAATCATCTTCTTGAGTTTTCTTTTAGAATTTATAGGATTTGGGGTATATTTGGTGGTATACTCTAGTGGTACGCAGAAGAATCACAGAATTAAATATAAATTAAATGAAAACACTTTTAAAAAGTTTACAAGGTGTCTAAGTGATGCCTGTGCTATTGTACTGTACATTTTTTACTTTACATTTAAGTACAGTACAGTTTTTATTTAACTTTTAGGGACAGTACATTTTAATTGAATCATTTAAGTTTTTTTATTTACCTGTATGTAAGCACAGTGCAGTGTTAATGTTCAAACTGTATTTACAATTTTTAAAGGGGCCGGCAATAATACATTTTCTTATCAGGAATATAACTGCCTCGTTTTTGAGCTGTGCATAGCTGTAGTTGAATAATTAGGCCTATTATGCTACTGTATTTTAATGTTGTATATAGAGTTGCTTTAGCAGTGGAGAAAATCAAAGAAACGTGAAGAGGGAAAATAAAGGCATGCACACAATGCATGAAAGTGAGTTAATAAGACACAGTGATCATGTTTGTAACCAATATTATTAGAGACCCGCTAACATCTTTGACACAGTTTAAAAATGCCATAGTGCCAGAAAAGAAAGTAATCACTACATTAACTACGGCCATGTTCACACTGTCAGTTTTAGGGATTGACAACCGCATTTCCTTACAGTCTTGAAATGTCTCATTCAAATAGCAGCTTACTGTACAGTAGCGTCTTGAATACAGTCTGTATGAACGTGCAATGAGAGTCAAGCCTGTATATGCAATCGCGTCTTTTTCTGCATCTCGCGCATGAAACTGAATTTTACCCAGACAGCAACCAGTGTCGGCCTGAATCCAGCCCACATCTAGCCCGCATGGATTTCACATGGGCCAGATGTTGGCCGGATATGGGCCAACACTATGTTGCTGTTTGGGTAGTCACGCACAGAACACAAAACTGATGGAAACTGCTCCAGTGGATAACAGTGACTGGATCTAAAACCTTCAGATGATGCACAGCTTATTTCTCTGTCGCTAACTTACCCAGAGTGAAACCACACATGAGTGGCTCTCTCACACTGTACTACAAGTTGTCCAGTTCATACAGTGCGTGTTTTCTGAGAAAATGGTTGTGAGTCCTGAAAATAGATGGGTGTGAGTTTGGTTATAGAATGCAGTTGTCACCCCCGTAAATAACTGTATTGTGTGAACGTAACCGTGTTAAGGACTCAAATACAGGACTGACAACCATGTTCTGCTGCTGTGTGAACGTGGCTGTATAACATATTTGGCAACTCGAAAAATGAAACTTTGCAGTAGTGATGATTTTGGTCTGTCATAACTTTCTACAAGCAAAGTAATCACACAAACAATTGCAGCACTTTCAGAACCTTATTGTGTCGCTCTTCGTTTCCTATCAAATACCTTAAGTACAAGTAACAGTAACAGCATGGTAAATAAAAAAAAAGTAAATTTAAATTAGGAGCGCTCTAAGAGGATTCTTAGAATCTTTAAGAATATGGGCCCAGGTGATTACAGAGGCGTAAAAACTCATTTGCTGATTTTTTTCAAAATTCTTACAGACCTCTAGGGCCATAAATCGAACATGCCCCCCAAGTTTTGTGATTGGTCTCTGTCAACCTTGTCTAATAGGTACTTAAAATTAACTTATTCACTTTTCACAAATTCACTTTTAATTAAAAATTAAAGGATTCAAATGTAAAAGGTTATTATTGTGTACATAAATACTAAAAATGCCTACATGTCATAATGGATAGTCTTTGCATGTATAAGAATTACGCACACAAGCAGATCCGTTCCCTCGCAAATTCCACCATGTAAATAGCAAATCTGCCATGGCGTGAGCGCAAATGGCTTTTAAAGGGAATTGGAGATGAGACTCTGATTGGTTTATGGCACGTTATGCCCAAAACACACCCATTACTCATTAAGAGAATAAGGACAACCATTTTAGACCAAGCAAAGGGCGCGCCAACCATTTTTCCCATTCTTAAACTAGCAATAGTAGATTCAGACACACCCTAAGCGCAATTGTGACGTAGGCTTTAGACCATGCGCTTAGATCATTAAAATAGGGCCCTTGATTTTGATAGTCCACTTTAGACATTCTACTAACAGTAAATAACTTTGCAACTGCATGTCAACTAGCAGTTATTAGTAGACTGTCTGCTTAATATATTTTAACACTTTATTTTGATGGGTCCACAACATACAACATACTGACTATGAGAAACTTTGCAAGTATATGTCAGCTTATTCTACCACGCCTAAACCTAACCTAACAGCCTACTCTGAGAGTTAGTAGACATCTAGTTGCAAATTAATGAGAATTAGTTTACATGTAGTTGCAAAGTTACTTATAGTCAGTAGAATGTCTAAATTTGATTATAAAAATAAAGTGTAACTGTTTTTTTTTTTTTCTTTTTTCTTTTTTTTTTACTCTTACAAATGTTTTCCAAGTTTGGCAAAAATATTTATTTCCTTTAAAGATTTAGAGGCATTTTAGTACAAAATGGCTTATTATTGATATTCACTCTTCTGAGAATCTTTCTGCACAAGTTTGGTTCCAACCTGGTGTACTTTTGATCACTGTAGAGCCACAGTCAAGCAGATTGGGCCGAGCCTTGGTGATGTTGTAGATAATGTGAGTACTGCCATCCCTCCAAGTTTTACTCTAAGCCTAAACAACTTATGATTTTGTCTGCCCGATCACTTTTAGGTGGAGAATGCTGATCCTTGGACATTTTAACAATTACAATAGTGTTTCAGTGCTACGTGCATGAACCCCTAATTACTTGACAGTTTGCAGTCAGGACTTTCTTCTGGCATTTGCCAAACCCAGACTCGCCCATGCATCAGACTACCAAACAGAGAAGCATGATTTGTCACTCCATAGAACAGGTTTCCACTGCTCCAGAGTCCAGTGATGGTGTGCTTTACACCATTATAACTGATGCTTGACATTGTATTTGGTGATGTGAGGCTTGCATGTCACTGCTCACCCATTGAAACCCATTCCACAAAGTTTTTGTGCTGATATTAACGCCAGTGAAAGTTTAGAATTTTTCACTTATGGAATCAGCAGAGCATTGGTACCAAGGCATGAAGACAGCTCACCCTGTTTGTTTTCTTTATTTTGTAAATGGACAAAGTTTTTTTGTTATTATGTGTGTATACAAATTAAAGTAGACCCTTAACTGATTTGATTGATGTATTGCTCTTATCTGTACAATCAAAACTGAAAGTGTAATTTAATTTATTTTCGGGGTTATCAGGAGAAGATGCCACAAAACGCGTATCCGTGTTTATCATCCCCAGAGGGTTAATATTTTGATTGGAAAGAAGAGTGGTGTTTTGTCCCATAACTATGCTGCCTAACAGTCACTCTCTTTCTTTCTCTATATGTGGTTGTCATGCAAAGCCTACAAACACATACAGTATGTCCTGGAGTCATAATAAGTCATTCTCAATGATTTTCAGCAATAGCAGTATCCATCCTACATTCTTCTAATTACAATACTGTGAGTAGGCAGCCAAGATTCTGAGCATCAAACAGTCATTATTGCAATTTAAATGTGAGTCAGAAAGTCCAGACATGATCCATTTAAAAACTTGTACATAAAAAGTATAGTCACCTGTTACACCAAGTTTGCCTCTGCATTTTGTCTTCACATTTCATGTGGAATCAGACTTAATTTGTCGACAAACATTTACAGTTTTTCCCAGTGCAATACTAACTTTAACAAACAATAAATTCACTTTCAGCCTCTCCTCTGAGAGACATAATGGAGAAAATCTTAGTAGGGTTTCATCACCTCAGGCAGTCGACTGTGAGATCAGCCCTCTGGTTGTGACCTGGAGTTGACATGATCTAAAACAGCATAAAACACTTATGAGTGACAAATAAATCAGGCATCAGGAAATAGGCAGATGAAAAAAAAAGTAACTAAAGAAAACTATGTAGATACAGTACCATCTGTCTATGTTTATATTTTTGTAGTGGAACAATTACAGTACATACCTGTATATATTGCAATATGTTATATTCAGGGCTGGTAGTCAATTAAGATATAATAAATAAAGCCCTGAAATAAATAGACATTAAAAGTGTCTGCAGAAGTCAATCTATTGTGTGGTTTATTTCCACACTGAGCATAAGATCTGGCCTACAGTCCATAGTGATGCATTTTGCCATAGCTACACTATTATGGGGGTAAAAAGCATATTTCTGGGGTTGAATTATTTTGTAGATATTTTTATTTGAGCAAAGATGGCAGAAATCGGGCTGCCGTATGGGTTATGTGCCAGCCAAGAAATTGTCATTGAGATGAATGGGAATATTAAGAGATAGGTTCTTCATGTTTTATAGAATTTGATATCCAGTAATATGTCAGGATATGGTTCTGGTGTAGAGTGCTTTCAATTTTTATTACTTTATTATTTTTCATATTTTTCATGTGAGCAAAAATATACTACATTGTCTAAACTTTTATAGGATGCCACCTTTGCAATAAGCCAGTTCGTAAGTCAGTGCTAGATATTGCATGGTCAACTGTGAGTTGTTTTATTGGAAAGTGGAAGCATTAAAAAACAACAGCAACTCATCTACTTGTAGGTAAGTGGAAGACTACCCTTACCAAAAAGTATTATACTTCAAGTTTATTTTATTAAGTGTACTTAAGTAAAGTTCAAGTATATTTTAAGTATACTTTATGTAGCAAGTATACAAATATCAGTGTTCTAGCTGTATACTTGTAAGTGTACTGTTTAAATACTCCTTTATACTTTCTAGTATATAAAAGTATACTTTTAAGTATACTTTAAGTATAACAGTAGCAAACTTTGAGTACACAAGTAGTTTACCTCTGTGTTTGTAGTTTGCACTGCGGTTATACTAAAAGTGAACTTATAGGTATACTGATAGTTTACTAATTAAATACTTTGAACACTTTGAAGTATAGTCTGAGTAAACTACTAGTTTAGTAGTTTTATACTGCAAGTATACTCATAAATTTTCTTTAAGTGAACTTTACATCATACTTTAAGTATACTACTATGCCCCTATTTAGATATTAATTTGCATATATTTTGTTATATGAATATCTGAACATACAAAACATCAAAAGAAAGAACAGGGTATCTGCTTGTAAACAAAAACATTTTATTCTAGCTTCATGCATTCTTTTTTTTTTAAAACAATTCAATGTGGGTAAGTTTCATTAAAAATAAAGAAATAACATTTTAAACAAAAAGCTGAAAAAAGACTATGAATTGGATTCAGATGGAGTCGAATCCAATCCATCCCTTCGTGCTGAGAGGAATAGGACGGAATTCACCTCACAAAAGACTCGCTGTGAAGAATTAAGAATGAAGAAAAAAGAATGGAGCAGCTTGATCCAGCAGACATCATAAACATGAGTAGTCTTTATTTTATTAATCTGATTTGTTTTCACATAATTTGTACACATTTTAGTAGTTAGACTTTTTCCAAACTATAATCCCTGACTAAATGTATAATCAAGTGAAACATTATGAAGTTTCATTCACATCATCTAAATGTTTCACGATGCCAGGATTTTTTTTTATGTTCTACAACATAGACAGCAATATGATATAAAAGTAATATGAGTTATAATGTTGCGAGTCTAATGTCAGTACGAATGATTAGACACAACTTTACTATGATAGGCTATTCTCTGTTCATGAACCTATATGCTCATGGACAGAGAATATAGATAGCCTATATGTTTATAACTAGTTTTTGGATTGTATAGGCATACATACAAAGCATGCTTGTGTTTATGAATGTAATTAAACTTCTGTTCATTGATATCTGCTCTGGTGTAAATATTTTGAATGTGTTATACACCATGTATACACCATGTGGTGTTTGTGATCGTCTGAGGTGTAAATGTATCAAGTAAGCTGTAAATATCACTGATAATAAATGTGCTATGTGGTAATTGTGTTCTTTCTACTTATAGGAAATAAATTATCAGTGACCATTACAATAATGTTAAAAAACAATACTGTTCTTCTGAACTTTCAATTCATCAAAAAAAAAAAAAAATATATATATATATATATTCTCAGCTATTAATTCAACATAATATTAGAATGATTTCTGAAGGATTGTATGAATGGAGTAATAATGCTAAAAAATCAGCTTTGAAAGTCAGCTTTGATTGTTCCTAATAAACTGTTTAACTGCTCTCGCAAGTAAATCTCAAGTTATTTTGTGGGATAATTAAAAATATTGTGAATAAACTACAAACATAAAAATATATACATTTATTTTGTCCTCACATTATTTTTTTTAACTCTTCACTCTCAGTCAGTTAACTGAACAATTAGTGTTTACTATTGTCATTTTGCATTATTGACGCACCTTTTTCCTTATTAATGTTGTTCAGTTGCTTTGACACGATCTGTATTGTTAAAAGCGCTATATAAAAAAGGTGACTAGACTTGACTTGACTCAGTCACACATCTGACTGAAAGGCTCATTATGCAGCTCATTATGTGGGCCTTTGTCTTCTCAGGTGTGAATCACACTTATATTCATGGTCAATCACGCCTACTCGCAAATGCCCTTTCGAAACAAAAAGCATCTTAGAAAATTTAAATCAATCTATTGTTTTCTGTGAGTGAGTAAAAAAGATGATTTTCACATCATTTTGAAGCAAAAATTCTAGGTTACAAGATCCAGGTTTGACAGTCTTGTGAACAAATGTTCTGTATGTGTTTTATGACCTTATTTCAGTGACTTCAAAATTGTTTTTCACTAACCACGCATAAACATTGTTTTCTCAAAAACACAATCATGTACATACATGCTATTTACATATTATTGTAGCCCAGTTTGTACTGAATACAGTGTTTTCAGACTAAAGTCATGTATATGTTCATAAGGAACTGAAAAAAATTGCAAAAGTCAGGGCATGTCAAAACTTCTCCAGGCCCCCAAAACCCCCTTAGACCCCAGAGGCTTAAACAGGTTCTCCCCACTCAGTGTTGCACCCACTGAGAAACCTGATTGAAGTGCTCTAGTTATTGGCAATTCTATTGTACAGAACATGAAAATAGAGACACCAGCCACCATAGTCCAGCGTTTACCGGGAGCCAGAGTGCCTGACATCTTAACAAATTTAAAAGTGCTGGTTATGCTAAACGTAAATATAATAAGACTGTTATTCAAATTGATGTTCGACTTTGCCATTCGGAGATCACTAAAAATAATATTAAAGAGGTGTGTGAATTTGCAGGTCTGATGTCAGAAACTGTAACATGGTCTGGTCCCCTCCCTGCTTACTATGGTGATGAGATACATAGCAGACCTGCAAATTGTTACTCAATGGCTGGATGTCTAGGTGGTGCCCGCAGAATAACATAGGTTTCATAGACAATTGGATGAGTTTTTGGGGCAGACCTGACCTGTAAAAAAAAAAAAAAAGATGGTCTTCATCCCTTCAGGGGTGGTGCTGCTCTTCTCTTTAGAAAATTAGGCATTTAATCTTAGAGTTTGTACTTGATTAAACGGGGCCCAGGTCAGAAAGCAGACAGACTGGCTAAACTGACCGTCTACTACAGTAGCTGCATCATGTCACAGAAGAGACTCTTTCATCTAGATATCATACTATAGAGACTGTGTCTGTTTCTCGAACTAGAAAATACAAAAAAATGTCCAAACCAATTTAAGAGTAACAATTTAATTGATGTTTAACAAATAATAATAATAATAATAATAATAATAATAATAATAATAAATAATAAATGTATATAATACAGAGAAACAAATGATAAAGCTGGGCTTATTTATTATTAGGTCCCTTTCTACGAAAGTGCTTTTTGTAATACAATCACTTTTTTTGTAGATACAATCACTGATCATAACCTAGATGTGTCTATATGAAAGAAACGTGGCTAAAACCAGATGATTACATTACTGTAAATGAGTCTACCCCCCCAAGATTACTGTTATAAACATGAGCAGTGCTCAAAGGGGAGGTGTTGATACAATTGGTAGCAATATTTTCAGTATTTTTCAGAGGTCGGGTTTCAAGTATAATTAGTTTGAAGTAATGGTGCTTCAAGTGAAAGTGAAAAGTGACATGACATATAGCCAAGTATGGTGACCCATACTCGGAATTCGTGCTCTGCTTTTAACCCATCCAAAGTGCACACACACCTGGAGCAGTGGACAGCCATTTATGCTGCGGCAGCCGGGGAACAGTTGGGGGTTCAGTGCCTTGCTCAAGGGCACCTCCGTCGTGGTATTGAAGGTGGAGAGAGTGCTGTACATTCACTCCCCCCACCTACAATTCCTGCCGGCCCGAGACCCTTGGATTGCAAGTCCAACACTCTTACCGTTAGGCCACGACTTCCCCCACCGCCTTCTTGATCATGGTGTCTCCCCTGCCAGGTAAGTATATAATGTTCAGAGCCGGACAGTAACGGAGTACATTTACTTGAGTACAGTACTTAAGTACAATTTTGAGGGATCTGTACTTTACTCGAGTATCATTTTTGGGGACTACTCATGACTTTACTCAAGTACATTTGAGAGGCAAATATTGTACTGTTTACTCCGCTACATTTCTATCCATAACCGTAAGTACGCGTTACTTCTTCGGCCCCGTCCACACGGAGACGAAGCTTACCACAATCCGATCTTTTTTTTCCCTCGTCTCAAGGAATATCCGCGTCCACACGAAACCGCAAAACGATGTAGTATACATGCCAGACCAGCATGTGGCGCTGTAATTCTGCCCCAGAGATACACTAAAAACGGAGAAGAAGACTTGGACTATGCTCATAAACCTTGCGCGTGGTACACAAACAAACATGGAACAATTCGTTTATTAATCTGTGTTAATGTTAGTTAATAAAAAGACAATCGTTCAGTGTTTGTTCATGTTTTTGTTGCTATTACATGACGTAGCGGTGTCTGATTAGGGCGAGAAGTGGGCTGATGACTTCATCATTTCAGAAAATATTTTCAAATTTATCCACTCTGGGACCCGGTTTCAAAAAACATCGGTTTCACGCTTCCAAAACGCCGGATTCCGTGTGGACGAAACGCCTATCCGATAAAAAATTTGTGTGACGGTAAAAAAGAAAAATCTCGGAAATGTGTTGTTTCCCTCTCAAACGTGATTGGATTGTGCAGGCGCCACTGATTGGGACACAGCCTATCAGCAATCACATTCAGCTATCCGCCAAAGACTTCATGACATCTGATTGAATTTAAGTACAGTACACACACACACACAGAGTTGTCACACATAGATTGTGTGTGTGAGAATGGTGTTATTCAGCTGAAAGTATTTTCTCCTGCCTTTGTCTGTATGTCTATGAGAGGAAGGGGCTTAAAGGGTTAGTTCACCCAAAAATGAAAATTATTTCATTAATGACTCACCCTCATGTCGTTCCAAACCCGTAAGACCTCCGTTCATCTTTGGAACACAGTTTAAGATATTTTAGATTTAGTCCGAGAGCTTTCTGACCCTCCATTGAAAATGTATGTACGGTATACTGTCCACGTCCAGAAAGGTAATTAAAACATCTTTAAAGTAGTCCATGAGACATCAGAGGGTCCGTTAGAATTTACTGAAGCATCAAAAATACATTTTGGTCCAAAAATAACAAAAACTACGACTTTATTCAGCATTGTCTTCTCTTCCGTGTCTGTTGTGACCGCGTTCACAACACTGCAGTGTAGTGATATCCGGATCGTGAACGAATCATTCGATGTAACCGGATCTTCTTGAACCAGTTCACCAAATCGAACTGAATCGTTTGAAACGGTTCGCATCTCCAATAAGCATTAATCCACAAATGACTTAAGCTGTTAACTTTTTTAATGTGGCTGACACTCCCTCTGAGTCAAAATAAACCAATATCCCGGAGTAATCCATATACTCAAACAGTACACTGACTGAACTGCTGTGAAGAGAGAACTGATGATGAACACCGAGCCGAGCCAGATAACGAACAAAAGATTGACTCGTTCTCGAGTCAAGAACCGGTTCAAGAACCGCCTTTTTTACATGAAGTACTTTACCTCATGTATTTAACATGAAGGTGTTTCCATGTACTTCAAGTACATGAAATTTCTTGTTACATGTTCTACATGCACCACATTGTTTCCTTTTATGTAATATAAAATTTGTCATGAATAAGTTTTGTAAAAAAGAAACATGAATAAGTCTCATTATTATCACAATAATTCTTATTAATAATTATGTATTATGTATTTACTTATGTGTATTTAACTTGCCTCTGACCCGCCCCAAACCCAACCCCCATTTGTCGAGTCCTGCCCCCGCGCTCACAACAGACCCGGAAGAGAAGACAATGCTGAATAAAGTCGTAGTTTTTGCTATTTTTGGACCAAAATGTATTTTCGATGCGTCAATAAATTCTAACTGACCCTCTGATGTCTCATGGACTACTTTGAAGATGTTTTTATTACCTTTCTGGACATGGACAGTATACCGTACATACATTTTCAATGGAGGGACAGAAAGCTCTCGGACTATCTAAATCTAAAATATCTTAAACTGTGTTCCGAAGATGAACGGAGGTCTTACGGGCTTGGAACGACATGAGGGTGAGTCATTAATGACATAATTTTCATTTTTGGGTGAATTAACCCTTTAATACTGTCACTCAAATTAGCTGAATTTTGTTTTTGCCTTCTTTGTACGCTGACCTAAACACAGCTGATTAGCTGATTTTCTTTAATAATTATTATTTTCTCTTCTATGCTGCGTGTATAACACGGTCAGGTTCAGAGGTGTGTCAGGAACATTGCTATATTGCCTTCTTTTGCTGATTTAGGTTTATTGATTTGATTGATGAAAAAACAGAGAAACTCACATGTACACACAATTCTTAGCTGAATTTTCTTTTCTGATATTACACATTAATGTAAGCTGAGCATTTGCTTTGATGTTTTTGAGTATGCGGTGTGTTTAACAGTCAGGTTCAAATGTGGGTGCAAAAATTCCATTAAAACTCTAGCAGAGGTTTGTCAGAGCGTTGCTATTGTGCGCAAGTGAGAAATGTTAAATAAAGCAACATGGTAAAAAGATGAAAATTACTTGATTTTACTTTCAATTCCTTTTACATTCTCCAAGGTATTAACATTAAAAAATTTCATAACTCCACGTAGGACGTTTCTGTACATAAATGTAAGCACTGTGGCAGTAGTTATGCAATATTTAGAAAATGTACTCTTGTACTCTTGATACTCAAGTACTTTTAAAAACAAGTACTTCAGTACTTTTACTTAAGTAGACATCTGACTGTAGTACTTTTACTTGTACTTGAGTAAAATTTAGCAAGGGGTATTTATAATGCACAATACTTAAATAAGCACTGTACTCTGTCCGCCTCTGATAATGTTATCCAGAGAAACAAGTTTTAATGATAAGTCTCTTGTGACGTTTCATTCTTGTCGCTGGCGCCGATACAGGATGGCTGCCTCCGTGACGTGCTCTGCAGTTGTTTTTGTGTTTTTGTTAGTTTGTCCTGTCTTTAGTTATATTCCTGCAATCAGTTTCACCAGGGACGAATTGCTGGACATTCGGCACCACACCATCTCCCGATATATTACCGGTTTTCGACTATTCTGATGTTTTGCTGGACATTTTTGTCGGTGGAGCAGCTGCGCTGATCAGAGTGGACCGCGACACAGAATCAACGGGGAAATCGCGCGGCGGCGGGACTTGCTTTTACATCAATGAACGGTGGTGTACAGATGTAACTGTGTTAAAAAAGATGTGCTGCTCAGATCTCGAAACACTCTTCATTAACTGCAAGCCATTCTATTCGCCGCGGGAGTTTCACTCGTTCATTCTGGTGAGCGTTTACATCCCTCCGCAAGCGCATGTAAGCCTGGCTTTACAGAAACTCGCTGATCAGATCACAGAGACAGAACAACAACACCCGGACTCCATTTTAATCATTCTTGGGGACTTTAATAAAGCCAATCTCTCCCGTGAACTGCCAAAATACAGACAGCATGTTACATGTCCCACGAGAGACAGTAACATATTGGATCACTGTTACACCACAATAAAGGATGCATATCACTCTGTTCCACAAGCAGCTTTGGGACGTTCTGATCACTGTCTGGTTCATCTTATACCGACCTACAGGAAGAAACTAAAATCAGCTAAACCTGTATTAAGGACTGTAAAAAGATGGACTAATGAAGCAGAGCAGGATTTACAATCTTGTTTTGACCTCACGGATTGGAGTGTTTTTGAAGCTGCTGCCACCGATCTGGATGAACTCACAGAGACTGTAACATCTTATATCAGTTTCTGTGAGGATATGTGTATTCCTACCAGGACTAAACTAATTTACAACAATGACAAACCGTGGTTCACAGCAAAAGTCAGCTCCGTCAGGCCAAAGAAGGTGCTTACAGGAAGGGGGACAATGTCTTGTATAAACAGGCTAAATACACACTGGAAAAGGAGATCAGAGTGGCAAAGAGGAATTATTCTGATAAAATAAGGACTCAGTTCACTTCCAAGCGACTCAGCATCAGTGTGGAAAAGTCTGAAAGAGATCACCAAATTACAAGACACCACCCCCCAGCACTGTGGAGAATCAACGACTGGCAGACGATCTAAACGAGTTTTACTGCAGGTTTTGAAAGAAGAACACCCATCACCTGCCCTGAACGCCTCTTCACACAACCGTTCACACCATTCACAACTCCTGCAACCCACCTTGAATGCCTCTCCAAACAACCGTTCTCACCATTTACAACTCTTGCAACCCGTCCTGAACACCTCTCCAAACAACCGCCCTCACCATTCACACCTCCTGCATCCCCCCTCTCCCCCACACCTGCAATACAGAGGTCTTCCGGAAGCGGAAAAGGAAAAAAGCACCAGGCCCAGACTGTGTTACACCAGCTTGTCTGAAATCCTGTGCTGACCAGCTGGCCCCCATCTTCACACAGATCTTCAACAGATCACTGGAGCTGTGTGAAGTCCCTTCATGCTTCAAACGCTCCACCATCATCCCCATCCCAAAGAAAATTACAGGACTAAATGACTATAGGCCTGTGGCTTTAAACGTCTGTTGTCATGAAGTCATTTGAAAAACTGGTGCTGGCCCACCTGAAGGACATTACTGGACCCTTACTGGATCCTCTTCAGTTTTTGCCTACAGAGCAAACAGGTCTGTGGACGATGCAGTAAACATTGGACTGCATTATGTTCTGCAACACCTAGACAGACCAGGGACTTATGTGAGAATCCTGTTTGTGGACTTCAGCTCGGCCTTTAACACGATCATCCCAAAAATTCTCCTGCCCAAACTAACTCAGCTCTCTGTGCCCACCTCCGTCTGTCAGTGGATCAACAGCTTCCTGACAGACAGGCAACAGCTAGTGAGGCTGGGAAAATACACATCCAGCACCCATACAATCAGCACTGGAGCTCCCCAGGGCTGCATTCTCTCCCCACTGCTCTTCTCCCTGTACACTAATGATTGCACATCTAAGGACCCCTCTGTCAAGCTCCTGAAGTTTGCAGATGACACCACACTCATCGGCCTCATTCAGGACGGTGACGAGTCTGCTTACAGACAGGAGGTTAAAGAGCTGGCTGTCTGGTGCAGTCACAACAACCTGGAGCTTAACACGCTCAAAACAGTGGAGATGATCGTGGACTTCAGGAGAAACCCCCCCTGCTCTCCCCCCACTAACCATCATGAACAGCACTGTTACTGCAGTGGAGTCATTCAGGTTCCTGGGCACCACTATCTCTCAGGACCTGAAGTGGGACACTCACATTGACTCCATTGTGAAAAAGGCCCAGCAGAGGTTGTACTTCCTTCGCCAGCTGAGGAAGTTTAACCTGCCACAGGAGCTGCTGAAACAGTTCTACTCCGCCATCATTGAATCCGTCCTCTGCACTTCAGTAACTGTCTGGTTCAGCTCAGCTTCTAAATCTGACCTCAGAAGACTACAGAGGGTAGTCCGGACTGCTGAGAGAATCATCGGTACAACCCTCCCGTCTATTCAAGATCTGTACTTATCCAGAGTGAGCAAAAGGGCTGGAAAAATCACTCTGGACCCCTCACATCCAGCACACTCCCTGTTTGAACTGTTGCCATCTGGTCGACGCTACAGAGCACTGAGCACCAGAACAAACAGACACAGGAACAGTTTCTTCCCTCAGGCAATCCATCTAATGAACACTCGATAATAACTGTGGAACACATTACACTATTTATATTTACAGACACATACACTTATTATCTAACACACATACTTAGTGTACACTTAAATTATTATTTTTTTGCACATAATATACCTGTACATACATAATATGGAGACAGATTAATCTCAAATATAATTCACGCAAAAAACACGATTCACACATGCGTAAACAATTTCACATGCATGAAACCTAATCCACGTACACTCAAAAAAAATTCACGTGCGTGAAAAAAAAATATATATTCACAAAAAGCAATTCACATGCGCAAAATAAAATTATATATTCATAAAATACATTTCACAAATGCAAAACACAATTCGTAGATATACAACTGTGCACAAAAACCTTTGAATGTTTAAAATGTACGAGTGTCTGAATGTACAAATCGTCATTTACTACGAATCCACTCGGATTTGTGTGTGTGTGTTTTTTTGAGACTTTCCTGGCAGAGCTCTCTTCCCACGTGGGTCTGTCGTACTCTTTTGCCAATCAGATGCGAGCTTACCATTCAACCAATCATATCATAAGCCACTGAGAGTGCATCAGAAGCTCGCAGGCAATCGGGAAACCTCAAGAGAGAAGCCCATAGAAGCCCTGGCGTTACATTTTTAAAATACTATACAAAATAATTAATCAGAATACTTACTCCTGCTCACTCACGCCAAAGAACTCCCCGCTCAAGCTCGCAGTCTCTGCAAGATTAACGATGGCAGTTTGCACGCACAGCTACTAGAAGATTTACATCTGTCAGACAGGTTGCTGACGTCATCAAGCTTAGTTTGAGTCTGCGCGTCAGAAACGGAAGTTCTAAAAAATCGCTAAAATGGGCTTCACTTGTCTCAATTGAGTTCCAATTGGGTCGCTGTGTCCATTTCTTTTACTGTCTATGGGATTACTGATTTAAAGGCTTAATTTCCATTCTAATTAATCCATATTGCACAAAAGGTGCGCAGAATTGTGCTCCTTGAATGCACTCTCAGTGGCTTATGATATGATTGGTTGAATGGTTAAGCTCGCATCTGATTGGCTAAAGAGTACGACAGACCCACGTGGGAAGAGAGCTCTGCCAGGAAAGTCTCAAAAACACACACACACAAATCCGAGTGGATTCGTAGTAAAAAAACGATTTGCACATTCAGACACTCGTACATTTTAAACATTCAAAGGATTTTGTGCACAGTTGTATATCTACGAATTGTGTTTTGCATTTGTGAAATCTATTTTATGAATATATAATTTTATTTTGCGCATGTGAATTGCTTTTTGTGAATATATATATTTTTTTTCACGCACGTGAATTTTTTTTGTGTGTACGTGAATTAGGTTTCATGCATGTGAAATTGTCTACGCATGTGTGAATCGTGTTTTTTGCGTGAATTATATTTGAGACTAATCTGTCTCCATACATAACTGCTCATTGTAATATATCTGCCATACAATTGTCAATTTGTATATTGTCATTCCTTACCAACTGATTTGTATTTTCTGTATTTTTTATTCTTTTATTGTGTGTTTTTTGTTCTGTTGCTGTCATTCTGTTGCACTGCGGAGCTTCTGTCACGAAAACAAATTCCTCGTATGTGTAAACATACCTGGCAATAAAGCTCATTCTGATTCTGATTCTGATTCTGATTCTTGCTACTGTACACAGGCCACCAGGGCACCATACAGACTTTATTTAAAGAATTTGCTGATTTTCTATCTGAGTTAGTGCTGGCTGAAGATAAGGTCTTAATTGTTGGATATTTTCATATCCATGTTGATAATGAAAAGGATGCATTGGGATCAGCATTTATAGACATTCTGAACTCTAATGGGGTTAGACAACATGTGTCAGGACCTACTCATTGTCGAAATCATACTCTAGGTTTAATACTGTCACATGGAATTGATGTTAATGGCACTGAAATTCTGTTTCAGAGCGATGATATCTCAGATCATTATCTAGGCTTGTGTGTACTCCATATACAGTAGCTAAAACTGTAAATTCAACTCTTTGTTATAAATATTGTAGAACCATCACTTCTACCACAAAAGACTGCTTTGACTGCTTTGATTCGTCAGCATATCTAATAGCTCAGAAAAACTTGATGATGTAACAGAAACTATGGACTCTCTCTTTTCTAGCACTTTAGACATGGTTGCTCCTTCACATTAAAGGAAGATTAAGGAAAACAGTCCGGCACTGTGGTATAATGAGCACACCAGCACCCTAAAGATAGTAGCCTGGAAAATGGATTGCAGCTGGAAGAAAACAAAACTGGAGGTATTTCGTATTGCATGGTGGGAAAGTACCCTATCTTACAGAAAAGCATTAAAAACTGCCAGATCTGATTACTTTTAGAAGAAAACCAACACAACCCCAGGTATTTAATCAATACAATGGCTAAATTAACAAAAAATAAAGCTTCAGCAGGCATTGACATTTCCCAACAGAATAGCAGTATTGACTTTATGAACTACTTTACTTCCAAGATTGATACTATTAGAGATACAATTGTAACCATGCACCTGTCAGGTACAGTATCACATCAGACAACGCACTATAAAGGTTTTTTTTTTTGTTTTTGTATCTGTAAATGTTATATATACAATATAAACCCGTACAAGTGCTCCTGTAGCTCAAGTGGTAGAGCATTGCGTTACGAAGCGCAAGGTTGGGGGTTCGATTCCCCGGGAACAAATGATAGGTAAAAATTGATAGCCTGAATGCACTGTAAGTCGCTTTGGATAAAAGCGTCTGCTAAATGCATAAATTTAATTTCATTTAATAAACCTACAGTACATATAAACAATTAGGCCAGGCTGGAATAACATAAAAGTTTTGCAGTGAAATACTGTGCATAAAAGTGGTACAGATGTCACAAGCATTGGTGAAATTATGAATAATGTGTCAAACAAAATAAGAATATGACAGAGAAAAGGAGAGAGAAATACCTTGACTTGTTCATTTTCCAAGATTTTGTCCTCCTCTCACCCAGAATGCCTATCATGACACTGGAAAATGTGTCTAAACAGATGGGTCATTATCATGTTCAGTATCCGTGGTCCAAACTATTTAAAAGGACAAAAACAGACTGTGTGTGTGTGGGAGAGAGAGAGAGAGAGAGGTGGATGGATACAGTTATCAAGATGATGCCAAAAGCTATGCACACAGGCCCTGTCCCAAATTGTGCACTTGATGTGCATTTTTGTGTATTTTGTGGACACGCACACAAAGGTTCACATGATCGTAAAAATGCCCCATTTGTCTTTTCACATGTGAAGTTTGCTTTTTTTTACATGGATATTGGGAAACAAGTGAAGTACAAAGCCTTGTTAACAAAATAAATAACAGTTTAGCAACCAAATGTTCCAACAAGTCATTTGTTGGCAAATCAGATAATAGGATACAATACACTGTCACGTCAATTCTTATGTATTTTGCATTTTGGTGAATTGACACAGGTGAGACAGGGAGTGTTACAAACCCCAAATCCTTTTATCTGATCCCATTTTAATTTCCCATGGGTTTACAGGCCACTGTCCACTATCACCTACATACAAAATATAATATTTCATCAGCACCACATCTTACTGTCCAATTCCAGTGCCAAGAAAACTAGGCTCATGAACATCCTCTTATCTTACACCTCTAAAAACCTAGAATGAAATTAATTTCTATTCTGTTTCAGTGTTTAATGTTGATGGTGTTACTTAATCATGATGGTGTTATCACATTATAACATTATAACATTATCTGAAATTAGATTTTCCCAAGAGCTAAGAAATGTTGGAAAAAGTTTGATTAGTCTAGATTAGAAACAGGCCAACATTTTAATAGGCCAGTCAGACTGTGATGATACGGTCTTCAGCATCTAAAATCTGGAAAAGGTTTATATATATATATATATATATATATATATATATATATATATATATATATTATATATATATATATATATATATATATATATATATATATATGCATATTTATAACACTTTGTATTATATCATCTTTGCATCAAATTACAATAAAAAAATAAATAGTTGACACTGCTGTCTAGGTCTTTTTAAAACAGCAGCTATGGTAGTGATGGTAAATTGATAATTATTCTCTCTTACAACTGCCTTTATCAATCTCTCTCTATATATACAGTAATTTTTCTCTCTTTTTGTAAGCCGGGAAACGCTATTTTGAAGTTTTTGTTTTGATATTTGAGCAAATGTTAATGCAAAATTTTGATGTAGTCTCTTGTTCACCGGTATAGAAGTTTACCCAACTATGATGACTTCATTTCTGGAAATGTGAAAGGGGTCCATGTCTAACAACCAAAAGTAGCAATTTTTTATGAAGCTTATACTGTATAGTTGGCTTGCCACCCATCATCATATAATACAGGATAATCCTGTATTGAAAAATGAAATGCTTTGTCTCTGTGTAAATCCATGTAAGTAGGAGAAATGGATGAAAAGTGGCACTAGCATTTGTAAATGGCCAAGAATCCCTTAATTAATTACTGTTTGTGGAAAGTTTAGCAGTAGGGCTGCAACAACCGATTTTGTTAATCAACTAATCTAACGATTACTGGAATATTAATCAGATAATCTTTTATATTTCACTGATTAATCAATAGGCTTTGATTGATTATTCAGCTTTCGTAATTAGTTAAAATATTGAGTTATATAAAATATCAAGAATAAATAAAACATCACTTTTGAAAAGGTCAAACAATTATGTAAGCAATAAGGTACAAATGTAGCTGAAATATATAATACATGGAACAGTTTTGAAGCTATATTATTGACTGTTTATGTTGCTAAGCATGCTGCACAGTGATATTTAGATCCGTTGGGTGAATCAGTCATAGCCGTGCTTTACTGTGAATAAAACACTGCTGCTGACCAATCAGAATCGATGACTGGAACTACCCGTTTTGTAAAGGCAGCAGCTATTTGCACTAAATGTAAATAGTGATAGATATTATTTACACTAAGTGCAAATAGCAATTAGTTGGTATTTACACTAAGTGAAAATAACATTTTCTTAGCGATAGATGCTATTTACACTAAATGCAAATAGCAATGGATGCCATTTACACTAAGTGCAAATAGCAATGAAATCTATTTATCTAAGTTCAAATATCTATAGATTCTACTTACAGTGGACCATTGACACTCCTAATTGAGATTGTAGATAGTGTTAATGGGCAATTTGAGAGATAGGTGGCGGTAATGCACTTATAAGTCTGCAATCCGCCATAAAGAAAGAAAGAAGAAGATGATGTCTCAGGCGCCTGCTGCTGTGAAGCGCATTCACATGAGTTCTAACAGTTCGGACATTGCGTGAATCAAAGGTAAAAAACAAAACAAAAAAATTATATAAATACTGTTCAGTTTCTTGCACAGACCGATCGTTATGTGTCTTTACACATCAGTGTATCGTCACGAGTCGCAGGGTTTAATTTGGATTTTTCTGTGGATGTTTTTTTTCTTTCTCACAGATTCTGTTACCATTACCAAGCATTGTACAACTGAGAGACTGCAACGCCTGAAGCTAAAAATCATAATTTGTGTTCTACTGAAGAAACAAAGTCACCTACATCTTGGATGCCCTGGGGGTAAGCAGATAAACATCACATTTTCATTTTTGAGTGAACTATCCCTTTAAACTTACTAATTTTTAAAGGAAGCATAGATGTATCCTTTACTGCCTATGATATCCCACAATCCTGTGCATTTGATTCTGTGACAGTTGGTATTATAACATTATAATTACATTATACTATTATAGTAGTTAAATATTTGCTTAGTTACGATCAAAGTGCTCTCTATTCAGCTGTAGATTTTTAAACCATTATGCTGCCTCAGAACAACAACCCTCAACAGGTGGACTTCTTTTGATGACAATGAGGAGGAAAGGACGAGCACTGTCTGATTCAGGTGACCTCTGTCTTGTGTTTATGCTCCTTTTTTATGAGAAGGACTTTTAATTTTTTCTCCTTGTCATTTGTTTTCAGGCCTGGTATAAGAGAAAATATCCAGGGAGCGGCAGTTGTGTGGACGAAAATGCCTTGTTGATGTCAGAGGTCAGAGGAGAATGGGCAGACTGGTTAGAGATGATAGAAAGGCAACAGTAGCTCAAATAACCACCCGTTACAACCAAGGTATGCAGAATACCATCTCTGAATGCACAACACGTCGAACCCTAAAGCAGATGGGCTACAGCAGAAGAAGACCACACCTGGTGCCGCTCCTGTCAGTTAAGAACAGGAAACGGAGGCTACAATTCACACAGGCTCACCAAAATTGGACAATAGAAGATTGGAAAAACGTTGCCTGGTCTGATGAGTCTCGATTTCTGCTGTGACATTCAGATGGTAGGGCCAGAATTTGGCATAAAGAACATGAAAGCATGGATCCATCCTGCCTTGTCTCAACGGTTCAGGCTGCTGGTGGTGTAATGGTGTGGGGGATATTTTCTTGGCAAACTTTGGGCCCCTTAGTACCAGTTGAGCATCGTTTAAATGCCACAGCTTACCTGAGAATTGTTGCTGACCATGTCCATCCCTTTATGACTACAGTGTACCCATCTTCTGATGGCTACTTCCAGCAGGATAATGCACCATATCACAAAGCTCAAATCATCTCAGACAGGTTTCTTGAACATGACAATGAGTTCACTTTACTCAAATGGCCTCCACAGTCACCAGATCTCAATCCAATAGAGCAGCTTTGGGATGTGATGGAACGGGAGATTGGCAAAATGGATGTGCAGCCAACAAATCTGCAGCAACTGCATGATGCCATCATGTCAATATGGACCAAAATCCCTGAGGAATATTTCCAACACATTGTTGAATATATGCCACAAAGAATTAAGGCAGTTCTGAAGGCTAAAGGGTGTCCAACCCGGTACTAGCAAGGTGTACCTAATAAAGTGGCCAGTAAGTGTGTGTGTATATTAGTGAAGGAGCAGGCCTTGTTCTCTGGATTTGTGGGGGGTTGAGGCCATAACAGCCTTCAGAGCACAGGTGATGTAAACCTACAGAAGAAACACGATCAGTAAAATAACATTCCCACAGAACTACAGTCCAAATTACATACCAAGCCACTATCAACTTGCTGGAATCTGAAAGCCTCTAACTGAAACTGCAGCTTGTCATTCTGAATTTGATGCATGAACCTGGAAGTGGACCCTGTAAACTTTACATCTACCAGGCACCTGAAGGGAGAGGGGAGAAAAAAAAGGCTAAATAAAAACACCCCCACAACAACCGACACACGTCTTTAGGCTCAGTTTTCAACATGGAATTTCAAGGAGATTATTTACTAACCCGTGGTTCTCAAAAAAAGAATATCATGGCGAGATGTTCACATCAGGGGCCACAGTAGCAATACAGTCATCCACAAATATACGCAGAGGAACATGGCTGTACTGCTTCACAGAAGTTTCAATGTTCAGGAGCTGCCCTAGGAAGCACCAACTAGACGGCCTCTCAAGCATCCAGTCATCTGAGACAAAAGTCATGTTGGCAACACATCCTAGACACTTCTAAAACTCATTTAAATACATATTACCAGTCATAAGCTTCAATGAGAAAACCACAACTTCCTCTGCAACTTTAGTTGCAGCAAAAGAAGCCCGAGAGGGGAACAAGACATCACTGCTGACATTGTGCAACCTATCATTATAAGTAAAACAGGAATAAGTAGTATTACTTTTGATCAAACTTAGACAAAGATGTTTCTACTACCTTGAATAGTGGCACTAAATTCTAACAACTGCTGCATCAGTTCTTACAATGGGAGTTCCTACTAAAGCCTCAGGAGTGTAGAGGAGATTGAATATGTATATAAGCTCATTATCAACCATCTGAAAGCAGGACAAGTTTTGAGCTATTGGACAGACCTAGATTTTACACTTACAAGTGACCCATATGCAGCCACTTACCACCAGAGAGCTGACACACGTCTGAAGCTCATATTAGAGGTCTTCACAGTGCACCCGATACCCGTCGACCCGGGACCCGTACGGGTTCGGGTCTATATTTTAAATGATCAGCTGGGTCCGGGTCGGGTCCGAATCTATTACTTCGGGTTCCGGGTCTGTTTAACATTGTGTGTAATACCCGTGCGATCTGAGTCATCGGACTCGGAGAACACCCGGCCGTGATCAGACACTGCTTGTGTTTTTTGTAACATGCAACTTGTAAAATTAGGAAAAGAAAAGTGTGAGCCAAAAAAAAGCGATCTCTCTTTCTCTCTCTGCCGTTAGAAGCAGAGCGTGCAGACTCAGAGTTAATGCAAGTGCACGCACGGTAATAATGGATACGTTCATGAGCGATGTGTGAAAAAAGCTATAAAACAACGAGTATAAAGAGGTAAAACCTACGGGCACCTCTTCTGTCTGGGCATCCTTCATGCATATTGTAGATGAACATCAGAAAAAAGTGAGTGCAGATGTTCGTCTATATATGCATGAAGGATGCTCTGCGTCGAGTCTGAATCTGACCACTAAAACTTTAAGATTAAACAGTTCATTTATATTATTATAAAAATGGGAGAAAATGTAAAGCGTAATGTAAAATAGCCTAAGAAAAGGCGCCACTGAAGATTACTAATACGTGTGACGCACTGTTGAAGTTTGATTCAGCAAAAACTGGCACATTGCATCTTTTAAAGCATACCAGGTCGTGTGGTAAAAATTTTTTGACCCAAGGTAAGACAAAAAGTGGTATTTTTTGAAACAGGTTTATTGACTTGTAATAGGAATTTATGGTGGAATATGTGACAATCGGGTCCAGTCGGGTCTGTGTCTTCCCGGCAGGTTCGGGTCCAGCTTTCAAATAATAGACGGGTCCAGGTCGGGTCCGGGTAGGCATTTCTCGGATCTACATGGGTCCGGGTCCAGCTTTTGAAATAATAGACGTGTCCGGGTCGGTTCGGTGTAGTACATTACGGGTCTCTTTCGGGTTTTTTTTTTTTTGGACCCGTGAAGACCTCTAGCTCATACTCAAAGATAAGCACTTGAGTTTCTGGATCCTCCCCTACAGCTGCACAGCCTCCTAAACTGAGAAATGAATGATTCACCAGCTGACCAGTCCCAAAGAAGTCCTTCTTAACCTCCACACGCACAAAGTTCTCCCCACATTATGCTGCAACACTTTCAGTATGATATGATATATGATCCTGGACGCCTAGTTCTCCAGAGAGTCCCCTGACCGGGCAGACCCTGTTGAGTCCTCCAGCACTCCGGTGGCCAGACGTGGCAGAGTGTCCGGCTCCAGGCCTTTTTACCCAATGAATTCCTGAAATCTGGTGTGAGGCTAGTGCCCATATGAGTGACCCGGTTGGGATCTCATATGTGTATTTCCACGGTACAGTTACTAAGGCCGTATTTCCCCTGGCAGACCACGTTCTGCCATCTCTAAATCATGCAGCCATGAGCCATCTCAGAGACTGAAATGTGCAGTAGGGCCCCTCAGGGTTAATCCACATGAGTAAATGTCACTTAACCTCCTCTGGGAGGAGGTGACTGCGCAGTGTGTCCTCTTTCAAATGGAAGGGCACCCTTTCCCAGTGTTATCCAAATTCTACTGTTGGGTTGTGAGGAACAACTGTAGTTGACCTACTCTGTGTATAGCCCGGTTCTATCGTCTGCCTTATAGAAAGGATTAGGAGGCCTACACAGGGCACTGGAGGGGGCAGCACCTGTGGCGTGTTGGTAGGAAACCCGAGTGATGTCGAGTGTGACCGACTGAAAGGAAACGTCTCAGTTACGTATGTAACCCTCATTCCCTGTATCACCACTGAGCTGCACGGTCACTGGTTTGGCTCCTCAGCGAAAGCATGAATGAATGCGGTGCACCTGCTGCCTCTTAGGCCCCATTTACACTGCATGGTTCAAGTGACCCAATTCCGATGTTTTCCTCTCATGTGGCACAGATCGGATATGACCAGTGAACGTGTAAGCAGGAAAAAAAAAACATGCACATCTCCCCCCACCCCAACGTTCCTGCCGGCCCGAGACTCGCATGGGATTCCGATTTTCTCAGATCGGATTCAGGCCTCATTCCATATGTCGTAAAAAAAACCGCATAAATCGGATATGAATCGGATACGTGCATTTGCGTGTGCCATGTAAGCAGACAAATCAGATATTCCCCAGTAAATGCGAGTCGTACGTCATTAAAAAAGTGACGTCAACTCAGGTGGACACCACCAACTGAGATCACATGACTTATTATAGGCGCGATGGAGGTAGAAGGATACACACAGTGGAGCAATGCAGAGGTTTCATGTCTTTTAAGTCTTTGGGGCGAAGAGACAAAAAAATGCAGGGTTGTTACAGAAATAAACCCGTGTTTGAAGACATTTCACAAGATATGGGGAGGCACGGTTTAAGCGCTTTTTTCTCCGCCGTACGAGACCAATGTTTTGTTGATTTTTTTTGTTGACTTTTCAAAATATTGTGGAAAGCAAAACACTGTATAATTTTATTTGCATCTGCATCCATTGTATTTCATAGTTTCAGCAGTGTATAGTGTAAATGCAAAAATCGGATACGGGTCACTTTTAAAAGATGATGTAAGCAGGTCGTCAAAAAAATCGGATATAGTCAGAAAATCGGATTTGGGTATCAAGACCTGCAGTGTAAATGCAGCCATATACTCACACTGTGATCAGAGGTAGCTGGATGCAATAATCGCATGCCAACACCGATATCACTGAGCCAGGCAGTCATCCCCACATGTCTCAAATCCACAACAATCATACAAGTACCAAAGAAATCATCTGTGTCCTGTCTAAATGACTACTGTCCCATAGTGCTGACTCCAATCATGATGAAGTGCTTTGAGAGGTAAGTCATGCACAACATCAAAACCAGCCTCCCCAACACCGCTTGATCCGCTCCAGTTTGCATACCGTCCAAACCACTCTACAGACGATGCAATTTCCTCCATCTGGCTCTTACCCACCTAGAAAACAAAGACTATGTTAGAATGCTGTTCATCGACTTCAGCTTAGCATTCAAGTTTGCGGATGACACAATGGTGGTAAGTCTCATCAGCAACAGCGATGAAACGCACTACAGAGAGGAAGTAGGAAGTGGCACAACTGGCGGAATGGTGTGGCACTAACAACCTGTCCCTCAATGTGAAGAAGACAAAGTAGGTTGTGATGGACTTCAGGATAAACTCCGTTGATCACCCCCCACTCCTCTGAAACCCCACACAAACCCTCTACCTCCTGAAACATGGACCATCTCTTTTGTTAATAGGAAGCTATTCTAATTTCAATGTACATATTTATAATGACAATAAAATGTATTAATTCAAATAAAATGATTTACAAACATGGAGCTTGATACAGAGAGTGTTTCATTTTTAATTAAAGAAAAAAAAAAAGAAAACTACTTTGTCCATGTTGTATGGTCAAAGATAGTAAAATTGTGATGTAATGGAAGCAGTGCAATCTTTTCTTCTGTACTGTTACGTGCATCTCTGAAACAGATTATTGTGAAGAAATAAAACTTAAGGTGGGGTCCAAACATGAGCTTGCAGTTTACTGCAAGAAAATGGATGGTTTTAAGTGGACTAAATTATTAGAGAAGTCTGGCATAAGTTACCAGAAAGACCTCTTGTTATTTCATTGGAAGTTATATTTTAATTTTTTTTTTTTTTTAAAAAGGTTGAATAATTTACAATTATATCTAGAAATTTTGACTATAGGCAAAAACATGAGTTTTCTACATGAAAGATGTTACAGTTCTCTCTAATAGGGAAGAATTAAGTAATGTAAATTGTAGAACATTTATGAGGATATTAAATGTAACAGGATAGTTTAAGGTTCCAGGATGCATGCAACTACACTAAGTGTTTCATAGCTAATTTGGACCATGTAGAACAACCCAAAACACACTTATGGTACAAATAGGAAAACTGGGTAAAGTTTATCCTTCCTGCAAGTGAACATTTAAATGCAGTCTTCATCAGTTTTTCCCCTTCATGCATATATAAGGCCATCACACAAGGTTGGTCTTTGACTTGTAACTATTTATTATATAAAATAAAAAATAAAAAAAACACCTGTATGAAAAACAGATTTGAATGGATGTTAGATGTCACTGTGATGAGTAATTTGTTAAGTTCACTTAATTAAATTGTGCAAACTCGTAATCTTAACTTAATTGAATTAAGTGTCATTTAAGTCTTATTTACTAATATATTAACAGTATCCCTTACTTATTTTAAGTCCTATTTACTTAAGCCATTTAAGTTTAGTTAACTTAATTGAAGCGGTGATCTGAGGAACATTGAGAATAACTATACCTAGTTTAAAAAAAAAAAAAGAACACAAATGTAAATCAGCATCGTTATTTGTTATAGTTGTTCATTAACAATGTTTAAATCAGCAAAAAAAAAAAAAAAAAAAATTATAGTAAAGAGTTGTAGGGTACAACGGGGCTAAAGGCACACCTTAAGAAAAACAGTGCTGTTAACTGCACCTAAAATGTATAATTGCAGAAAAAATCTATACAATGTATTGAACATTAATGGAGCAACAGATTTTGTGTTAAAATAAATCATTCAAGTTGTTTATTTTGTTTAAAAATCTTATATATGTATGAGGATGCAATAGAGGCCTTGTACCCCAAACATGGGTTAAAATGCTTACCAGCATGGGGTAAAAGGCAAACGGAATTGATACAAATATTTCAGCTAATATATATATATATATATATATATATATATATATATATATATATTATATATATATATATATATATATATATATATATAAAATTGTTGTTCAATAAATGTTGAAAAAAATATGTTGATATAAAAAAATATATATTTTAAAATACAGAAACAAAATCATTTTAATAAGTAAAGATTCTGAAATTATTGAAGGTGATCCAATAATTGAATATATATTTACAGTAGTAACAACAAATGAAATTTTATTACATGATATGATTATTATCATAATTTTTTAAATATGATGGTTTCATTCTTAACATGGTGATTATCTCTAATATGGACACGCAACATAATGATATTTACCATCTGAATCTAACCATGCCATGTCAACAATTGGAAAAGTCAGCAATCTATTAATTATTGTTACTGTGCGCCTTTAGCCCCAACAGCGGGGACGCTTTTTACCCCAAATACCATACTTTTATATATTCTTTTGTTATTTAAAAACTGTTGCTTTAATTATCTTAAACAAAACTAAAAATCATAAAGACCACCTTTGTCTCAAAATATATGCATTAAATTTTAACGATTCTAATTTGCTACTTAAATCTATAACATTTTAAAAAGCATAAAATATTAGATCAATTAAGCGAAGAATCAACTTTGCGCTGCTGCGCGCAAAAGCAATAAGGATCAGACAATTATCATCTTATGATAATGATGAAGTCATATATCCTCTTCTGACTATTATTAATTCATCATTGTCATTAGGATATGTCCCCAAAACATTCAAACTGGCTGTTATTAAGCCTCTCATTAAAAAAAAAAAAAAAAAAAAAAAAAACGCAACTTGACCCCAAGGAACTAGTTAATTACAGACCGATCTCGAATCTCCCTTTTCTGTCCAAGATACTAGAAAAAGTAGTATCCTTACAGTTATATTCCTTCTTAGAGAAAAATGGTATCTGTGAGGATTTCCAGTCAGTATATAGACTGTATCATAGTACTGAGACTGTTCTCAGAGTTACAAATTACCTGCTCTTATCATCTGACCATGAATGTATCTCTCGATTAGTGCTACTGGATCTAAACTTCACGTTCTCAAAACTCTGGCAATTTGATAATACCTAGAATATCAAAGTCAACTGCGGGTGGCAGATCCTTCTCCTATTTAGCGCCAAAACTCTACCTAACATTGTTCGGGAGGCAGACACACTCTTGCAGTTTAAATCTAGATTAAAGACCCATCTCTTTAACCTGGCTTACACATAACATACTAATACACTTCTAATAACCAAATCCGTTAAAGAATTTTTAGGCTGCATTAATTAGGTAAACCGGAACCGGGAACACTTTCCCGTAAGACCCGATGTACTTGCTACATCGTTAGAAGAATGGCATCTACGCTCATATTAGTCTGTTTCTCTCTTATTCCGAGGTCACCGTAGCCACCAGATCCAGTCTGTATCCAAGTCAGAGGGTCCCTGCAGTCACCCAGATCCAGTATGTATCCAGCCCAGATGGTGGAGCACCCTAGAAATGATCTCTACAGCCCTGAAAGACAGCGGAGACCAGGACAACTAGAGCCCCAGAGACAGATCCCCTGTAAAGACCTTGTCTCAGATGACCACCGGGACAAGACCATAGGAAACAGATGATTCTTCTGCACAATCTGACTTTGCTGCAGCCTGGAATTTAACTGCTGGTTTCGTCTGGTCAGAGGAGAACTGGCCCCCCGAATGAGCCTCGTTTCTCCCAAGGTTTTTTCTCCATTCTGTCACCGAAGGAGTTTTGGTTCCTTGCCGCTGTCGCCTCTGGCTTGCTTAGGTGGGGACACTTTATTTACAGCGATATCGTTGACTTGATTGCAAATTATTGCACAGATACTATTTAAACTGAACTGAGCTGCATGATGACATCACTGAATTCAATGATGAACTGCCTTTAACTGTCATTTTGCATTATTGACACACTGTTTTCCTAATTAATGTTGTTCAGTTGCTTTGACACAATCTTTTTTGTTTAAAGTGCTATATAAATAAAGGTGACTAGTAGTTTTATACTGCAAGTATACTCAATTTTTCTTTAAGTGAACTTTACATCATACTTTAAGCATACTACTATATCCATATTTAGGTTTTAATTTGTATATATTTTGTTATATGAATATCTGAACATACAAAACATCCAAAGAAAGAACAGGGTATCTGCTTGTAAACAAAAACATTTATTCTAGCTTCATGCATTCTTTTTTTAAACACTTGAATGTGGGTAAGTTTCATAAAAAATAAAGAAATAACATTTTGAATGAAAAGCTGAAAAAAAGACTATGAATTGGATTCAGAATGTTAATCAAAACATAGATGGAGTCAATCAACACTCCAAAGCTTGACAGTAATTATTACCTCTTCATCGGTCAACATTTTATTCCATAACGTTACAGTTTTGATGCTGTTTCATGTGAGATGATTGTGTTAGATTAAATGTGTTAGTATCTGTTGTTTCTTTTTCTTCTTCACTTGTGTTTTTTTTTGGGGGGGGGGGGGGGTTCTGTACAGAAGATGTGTACTACCACCCTCTACCGTATAACATTGAAAACACGGATTCTTGGAGCACAAGTATAGCTCAAATATATTTAGAATTTGTCAGTAGGCCTATAAGTCAAGTATACATAAATGTCATCTGAAGTATATTTCTGATGAGTACTGTACATAAAGCCCATTTCTGAGAAGTACATAAAAAGTAAACTAAAAGCATACTTTCCTATTTTTAGTTTAAAAGATGTATACTAATAGCACACTTGAATAAACTTCTTTTCGTAAGGGTGCTCTTTCAGTTCTTTGTCATCAGTTAGGGACCTAGGTGTGCTATTTGATAGCAATCTTTCCTTTGAAAGCCATGTTTCTAGCATTAGTAAAACTGCATTTTTCCATCTCAAAAATATATCTTAATTATGACCTTTGCTCTCAATGTCAAATGCAGAAACAATAATTAATGTGTTCATTACCTCAAGGTTAGATTATTGTAATGCTTTATTGGGTGGTTGTTCTGCACGCTTAATAAACAAATTCCAGCTGGTCCACAATGCAGCAGCTAGAGTTCTTACTAGAACCAGGAAGTATGACCATTTTAGCCCGGTTCTGTCAACACTGCACTGGCTCCCTATTAAACATTGTATAGATTTTAAAATCTTGCTTATTACTTATAAAGTCCTGAGTGATTTAGCACCTCAGCATTTGAACAAGCTCTTGTTGCATTATAGTCCTCCACATCCGCTGCCTTCTCAAAACTCTGGCAATTTGATAATACCTAGAACTGCAAAATCAACTGCGGGTGGCAGATCCTTTTCCTATTTAGCGCCAAAACTCTGGAATAACCTGTCTAACATTGCCTGGGAGGCATACACACTCTGTCAGTTTAAATCTAGATTAAAGACCCATCTCTTTAACCTGGCTCACACATAACACACTAACACATTTCTAATACTCAAGTCCGATTTTAAGGCTGCATTAATTAGGACAACCGGAACTGGGAACACTTCCAATAACAAACAATGTACTTGCTAAATTGTTAGAAGAATGGCATCTACGCTTATATCAGTCTGTTTCTTTCTTATTCCGAGGTCAGCGTAGCCACCAGATCCAGTCTGTATCAAGATTAGATGGTCACTGCAGTCACCTGGATCCAGGAAGGTGTCCAAGTCTACATCTAAATACTGGGGTGCCTCAGGGCTCAGTTCTTAAACCACTTCTCTTCTCTGTCTACATGGCATCATTAGGTTCTGTCATTCAGAAACATGGCTTTTCATTCCACTGCTATGCTGACAACTCTATCTCTGATTCCATCCTGATGATACGACGATAGCTGCTCGCATCTCAGCTTGTCTAAAAGACATTTCTTGCTGGATGAAGGACCATCACCTTCAACTCAACCTTGCCAAGACAGAACTGCTTGTGGTTCCAGCAAACCCATCGTTTCATCATAATTTCATCATCCAGTTAGGCACATCAACATAACTCTTTCAAAAACAGCCAGAAACCTTGGAGTTATGATTGATGATCAGCTGACTTTCTCAGACCACATTGCTAAAACTGCCTGGTCCTGCAGATTTGTTTTATTCAACATCAAGAAGATCAGGCCATTTCTTTCGGAACATGCGTCACAGCTCCTTGTCCAAGCTCTTGTTCTGTCCAGGCTGGACTATTGCAATGCTCTCTTGGCAGGTCTTTCAGACAGTTCTATCAAACCTTTACAATTGATCCACAATGCGGCAGCAAAATTAATTTTTAATGAGCCACAAAAGAATGCACGTCACACCTCTGTTTATCAATTTGCACTGGCTACCAATAGCTGCTCGCATAAAATTCAAGGCATTAATGTTTGTCTTCAAAACCACCACTGGCTCGGCACCCCTTACTCCAGTCTTATGTGCCCTCTAGAAACTTGCGTCCTGTAAGTGAACATCACTTGGTTGTGCCATCCCAAAGCAGCACAAAATCACTTTTACAGAATTTTAAACGAAATGTTCCCCCCAGTGAATGTCCTGCCCAACTCAATCTGAGCAGTCCTTCAAGAATAGACTAAAAACACATCTCTTCCATCTTTATTTGACCCTCTAACTCTAGCACTCTCTAATCTAATTATATTCCCTTTTTAAAAAAAAAAAAAAAAAAAAAAAAAAAAAAAAAAAAAGCTTTCTAATCTTTTTGAATTCTGTTTTCTTTCTATTACATTAAGTAACTGGCATCTATTATAAATCGCTTTGGATAAAATTGTCTGCTGAATGAGTATATAGAAAATATTTACATGTGTAAAATAAATTATATACAAGTATATTTATACATTACATTTTTCTTAATTATACATTCATATGTATTTATACTGTATATACCCAAATATACACAGTACACACAAAACAAACTCAAATTTTGGTTGCAATTAATCATTCAACAGCATACTGACAATCCATTTAATTTAATGAGATAGTCCACCAAATTAAAATTCTGTGTAGTACTTCTGATAAATACAGAGGAAGTCAATCTGAGTCAGTATTGTACATCACTGTAACTGCATGATGACATGTAAATCACAATGCAAAACTGCATAGAATACAACCAGATCACTCAAATCTCATTTGAGAAAAAAAAAGTAAATTTTGTAATGTTAATTGAGATGTTAGCAAAACTAAAATGCATTGAAAACTTTTGTTCAGATTAACAATTTTGTAGGCCTATTTCCTTAAAACTAGGAATTCTGTATTGATCAGTTTTTTAAACCTTAATTTAATACATTAAAGTTTTCAGCTTACAACTTAACTGATAACGTCCTCACAAAGTTACCAGTACCTTATTAAATTGTCTACATATTTAACTGATCAACAAGTACAGGTAAAAACTAACATCGTGTCTTCATGAACTACTGAAGAACAATTGCAAATAGCAACTTAATCCATGTGATGTACTACTAGACCCCTTTGATTTCCTCAAACTACAGGGAAAATGTATGCCTTGTTTGAATCAGTTCCTAAAACCTACCAGATATTTTAATAGGTAAATTTGTTGCTAGGTGCATTTAAAAAAAAAAAAAAAAAAAAAAAAAAAAAAAAAAAAAAGTCTGAAAAACTCTAGCAAACAATTGGCAAGTTGAAAACACTGATCCAAATCTTGATGACATCAGTGGTGGCATGGCTTGCACAGGCAGTCAATGTAACCTTAACTAGAAATTGAGCAACTGGGACTTTTCACACAAAGATTTACTAGATCCACATCAGTAAGGTAAATAGCAGCATATAAAGTTGGCACATTTGTTAGATTTTACAGTTGCTACGCACTAGTGTTCAGTAGGTTTTCCAAAAACTAGTGCACAAGTTTTAAGACTCCTTTTCCACTTCTCTAGCATTTTAATGGTCTACTACGGTTTCATATTCACTTGAAGTGAAAGTAATGGTTGTCAGAAAGAGTCACAAGTGTCAGCATCACTAGTAACTAAACGTCCATGCAAGGTATCAATGCAGGTGCAAGACCATGTCAAGATGTAAAAGCCCAACTCTATCCTCTAGAAAAAAAACTCAAGGTGTGCCACAGTATTGTTTTCAGGTCTTTATTGGCCACTTCTTCCAATCCACATCAAATAGAGACTACAATGGGGCCAATGGTTGCCTTTCCTTCTGAAACAAGGCCTTGGGAGGGATTTAAAGAACAAGGTATGGTCATAGGTTTAGCTGCAGAGAATAGACCTTAGAATACATCTTCACCTGAATCAGACAGTGCTCTCCCTTTCCTGTTGGAGCCACATGTGGAATCACAGCACATGCACACCTGGTCGTTGTCATCAGCAGAAAGCCATCTATAAAACAGAAATGGTTACCCCATTCAGAATACATCTTATGCGATGTAAGATTATTGTCAGGATATACCCATTTGCAAAGGAGCAAGCCTTGTTCTCTGGACTTATGGGGGTTGAAGCCACAACTGCCTTCAAAGCACATGTGATGTAGACCTATAAAAGCACTTTAAAAGTAAACATTTTGCATGCAGGGGAAGAACCAGCCCTTAGTAATGAATCACTACATACCTGAGCACTATTTGACTGCTGGAATCTGAAAGTCTCCAATTGGAAGTGCAGTTTGTTACTCTGAACCCGGTGCATAAAACTAGAAGTTGAACCTGTAAGCTTTGCATCAACCAGGCACCTAAAGCAAAGAAAAATTAGGTTCTGGCAACACAGGAGGTCAATAAGTTAATCCTAACACACCCATGGTTCTCAATAAAGGAATATCGTGGAGCAGAGTTCACATCAGGGACCGCAGTAGCCACACAACTGTCCACAAACAAGCGCAAAGGAACATGGTTGTACTGTGTCACAGAAGCTTCAACTCCCAGAAACTGCCCTAGGAAGTACTGATTGGATGGCCTCTCAAACATCCAGTCATCTGCGGGGTGACGAAAGAAAAGTGTCAGTGGCATTTTAGAGCCCATTCTAAAACAGACATTTAAAAGCTTACCAGTCATGAGCTTCAGTGAGAACACCAGAACTTCCTCTGAAACCTTTGTAGCAGCAAAAGGAACCCAAGAGGGAATCAAAGCATTGCTGCTTACATTGTGTAGCCTAAAACGGAGGAACAAACAAATTAGGAACCTGTAGTGAAACAGCTTCAACTTTTTTTTTAGTACCTTGAATAGTGGCACTCAATTCCAACAGCTGCTGCATCAGTTCTTACAATGGGAGTTCCTACTAAAGCCTCAGGAGTATAGAGGACGGTAAACATATAGACCAGCTCATTGTCAGTCATCTGAAATGAAATTAAGTCTATGCAGTAACTTGACTCCTACAGTCAATTACTACTGTAATAAGAGTTATAGTCACTCACCTTTAGAGAGCTGCCACATGTCTGGAGCTCATACTCAAAGATAAGCACTTGAGTTTCTGGATCCTCCCCTACAGCTGCACAGCCTCCTAAGCTGAGGAATGAAGGATTGACCAGCTGACCAGTCCCAAAGAAGTCCTTCTTAACCTCCACATGCACAAAGCTCTCTCCACATTGTGCAGCAATACTCTGTGCAGGGGTAGGTACATGCAACTCAAAAGGAACAACTGGCTGTTGGGGTTCTTCTGGTACTACAGGAAAATGCCAGGTCAAAGGTGCCACAGGAGCCTGCATAAGCTGTTTAGACTAAGTGCTTCCAGGTTCTTGGAGTTTCCGTGGATCTACCCAAGTAGGACTCATTAAAGGTCTTGAAGGACTAAAAGAAGCTGACGTCTGTAGACTTTGGACAGCTTGCTGAGGAGCTAAAACTGTTGACTGTTGTTGTTGGAATCTTATTGGAGCCTGGCTTTGTTTAAATCCTGACCACTGTGCCAAACACAAGTCAACTGCAATAAGCAGAAAGATTCCAACACTAACAAAATCCATCAATCCTATTGCCATAAAACTCTGAAAACCTCAAGATGCTTGTTGTGTGCCTGTTGTGCCTTTTTCTAGAGCAGGAAATTGCAGTGACTCCATCCCCTTTTGACAAGCTTAATAGTTCTCCAGACTTGCTTCTTAATTACTATTCCTGTCAGGAGATCACTAACAAGATTGGTTGCAGTCCATATTGGTTTCATTAGCAAACTTTTTTTTTTCTACGTAGTGATTTCTTTGTATTTCTTGAGATATGACAGTTAAATGAGATAAAAATATTTTGATTGTGTACGTATTGCTCTTGTGAGATGTAGCATGTCATATGCAGTGAGAGGTACCCAGTTGGAAATAAACACATACATACATATACATGTTTATGTCTCATCACACAGTAAAGCCTCCCAATGATAATCCAATGCCATATAAACTCCATGTGCAGTTGTGTTCTCACAGACTCTGTCAACTGCCAAACAAACAAACAACAAAACACTTTCGCATCCTCTACACTTCAAAACAGCTTGAAAACATCCACAGTTTGCTATTAAGGTCCCTGAGTTGCAGCCTTTAATATCCCATCACTGTGGCAAAAATGAATTAGGGAAGTTAATGTGATTTTTGCATTAGCAGATTAGACACGTCTTTCATGCTCTCATTCCCATATTAGACCACAGCTAAGCCTGAATAGCTTTCTCTTTGTGCTTAACCTCATAATGTCAAGAGGACCAAACTCACTTTGAATGTGGTGGGACAGGTCTGTTTTTTCTGAATGAAAAAGTTTGAAAAGTAGATGAGGAGGAGGATTGGGACACTGTATAATTCTCATGCTGGTTTGATGTCACATTACTGTGTGCGTTTAAGTGCTCAAGTTCAGCAGTGTCCACATAAACTCTCTGATCTATTGTATGGTCAGTTTTGCATGAACTTTTCAATTAATATGTGTATTTTGCATGGATTCTAGAAAATTCCACATAGATGGAATGCAAGCGTACAGTCATCGTAGAAAACTGGATTTTACTTGGTCAATTGAAATGAAAGTATTCAGAGTAGGCTACTTTGTAAACAACAACTTTGACCAAATTAAAAAGTTATTCTATGCACTAAGGGGCTGTCATGGGCTAATGGTTAGAGAGTCAAACTTGTAATCTGAAGGTGGTGGGTTTGAGTCTCAGGTCCAGTGGGGATTGTGGTTGGGGGGAGTGAATGATCAGCACTCTCTATACTACAACTGAGTTGAGACTCTTGAGCAAGGCACTGAACCCCCAAATGCATATAAAAACTATCATCTAACATATTTTGCCTTTTGTTACTCATTTCACATGGTGAAAATTAGATAAACATAGCATAGGTCTTTTACATAAGGACCTTATCAAGAGTCTGTTTAATACTAAGGGTCAAAGTAAGGGTAAATATAAGCATATGAAACGTCATAGAAAAAGATTAAACGTGTATGAATGAATAACACTTAGCTAGGAACTAAAACACTCTAACAGCCATTAAGAAGACCCTATAAACCAGTCAGGAGACCTTACCAATCACTAGGAGCTCACAGTAACTGGTTGAAATACACTAGCAATGGACCACAACATCACATCTATCCATCTAACTAGGTCTAATGTGTCTGATGAGGTCTAATGGGGTAAGATCTGATCTAAGGGGGTCTGATCAGATATAATGCTATATATAGTGCTCCTGTAGCTCAAGTGGTAGAGCATTGTGTTAAAAAGCGCAAGGTTGGGGGTTCGATTCCCCGGGAACACATGATAGGTAAAAATTGATAGCCTGAATGCACTGTAAGTCGCTTTGGATAAAAGCGTCTGCTAAATACATAAATTTAATTTAATTTTAATTTATAATGGTGTTTGAAGTGGCCTTTAAGGATTTGATGAGTTCTAGTCTGGTTTGATCATATCTAATGGTGTCTAATGTAGTCTCATTCACCCTGATACAGCAACACTGGCTCAACCAATGACAAAACCAATTAGTTTGGGGCGTGACAATAACATTTTTTGCTATTCCATTTGGTGAAGTATGGCAAATATGTATACTGTATACTGTTTCATCACTACTGTGAAGCTATAGCTGGAGTAAAGCTGGGGGGGAAAGCATCTGCTTTCTTTTCCATTTTCACATAATTTCCAAAAGGACTCTTCTTTTTTCCAGGCACTCACCCTGTCCCAGTGGGTGTTGCTGGGTAACTGGGCTGGTTATTGGCCTGTCCAAACACAGGCCAAGTGAGATGAAGCTGAATGCAGCAAGTCAACAACTTACTTTGCTCCTGCAAACCAGCACCTGACCTCTGAGCCAATGCAACTCTCACAGGGGAACTCTTTAATCATGGCTTTCTTTCTGCACTCAGTTCGACCGAGATTAGATGACCAAATAAATTAGGTGCTGAACAAGAATGTGAGGAGCAGGGATAGAGAAAGTCAGAAAGAATCTTACTGAATCACACAGCAGATCAAATGCTGTTGCACTCTTACAAAGATCTGATGATTGTGTAACAGAGGGGAGTCTAGCTAATACAAAAGATTTTGACCCTGTAGTAAACCCTAGACAGAGGATAAGAGACCATGGCAAAAAGGAGAGAAACCAAGGTATGTGTTGAACTTAAGATTTTTGCGCAGACTACTTCCTTCAACAAACACCTTCATTTCTGAAAGCCATGGTCTCCACACCACACGTCCTAATCCAAGAGAGGCTTGCTTTGTTTTTGTTTTGTTTTTTTAACATTGCCCTCTCTGAGACTGCAATTACAGACCTGTGTCAAAAAGCCATCCCTCCATGCTTTTCATTAGCTTCACTCTTGCCCTCAGTCCCTGCAACTCTAATACACTCGCTTTTGGAGACAGGCTTAAGGAAAACTCCATCTTAGCCTCTGACTGCCATCCCCTACACAGCATTGATTGATCTGTCTTTGGGCAAGCCACGCTAGCTGTACATCCAAATCTAAAAGCAAACATTAACAGCTGTCCTCACCGCCTTGGCCCTTTTCAATGTTGTGCAGCGAGGTCATTTGTCACCAGAACAGAGTAATGGTGTTTGCCGGCACAGGGTAAGGTTGCTTCTGCATACTGCATTATAACACAGAGAGATTGCTCCCCAGAGACAAGCATGAGAATATAAATGATCAGTTTGTTGATGGTGATGGTTTGGTTATTTTCTCTTCTGGGTTTCTCAGGATGCAATTGTGCTGGACATTTTTACCTGTGGTTTTGAGTGAGTATTTTAACATTTACAGTACATAAATTCAGGCCCCTATTTTAACGATCTAAGCACATGGTCTAAAGCGCACATCTATCTTTATGGCATAGGCTACTACCATTCAAAAATGTGGGGTCAGTAAGATCTTTTTTCTTTTCTTTTCTTTTCTTTTCTTTTCTTCAAGAAATTAATACTTTTATTCAACAAGGACAAATTAAATTGATCAAAAGTGATAGTAACATTACATTTTTTGTAACAGTAGGCCTACAATAATATAACAATATCTATCTATCTATCTATCTATCTATCTATCTATCAATATATATATATATATATATATATATATAGATATATATATATATATATCAGGGGCATTTCCTCTGAGGCAGCAAGGGAGGCAGTGTCTCCTGAAAAGAAAACAAAAATGGATATTACAAAAATGAAACAACACAAATATTACTAATAAACATGGTATTAAAAGTATAAAGGTCACTAATTTTTGTAAAGAAACACTGTCCAACAGCGACACCTGCAGGTAAAGTTACAGCTGAGGCTTGCCTCCCTTCAGTCCATAGATTTTCAGCAATGACTTCATAGCATGCCATGGGCTTAGTGGGGGGGTAATGAATGGGGGACAATCACGTGGGAGGAGGCAATGCCTCCATCGCACTAAAATTGGATAAGATCAGTTATGATTGGATGTAATTTGTTCATGTGATAAATCCCACCTCTTGCGAGCTCTCGTGCTGAATGAAGAAAATTATGCCATTATTGACTAAATATTAAGTAAGTTAACCACTCACCTGCTTAGATATCACTGCTGTGTCACATCAAAATAAAGTCAAGTCAAGTCAAGTCACCTTTATTTATATAGCACTTTTAACAATACAGATTGTACCAAAGCAGCTTTACAATATCAAATAGAGAAATAGTGTCAATGCAAAAGGACAATAGTAAACACTCAATTTTCAGTTAAATGCAGTTCATCATTGAACTCAGCGATGTCATTTCCAGCTCAGTTCAGTTTAAATAGTATCTCTGCAATCAAGTTGTGTCCCCAACTAAGCAAGCCAGAAGCTAAATCTGCAAGGAACCAAAACTCCATTGAAGACAGAATGGAGAAAAAAAAAAAAAAAAAACCTTGGGAGAAACCAGTCTCAGTCGGAGGGTCAATTCTCCTACATCCAGATGAATCAGCAGGTTGATCCATGCTGTAGCAAAGTAAGATTGTTAGATTATGCAGAGGGATCATCTGGTTCAGTGGTCTTGTCCCGATGACCATAGGAGACAAGATCTTCACTGGGGTTCTGTCTCTGGGACTCATCTAGTTGTCCTGGTCTCCGCTCAAATTCAGGGCTGTAGCGGTCGTCTAAGTGCTGATCCACCATCTGGAATAGATATGGACTCGTTCAGGGTGACTGCAGTGACCATCTGATCTGGATACAGACTGGATCTGGTGGCTATGGTGACCTCGGAATAAGAAAGAAACAGACAAATATTAGCGTAGACGCCATTCTTCATATGATGTAACAAATACATTGTGTGTTATTGGAAGTGTTGCCAGTTTCTGGTTGACCTAATTAATGCAGCCTAACAATCCTTTAATGGATTTGCGTAATAGAAATGTGTAAGTGTGTTATGTGTAAGCCAGGTTAAAGAGATGGGTCTTTAATCTAGATTTAAACTGACAGAGTGTGTTTTGCCTCCCGAAACAGTGTTAGGTAGATTATTCCAGAGTTTGGGCACTTAAAGGATTTGCCGCGTCATATAGTTTCTTATATTGACTATTCATTCCGTTAGTTTTTCAAATTGGTATGTTTTGCCAGGCTGCAAATAAATATAGAGCTGAGTATCATCAGCATAACAGTGAAAGCTAACACTGTGCTTCCTGATGATATCTCCCAAGGGTAACATGTAAAGCGTGAAGAGTAACGGCCCTAATACTGAGCCTTGAGGTACTCCATACTGCACTTGTGATCAGCATGACATCTCTTCATTCACTGCTACAAATTGATGGCGGTCAGATAAGTATTATTTGAACCATGCTAATGCACTTCCACTAATGGCCTAAAACCTGAAATGGCCTGAAAACGTGATGACCATGTCAGGTAGTGAGCATTCAGCTTAATGAAATGTCTGTGACAGTGTTTACAGGGCTTTTATGATGATGACTCGAAAATAAGTTGACTATTAAAAAGAACAGCTGAACATCAGTTCACTATTAAAAAAAAACGGAGCATCTATATTCCACTTTGCTGGCAGAAACTATTTACAGTAACTCCGCCCATCAATGTAAGGTTACTACAAAAGACAATAGTAACTTAACAAGTTCAGTAGTGTAGATAGTAAAGTGCGTAGCAAAGTCATTTTTGATGCGATCGACCCGGGTTCAATTCCACCCTTTACCTATTTTTCCCCCTCTATTTTCCCCCTCATATTACATCGGGTAGGTGTAGGGAGGGCTTATATTGTCCCATTGTGGGATCCATTTAATAATTTGAATTAAAACTATAATTTACACTTAATGTGTTATAATTGCATACTGTTTTTGTGTTTTATAATGTTCTACAATATAAGGTGCAGATAATTGCCACTATTTTAAATAGGTAGTATAAATAGCAGAAAATCCTGCTATTTTAACATAGTGCAAATAGAATCTATAGTTATTTGGACTTAGTATATATATATAACCATGAAAATGCGAAGAAAACATAAAGAGTTACAGGAAAATGAATTTGAAAGAGTGTTAAGGTGTGAATTAGTACTAGTCAGGTGAAATCACTATCATACTAATTATATTATAAGAGCAGACTGGCTGCTATAAAAGGAGGGAAGAAGCACTTCCAATCATTGTGTTTTTGTTAGCAATGGTTACCTCCAAAAGAACACGTGCAGCCAAAATCCAAGTGAATCAAAACTGCATAAAAAGAAAATAAAACCCAAAAAAGAATATACCACATCAAAAAAAAATTCAACGGATCAACAATTAACTCAAGGAAAGAGGTTCAACTGCAGTGAAGAAGTCTTAAGGACATCCCAGAGTGTCTAGCAAGCACCAGGACCATCTCCTCCTGAGGAGTCACCTACAGAATCGTGCAGAACAGTGCAGAGCCTGCTCGGGAATGGCAGCAGGTTGGTGCATCTGCATGTACAGTGAGGCCAAGACTTTTGGACAATGGCCTGGTGTCAAGAAGGGCAGCAAAGAAGTCACTTTTCTCCAAGAAAAATTTTGAGGACAGACTGAAACATCTGCAGGAAGTACTGTACAAGGATTGGACAGCAGAAGACTAGTACAAAGTTATTTTCTCTGAAGCTTCCTTCTGACTGTTCGGGACATCTGGAAAATCGATTGTTCAGAGGTGAAAAGGTGAACTCTATCATGAGTCCTGTGTGCCAACGGTGGAGCATCCTGAGACCATCCATGTCTGGGGTTGCTTTTCAACCAAGGTGCGTGGGCTCTCATAATTCTGCCCAAAAACACTGGCATGAATAAAGAATGGTATCAAAATGTCCAGCAAGAGTGACTTCCAATGATCCATGAGCAATTTGGTGATCTGTGCATTTTCCAGCATGATGGAGCACCATGTCACAAAGCAAGAGTGATAAAGAAGTTGCTTGAAGATCATTACACTGAAATTTTGGATCCATGGCCAAGCAACTCCCTGCATCTCAGTCCCATAGAGAACCTGTGGTCAGTCCTCAAAAGGCAAGTGGACAAATTGTGATCAACTCTGAGAACTAAAGGCAAGTATGGATCACCATCAGTCAGGATTTGGCCCAGAAGCTAATATCCAGCATGCCAGAGTGAATTGCCAAGGTTATGAAGAACAAGGGTCAACACTATAAATTGACTCATTATATACCATTTATATCATTTTTTTTTTTTCAATAAAACCCTTTAAAACGTATGATATGCTTATAGTTTTTCAGTATACAATAGAAACATGTGGTAAAATTATCTACAAATACTGAAGCAGTAAAGCACAAAATTTATGTCACTGCCAAAACTTTTGGTCATGACTATGTATCCATATTCTTTCAAACCATAGGACTTATTTTGGTTGGAAAACTTCAAGGTTTATGAGCCACTTTCCTCTGAATGTGTTCATGCCTCGTAAAGACACTTGCTCACTTGTGATGTCAGCTACTGCTCTGCACCAAACATAATTACTGTACTGTCTGTGATCCTGTTGAGGTAAAATGGCTAAATGCATTCACTAGCATCCATTATGAAACAGGACAAAGTTATTTTCTCTGCTTGACACAGTCACCAAGAAGATGCTTTTTAATGCAAGGAACGGTCAGTAAAAAAGAACAAAAAAAGAGTAAACTCTATTTTCTCCATGTGCACTGACTTATATTTATTTTTCAGGAAAAAGTGTTTTCTAATGTATCATCTGCCTGCAGGGCCTTCGTCAGACAGCCCAAAATCATTCCCAGACATGAAAAATGTACCCACATCACTAGGGCTGAGATGCCGGCACCAGCTTGCCAAAGTGCCAAGGGTGCTAAACGGTTGGTTAATAGCACTGTGACTGAACCAGCAGGTAGGTGTGTGAGAGCCCCCATGAATTATTGCTAAGTCACACCTGAAAACCAGCGTGAGTGTTTGCATACACATGGATACACAAACACTGGCCATCTGGTGAAAGTCTGTAGCACTTACAGTAGATATCATACAGTCATGGCACCAGGACCTGTAGCAGAGAGATGGTAGGCACCAAGAACCAGCGTTATTAAATGGCACAACATACCATTAGGCACACCACTGTTAATTATCTAATTTTCATGGCAGCAAGTTTTACATATGCATGCTAGTAACTTGGGGGCATGGTAGGTCCTGCAAATGGTTATTTGACATTACTGTTGTAAGACAGGATTTCAGACGGTAATATATAACAATATTGTCTCCAATTCACCTTTTCTCAATGTATCTGATTTTTTAACTGAGCTATTTTTTAGAGTACGGGTTATTTTTATGTGTACACAAAACATTTATATAAACAATAGATACCCTCTATTAAAATATAGGTATATAGTTCATAGTGTTATATAGTGCAATATTTATCTCTTTGTTGTTATTCAACTGACTTGTATAAGTGCACATTTACACAGATTATTAAATTTAGTATTTTACATTAGTGACACTATTTTTCTCTTACACACACTAATTTTTAATCTATCATGCTGTGAAAAATATAGTATAATAACCCTCACGGTTTGCCAATGTTCATTTTAAATGCATTTTTTATTACTGAGATAAAAAGGGTATAATATTATAGCAAATAATGTCTGTCCTGCCTTGAAGACATTCTCTTCATGTGTCAGGAATGTGACTGTCTTACAGGTTCTCCCAGAGGGGCTCCTCCACCTGCCTTGGCTGAAGGATGTTCCTCCTAATTATGACAGATGTTTTGCAGGCCGTGGGGCAGAGAGCATTAGCTTCACACACTGTGAGAGAGAGAGAGAAAAGAAAAAAAAGTCGGGAAACAGTTCTGAAAAAAAAAGTTCTACTTTAAATTTGAAATTGTACTTTACTTTGTACTTTAAATTGTAGAGAGCTACATTTGGACAGTACTAAGCAGTCGAAGTAGATATTAATTCTGGCAGTGACAGGATGCTTGTTAGACTGACCCTCTGTTTGCAGGACTAACAAGACCCAGTGCCAGGCTATCTTCGATGAGGCAGTCGCTGCTGAGCTTGGACAAAGTTTGGAACTAGTTGGGTAAAATAGATTAGACTTGGGGCATGTTTTTATGTGTTGTTGTGATGTTTGGGGGTGATTTAAAAGCACTGTACTTAGATGAGGTCTCTGGGATAATGAATTGTAGCAGATGATCTCCTGGACAGTGTACAGGTGTCTTAGGAGAGGTGTTGTTGTTGAAGAAAGATGAACAGTGCTGTCTCTGTAACATGGGGAACGAAGATCCCAATCTCCACAAGCCTTAAAAAAATGACAACAAAATACATTTCCTCCACTGACACTCACTCACTCACTAGCAGTTGCAAAGTGCCTTTGTGTGGGTTGGTGAGGTGAGATGAACTTATGGCAGTTTGTTAACAAAGCATCAGCAAAGAGCTTGCAAATGTAAATGATAAGGGCTGGGGATGGCTACCTATACATTTAATTTTGACCTCATAGTATACAATACAGTACATACAGCTGAGGATTTCAAGAAGATGCTTCATCTTGATTTGTTTTATTTCTAAAAGCTTCGCAAAAGAGGATACCATATATATTGTTAAAATTGCGATATTTTTATTTATATATATCTATCCATCTATCTGGATGATTCAGTGATATGTTAATGTATTTTCATGCAAAACAATATACACAGACATTTGTTGTTTTTTTTCAACAAATGTCGAGTATGGGACACCATACTTGGCCATGCGTCATGTCACTTTCACACACACATACACACACACACACACACACACACACACACACACACACACACACACACAAAGAACCCCTGTAGGGCTGCTGTCCTATAGATTTTAGTTCCAACACACTCGCCTTTCTAGTAAGTCTGAAGGCTTTGATTAACTGGTTAATTAGGGTTAAAGCTGAATTCTGCTGGATAGTGGCCCTTTATCAAGAGCTTTGGACACCCTTGCAATACATATTCAAAAAATATCACTGCTCTTTCTGTTGCCAAACATTAGTGAAATAAATTCGTAGTTAATGTGATGAACAACACGTGTGAATTTGAGTGAAACATATTTCATATTATATCAAACATAATTGCAAAATTAATTTAAGTACTAAAAATCACTTTAGGTGCTGTGTAGGTTCCTAATACTTTTGGGCCCTCTATTAATGATAAAGGTGTGTGGATATTCTGCCAGGGCTGCAGAGGGCTGTAGATCCCAAAACTAAATATTTACTGTTACCATACTGTGGAGCAAGCCATTTAAATTCCCCCAGCACTGCAAATCATTTTGGTTAGAACTAGAAGCCCTGATAAATAAACTATTTCAAATCCAACACAACATTTACAGCATTTAGGAATCATTTGATATATATATGCAAACATTAACTCTCTGTAGTTTTTTATTGGTATAAAAATATTTAGTGCGTGAGACAAGCGTGCGCGTTTCCTGCGTGCGTGTGCATTTGCATTCTCTTGCGTGCTCCCACAGGACTCTCTCACTGCCTCATTAAGCCGCGTCAGTGATCTTTTCATTAACTTTTCCGTTTAATTAGGTCGCAAGAACTACCTCACATGTCACGGCAATAGACTTGATTAGCGTTGATCTGAGCGTCAACAGACTGCAGTGAGTAGATTTCTGAATGATGAAAACGTAAGTGCGCATGTTCATGACAGTAACGTGATGATGTATCAATTAGAATGATTAGAAACCGTTTAAATGTATTTTTAGAATGGATTTAACGGAACTGTTATTAGGCTACTTTTTGAGTTTAGTATCTGGCCAGTTAAAGCACAATGTCTATTCAGGACCATGGAGACTTCCCCAAAGTGTTCCAGAAAATTCTGGAGGCTTTTAATATGTAAAGAATCTTACACAGCCACTCAAATACTCTATAGATCTACACAGGAAAAGTGATGTTAAATGTAGGATTAAAATGGATAGTCACTCTTGAAGATAGCTGAAGGGGAGTCCTGACAGAAAACGGTATGTTTGTCTTTGTACGTCTTTAAATGGCGTGTTTAATGTAAGTAGTGGGCGGAGCCGCGAAGCTCGCGAGCTCAGGAAAGGCTCCAGCACCTCAGTCGAGCGAAGGAGAGCGAGCTCTGGATGCGCGGATTATCCCGCTACACTGGATTTGACCTCAGCATCACTCCATCCGCGCTCCATCACTCGCGATGTGGATTTAACGTTGTTTTTTTTAGACAATTTGTAGAATAAACCGGATTTTCCCTCGGTGGAGTACAATCTTTATCATATGAGGTAAATCAGAACTACTTTAAGAGATTTAGAGAGTTTCACAAATGCGTTTAATCATTAACTTACATTAGGCTACATTATACAACAATATTTCTGCCGCTTGTGTATTCATAAATATAATTTTTTAAACACATTCGTGAAATTTCTCTGGGATAGCTATATTCTTCTAATCCAAACGCTTGTAATATAATATTTGAATGCTTGTAATATTTATGGATGAAAGATACAGAAACATTCTTAATTATTGTATCTTATAAATCTTATTATTCCTATGTCCTAAACGTTTCTGAAATATTTAATGGATGTTTGAGATCTACTTTCAATGGCAGAGAGGAGACTGAAGGATGCATGCAGCAGTCTGAACATGATCAGCTACCCCTCTCTCTCTCTCTCTCTCTCTCTCTCTCTCTCTTTAATAGTAAAAAAAAAAAAAAAAAAACCTTCCATGGCCCTTAAGAATGTTAAAGTTGTATTTTACTTTGGCTTAACCCTTTAATAGGCAGGGATATAAAAATACCTTAGAAAATTCATTCATTGGGGCACAATAATATAATTTAATTTACTAATACTGATATTTTTTGTATTCTCCCATATAAATGACATGTAAAAGAACTGAACATATAGGCCTACCTTAAGGTCAGCAGCTATCCGATGCTGTTGCTACCATGTTACTTTTAGATTTTGATACCATCATTTGACCTGAAAATCTGCAGGTATGCTCTTTATATATATATATATATATATATATATATATATATATATATATATATATATATATATATATATATATATATATATATATATATATTCTTAGAGCTTTGGTGCGCTCACTCACTATTCCTTTTTCTAGCTTCCCATATGCCTTTATTTTTTATTTATTTATTTGTTTTCCTTTTTATTATAGAAAATAGGTGTGTGTGTGACTTTCTTTCTCTCATGGAACACCAGCGTAGATGTTTGTCAGTATGTCTGAGCTGCTCTCTTGGTGACCTGGATGGAGATCAAGGCCTGTCAATCTGTAAAAAAATAAATAAAAAAAAAGGCATAATTAGAAGTAGCTCATAAGACCTGTGCACTATATTACAGTTCTTCTGATGACATATGATAGCTATTTTGCAGTCTTTTTCAGTGTATGAAAAATACCAGGTTCCACTTTCTTCTATATATAACTGCTTTGGTGTTCCACAGAAGAAAGAAAGTCAAGTTTCGAAAGACATGCGGGCGAGTAAATGATGACAGAATCATTTTTCGAGTAAACTATTAATTTAATTGGGAATCCCATTTGAAACACAGTGTGTGATGAATAATTTCTATTCCACAACGCCTAAGCTGCTGCACATTATTGTTACACTGCAGGTTACTAGGGCTTGTTCATTTTTTGTTCTTTGTGAATGCATGTCATGTGGTATTGGATGACCTGAAGTCAAATTGCATTTTCGATAAGAAAAAATTCTGATATTGAGAATTTGAGAGACATTTTAGAAACCCAGCTGAGATTGACATGACACTGGAGAAAGTGCATAGGGAGACATAATCATCATATATATTTGTTGTTTCCTATACCCAGCATCTTGGCCTTACTCACAGAGAATAAAACATGCTGGAAATGATTGTAAATCATTCAAGGCAGATGGAAGACTTTTTCTCTGATAGTTATGTGTAAGCTTTTCTTGCTTTTTTGCCTTTTGGGAACCAAATGCAACATTTATTCTGTTTGAGTGGATTTTCTATGGATTACAGAGCATATGGCACATATTTTAGAGTCTAATTCCTCATCTCTAATCTTAGTTCTTCATTTTTTGCTTATTAAATTGTATGTATTATGCTTATGCCCAAAACCGCACTGTCCAAGAATCCTGTACAAATGTCTTTTGAACAAGAATCCTCATAGACTACTGTCTCTGCAGAGTTCTGATCAGATCTATATCATTTGTAACCCAATAGTCTGTATTATGTTTGTAATAAATCCTCTGTGTGACTGCTGCCAGACCAATGGCCAGTTGTCATGTGCTGCATGTGAGGATAAGGTTTCAGGCCAGCCCGTTCCCAGTAAAGCAGCCTGAACAGGAAGTCCTTCTGAAAACCCGTTCTCCATGATGCCTTACCTATTAGTGTGGAATGCATGGTAAATGTCTTGACTGTCGCCACTGTGTTCTGCTCGGCTCACCCTTTTCACATTTCTTCTCAAATCTTGTGGAGTGCTCATTATCTATTAAAATACAGACAAGACCCACTATCGCTCAAGAGAAGCTCCACGCATCAGTGTTTGTATCAGTTGCCTTAATTCAATAGCTGGCTGCCAGGGAGAGATTAACTATTCAGGGCAGGTAGTTAAAGGGGCTATTGTGTTGCACCGCTGTGCAACAGCTACGATTGGGGAGGCTTTTGTCTCTGGGGGCTCCATGCCAAAGCAGCAGCCAGGGCAAGGAGGGATGGAATTCTACACACACTTACAGTATCTCTCCGTCAGACATCTGTCAACTGACCGCATGTGTTGTAAATACTTAGTGTCATAAATAGCAAATATTTGTCAGTGGCTTTTGTGACTACTTGTGTTTGCCAAAATGCAAATACAGCTTTAATTTGGGGTAAAAGGCTTTACTGTTGGCCTGTCCAAAAATATATTCTCAACACATAGATCTAACAATAAAGGCTTTTAAAAGTATTATGTGTTTTCCAATCTCAACATTTACCTTTGGTCCTTTGATCAGACAGATAAGTAATAATGTGAAAAAAGACAGGAATTGCCATGTTGGGCAGCTCAAATATTTTTTCAGGAGAATCTTGAAGTAGATCTTGGTTTACTCTAAGGCCAAAGACCCTCAGATAAAATTATTTCTTTGCAAAGGATCCCTGACTAAAATATAATGATATATTTTAAATATAAATGCCATGTGTGAAAAAAGTGTAATATGTGTGAAAATATGAGAAAAACGTTTTTATATTATGAAGACTTACACATATTGTTTCATTAAACAATATGACGTTCTTTTTTACTGTTTTTAAAAAATGGTCAGCTGAATAAATAGTAAATTCACTCATGGTTTCTAATAATAAAAGTTATATAAAATTATACTGTCAATGATTGGGTAAATATAAATGACATCAAACACCGACAAATACATTTGTGTCATTTTTTCCCTTTAAAATTTGGCATCCTCTGAGGGTCCCAGGACATAGTTTGAAAACATTTTAGTTGGTCTAAAGGCCGGGACACACCAAGCCGACTTCAAAGAACTAGCGGCGACGAAAGCCGATGGTGCTGTTGCCTCGTGTCGCAGCGTCGGACCAAACAGCTGTGTTCAAACACACCACACAGACTACAGCCTAAAGCCTGTGTTATACTTTCCGCATGAGCAATAGTGATGGGAAGTTCGGATCATTTTACTGACTCGGACCTTTGAGTCTTGTTAAGCAAAATGACCGAAACTTTTTTTGAGTCATTTCGTTAATTTGTTAATTTTAGCAAAATATAATTAACATGTTACGTGCTACTTCCCTTACACATCTACTACTTATGCAAACGTTGATCACACTACAAACAATACAAAACTATAATGGTATAAGAAACAGAAAATAAATAATTAATTGTTAGCTCACCACACCTCTTATATCTGACAAATCTTCAGGATTTCATCTCTCGAGTAGCTAAAGGTCATAAGCTAAACCTATGCAGAGCCGTAAAGAGGATTAGTTCATCTCTCGAGTCTTCAGGTTTGAGTCGTTCATACTTTTGTCACGTGATGTGACAGCATTGGATAGAGAAATTAGTAAAATTACAACCTTCTTTACAAACAGGTACATTATTATTATTATTATTATTATGTACTCTTACAGTTACATGATGTGTTTCTGGTCTCAAATTGTAGCTTTTTATTTCTAACAATTTATAAATGTGTGAATTTCTGTCATGATGGTTCTTTTCCATAACACTGAATGTGGTAATAAACTAAAGAGTTGGTTATTATATTATTATTAAGTCTTTTTCCCTCAGACTGCATAGGTTTAGCTTATGAGGCTGTCAAGTGATGAACGAACGACTCAAACCCGAAGACTCGAGAGATGAACTAATCAATTCTGTTTCCGGCTCAGACTGCATAGGTTACACTTATGGGGCTGTCACATGATGAACGAAGGACGCGAAAAACCCAAAGACTTGAAACATGTGAACTAATTCAGTGCAGAACCTACAGGATATTGCGCATGCATGACTGGACGAATTACTCCCCGAGACGACTTGTTTTTCAAGAACGACTCATCAATAATGAGCAATCCGGACGCATACACAGACAGCGCGGACGTGGACCATTTGTATTTATACTACTGAAAGCATATGCTGATGGTCCGCTCCACAACAAACATGTGAACAAACAATTGCCCAGAGTTATTGCACATCTGGCTGTCTTTATATTGTTTTGTTGATGGATGGTACAGGTTAAAGTAGCAACGGCTTCTTCACACAGCCTGCACATGTTCAGTTGGGGCTTTTGAAGCCTACTGGTCACAAAAAATGGGAGGCATGCGGATGTCCACGCAAAGCCTCCGCACACACACTCCAATGATGATTTATACGTCCATACCAAATTGTGTATTAAACTATGCTCCTTTCCCTACAAAGAGCTTAATTATCATAGAGATAGATCTTTACGATCTTAATATGTAAATAGTAGCCTACCTCCGGAGCGTTAATTTGTCACTTACAGCATGGGAGCAGCAGAAGGATTTCAAGAATTATCTGTTGACCAAAAGGGTACGTGAAATAACCAAGGGATTCTGTTTAATCTTATCACCTTAACATTTGGTTGTTCCCAAAGTCTACCAAAGAAGTGGGAACAGAAGGCTATCACTTTCATTGTAATCCACAATTTACATTTAAAACGAAACTTCATTTACATGTTGAGCGGGAAGTAATACAGTATAAAATGTTTGCGCTTAGGATGTTCGGGGTTCATTCTGACTCAGCTGAATCCAAAGTGCTGTTTGTACTTTGTCACTGCTACTCTGTAATAAAAGTTATTCTTCGTCAAAGATCTTCGACGTACTCATCAATTTTTCTTACAGCAGCTATCAATAGTATAAATTCGTCATTCAAAAGGAGAAACCGAAACAAATATACGAGATAAACGCAGATATACAAAACGTAAACAAAGCAGCACTTGCTACCATTTTGAATATCAGTAACGTTGATAACTTTAATAATTTTAAGTGTCTTATGTTGTTATGAAAACTTTCGCATATTAAAATGATTGGGAAAGATCATGTAATATTTAAACAGCCTTCTGTCTGTACCGTCTTCATTTACGTGATCATATCCATCACACTCACTCCAATTCCCGGACAATAACTCAATATCAAAACTTAACACCAATTCAGAGAAACATCCGACAGCCCTGACCCCAGATTCAACATGTTGAATTGGGCAAACTGCTGCCGATGTGAGCCCGACGAGAGCTGACGAGTGAAACACACCAAACAAACTAACCCGACCGTTGCTCGCCGTCGGCCCGACGTTGGCCAGTGACCGACCATCGGCTTGGTGTGTCCTGGCCTCAGGGGTGTAGCTAGTAATTTGGGCCCTATGAAAGAATATGAGGTTGGGCTCCCTACCACACCAAACATACACTATATTGCCCAAAGTATTGGGATACCTCTTTCTAATGAACAGGTTTGACTACTTTAGTAATTTCCATGAGTACAAATCTTAATGTTTAAGCATATAATGATAGCGAATTGTGTGGTTCAAATTTTATTGCAACAGTTTGGAAAGGACCCTTTTCTATTCTAACATGGCAATGCCTCTGTGTTGTACCTTGGAGTTGTGATTGATGATAAGTTAAATTTCTCAGACCACATTGCTAAAACTGCCCGGTGCTGCAGATTTGCTTTATACAACATTAGGAAGATCAGGCCCTTTCTTTCAGAACATCCTACACAACTCCTTGTTCAAGCTCTTGTTCTATCCAGGCAGGACTATTGCAATGCTCTCTTGGCAGGTCTTCCAGCCACTTCTATCAAACCTCTACAATTAATCAAAAATTCCGCTGCCATATTAATCATTACTGAGCTGAAAAGAATGCATGTCATTAAATTCAAGGAATTAATGTTTGCCTACAAAACCACCACTGGCTCTGCACCCATTTACCTAAATTCATTACTTCAGAGTTACATGTGCATCTCAATAAATTAGAATGTCGTGGAAAAGTTAATTTATTTCAGTAATTCAACTCAAATTGTAAAACTTGTGTATTAATTAAATTCAATGCACACAGACTGAAGTCTTTGGTTCTTTTAATTGTGATGATTTTGGCTCACACTTAACAAAAACCCACCAATTTATCTCAACAAATTAGAATATAGTGACATGCCAATCAGCTAATCAACTCAAAACACCTGCAAAGGTTTCCTGAGCCTTCAAAATGGTCTCTCAGTTTGGTTCACTAGGCCACACAATCATGGGGAAGACTGCTGCTCTGACAGTTGTCCAGAAGACAATCATTGACAATCATTTAATACACGAGTTTCACAATTTGAGTTGAATTACTGAAATAAATGAACTTTTCCATGACATTCTAATTTATTGAGATGCACCTGTATGTGCCCTCTAGAAGCTTGCATTCTGCAAGTGAACAGCGTATTATTGTGCCATCTCAAAAAGGTACAAAATCACTTTCACTGACTTTTTCATGAACTGTTCCCTCCAGGTGGAATGACCTGCCCAACTCAATCTGAGCAGGCGAGTCCTTAGCCATCTTCAAGAAACGACTAAAAACACACCTCTTCCATCTTTATTTGACCCTCTAACTCTAGCACTTTCTATTCTATTTTAATTCTACTTTATTTATCTTCTTTTTATTTAAAAAATACTAGCTTCTATTTTTTTTCTATTCTATCTATTTGTTTTTCTTTGTGTGTGTGTGTGTGTGTATATATATATATATATATATATATATAGATAGATATATATATATATATATATATATATATCTTACTACGTGTACTGTGTTAGGCTAACCAAGACTTGTCATTTAAATTTATATACTGTTGCTCTTTTGTTGGTTTTGACTACTTTTATTGTCCTCATTTGTAAGTCGCTTTGGATAAAAGAGTCTGCTCAATGACTAAGTGTAAATGTAAACAGGATAGCCCATATCACCAGCATTTTTCCAGCAGTATCCAACATTTCTCAATCATGATCTTACTTAGAAAACTTGATTCAGCTAAATGTGAATATTAGCTTAACAGCTGTATTCCGTGTTTGCTAGCTACCTATGCTCATACAATTTCACAGCATACAATGTTAAAAATGTTCTATATTATGAACCTTAGCCCAAAAACCTTTAGCTTCATACACTGCAGATAATTGTGACCCTGCCTGTGGAAACACGGCTAAAGTATTTTTTTTAAAACAGTAATTCACTCCTTGATTTGCTTAATAAACACCTCATTTTGACCGACATGTTTATTGTACATTATTTTCTATGTGTTTTTTGCTAAGTTTAGTGTGGCAAAATAGAAACGCAGCTGTAGTTCACATGCAATGTATCTGGTTGCCATGACAACCTCACACTGCTGTTCTGCGTAATCAGAGTGTGAATTTGTGAACCAAATCGTCCAGCTCAGTTTGCCCCGCCTCGAACTCAGAAACATCTCTAATGACAGTTTACCATCTGATCTCAGTGACTCTAGGCTACGTAGGATGGGACGAAACCATGCAGTGGGGGGGGGGGGATAATTTTGCAGAAATAAGTAATTTTATTTGTAACTCTTGGGTAGATACATTTACAATTTCTATTACATTACTACTACTACTTGTACTACTAATAAAACAGATCTCTGGGGGCCCCAAAAGTGCGTGGGCCCATAGAAGCATCCTAACACAACCCCCTCACCCCCCACCTCCCCACGAGCGTTGCCCCTGTCCAGCCTTAAGGAAACATAATGGGATGCAACATTGCCCACTGTATATAGACCTAATGTATTTCTCAGTATAATGTGTAATGAACCTAATGAAAATGTGTACTTTTTTTCTTTATCTTCACAGATCAGTCAAAAGGAGGGTCAATGTGGCCATTAACATGTGGCAATATAATAGAATCAGAACCAATATGGAACATCTCTGTTTTAATCCAGAAAGTCAACTCAAGGGAACATCATCAGTAAAGGCTATCTAGATAGCAGAAGCTGACCAGTTCACTTCTAATCTAAAGGCTATTTGGTCTGTTTGGAATTCATCCTGGTACCCCTAACAGGATTAGTATGTGTCAAGAACCTCAATGGCCTCACCTTCTTCACTCATATGTTTGTCATCTAAAGGATTTGATGTTTCTTTAATGATCTTCACATCATTTGCCAGAAAACATAACTGAGGAATTTTATTTTGTTCAGTGCACTCTTGTAGCATAACCACTGGTTACCATGCCTCCCATTTGCCGGCCCCATCGTGTACTATTACTGCTCAGCACCTTCCTGAGTCTTGGTTTGGGCCTGGAGTTCACAGGCTCAGAGGGTCAGTGGGCACGCTATCTACGCTGGGATGCCAGCACCAGAAGTGACCTCAGCTTTCAGTTCAAAACAGCTATATCAGATGCTCTGGTTATCTACTTTGATGATGGAGGATATTGTGACTTCCTGCTCCTGAGCATTGAGGAAGGCAAGCTGAAGTTGCGTTTTAGCGTGGACTGTGCAGAAACCACTTTAACCTCCGACAAGATGGTAAACGACAGTCGCTGGCACTTTGCCACCATCAGCAGGCACAACCTGCGAACCGTGTTGGCACTGGATGGAGAGTCAAAGGTGGATGAGGTGAGACCGCAAAGGCAGTTCATGAAGATTGTCAGTGACCTGTATCTTGGAGGAGTCCCTCAAGACATTCGAACATCTGCCCTAACACTTCCAGCGGCTAAGGAGATGCCACCATTCAAGGGAATTATTACAGACCTTGGTTATGGGAATCAGGTTCCAACACGCCTAGGGAGCCAAAAGGTCTGGTTAGAGATGGAAGGCTTGTGTACAGAGAACCCCTGTGAAAATGGAGGCAGTTGCAGCATGGCTGACGGTGAAGCTTACTGTGACTGCTCCAAAACAGGATATGTAGGTCGTTACTGCAATGAAGGTAAGAATGTTTACCTTTGATTTTGAAAACATATCTGGCCAATAGTCTGATGTAATTTATTTTAAGTAATCTATTTTTAAGAAAACATAGGCAAAAACTTAAAAAAAAAAAAAAAAATTACTAATAATAATAATAATAATAAATCTTGCATTAAAATAAAATCAAAACTTTCCTTTCACACATTCAAGGTAAATTTGTTAAAGTAAATTTATATGGTTCCCTATCAATCTATCACACCCAACTTCACCTCATCAAACGACTAATTGGGATATTGCTTCGATAGACCAATCTACTTTGAGTGTAAACTAAACGAGCCAATGCACATTGGCATGCAGTTATTGCATCCAGCTGCCGCTGATCACAGCGTGAGTATAATAAGGCAGCAGGTGCAATGCATACCAGGTTTTCGCTGAGGAGCCGAGCCAAAGAACCGGCGGCTCAGCGGTGGTACAGCAACCGAGGCGACGGGACGTGACGTCTCCGTTCCCTCCTTCAGGGAATGAGGGTTACCAATATGTAACCGAGACGATATGTTTACTGAAAAACAAGTTGAAAAATATTTGCAATGACATTTTTTTTTTCTGGTTGAACATCAAGTTTGACTGAAAACATGTTGCATTAAAAAAGTAAAATGGGTTTTGCATGCTGTGTCATGTTGACTCCTGTTTCAAATACTGTTTAATGTCATTCACCCTACCTCATACATCTCCAAACACATGCATACGCAGCTAAATTACACCTCAAAGTATATTTCATTAATCTGTGAAATTATCACATTGGAACTAGACAACATTACTGATTATTCACAAGCATGCTAAGCATAACCTTTTTCAATTAATGATTATATGCAGTGGCCTCAAAAAGTATTTAGACGCTTGTGTCGTACTTAAGAATGTGTGTACTCTTTGCATTAACAAAATATGTTCATTTTTATTTTACATCAAGATAGCATACATACACTTTTGAGTGAAACAAACAAACAAACAAACAAATAATAAATAAATACAAAAGTTACTACCTGTTTATACCTGTTTGGATACCTTTGACCACTTGCAGGGTACTGATAATATACACTAAAAAGCCCTGAAATATCAACTTGCTATATCTGCAAAAATGTTTAGAAAATGTAAGTGTCCAAATAGGGCCTCTAATGCAATAGAATGTGTCAACCTAGAAAAATTTAGTAATGATGTTTTGATTATCAGTAATTACTTTGCTTATTGTATCACTCAAGGAATAATGATTGAGTGACAGTTTATGTCATCATTGTGTGCCTTGTTTTTTTTTTTTATTTTTTTTTTTTTATAGTCATTGTTATAGGTTAAATTATACTTTTTTCATCAAATATCCAGATCCTGCACGTTACAGACAAGTGAAGGTACACTGCAATTTCAAGAGTTGAACCTTTTGACTGAAATTTTTATTTTCATTTCTTGATTCTAAACGGTCAAGTTTCTTTTGTCAACTGTACTTCAGTGTTAAGACTTATTTGGGATTACTCTCACTGTAGACTCACCAGTAGGTATTAGAATAAGTCTCAAAACTGATTATACTTTCCCAATGCACACTGAATTGCCAAGAGACTTTGGTGCTGTTGTTATGAGAGATTATTCTTTTCGTGTTGTGCCCTGTGTATAGTCTATAATTCCACAAGCATCTCAATTTATTCAGGGCATGAATATAACGGCATCCAGTCAGGCAGGGAATCAGTATACCCAAACCTGATTGCCTGACTTTTTGCATTTCGTGATCAAACCCAAGCCCTTTAGACTGATCACTCCAGCCCTGTGCCTCAGTGCTCCTTTATAAAGATTAAGAGATAGTCGGTAGCGACAGGAGATCAGGCGGTATGATCAGATCACCTTTGGATCAGTAGGGGTGCTCAGGGCTGGAGGGCTGGTGAAGGATGTTTCTGTGTCTATGGCCTTCTGGCAACCAGTAGGCCTAAAAAAGTGCCCTTAATGAGGAGCCAGTCAGCAGCTGCTCTGTGATAAATGTGAAGCAAGTGGACCTCTAATCTCAGCCTGGGGGTTTTGCTCAGCCTGTCCTGTGCTTTGACTGCAGGCGTGGCTGTCAAGGCCGTCATGGCCAGTCTTGGCTTCATCAGGCCCCAGTCGTGTCCACAGATTAATGGACGTGTCTGATAACGGATTGCACCACTGAGCTGTGGGAGCGTTCTGTAATTAGGGGCGGAACGAAAGAGAAATGGCTAATTCACTGGGGGCGATGGGGGTAAATGATGGGCTTAAACTTGGACCGACATGCTCTCAGCACCTCACAGCATGGCTGCATTTACTCATTGACAGGAATTCACTAAGAATGAATACCACCCAATGATAGCATTCATTTGTGCATGATATCTGGAGCACCTGATTAACTAAAGATATTATGCAAATCTGTTAAATGTACAAATATGGCCAAAAAGGTGTGCTGAAATCAGTGTGTATTCTGCATATCCACAATTCCCTAGTTTACAAGCTGATTCTAAGTGTTAGGTTGTGGAGGATTTAGTAGACTACCAAGAGCTGAAATGTGCTTGACTACACCGGGATATGCGTAATATAAAGCTCTTTTCCAACATTCAGTCAAAAAGATTTAAAAAGGCAGTAATTGTAAATTAACAAATTAATTGCAGAGTTTTGTTAATAAGGCACAATTTATGATGGGTCTTATTTTCAGAGAAGGGTGTTTCTTCAACTTCAGACACTTATTCTAGGGGCTCATTTATATTAAAAGTTGGATTTTATATTAATGTTATATAAGATCACATTAACTGACTTGGAGACTTTTTATCAAGCCCTCATCATTCAGATTTGCTAAATGTAATATTATTTTTTATTATGTAGATTATTGTTTTCTATTGCCAGACATTTAGTTGTCCAATATGAAAATTGACTATAAAATGTATAATCATCTAAACAAAGGCTGAAGTAAACATAAACCACTTATTGTGTGAAAATAAAAATGATTGACCACACTAAATGATTTAGCATCTGATAAAGTACACTTGGAGACAATAGGGTCAGTGAAGACAAATGAGGTGGCCAAAAATGTCATTTCCACAATTGTCATTTCTATCATAGAATGCATGTTTTGAGACATAGTGGAAGCAACACTGTGGTGGGGTTTCAGAAATAATGAAAAAAAGAAGAAGAAGATTGGGAGAAAAAGGGTGCCCATAGAAGGAATGAGACAAGTTTGTACTAAACAATTGAAATGGCTTAATGGAGATAATCATGATGCAATGCCTAGCACATGTAGTGCCTTAATAAACTTGCAGATTGAAACTGGCTTCAATCCAATTCCAGTGTTTACCTAAAGACCATTTCATCAGGCACAAGCGCCTGGCCTATAGTTTACTTCCGGTCTTTGTTTGTTTATCGTTCTGGCTAGTGGTGCCGGCTACAAACTCAGTTAAAGTTAAAGTGATGAGTAATGAAGTTGGGCTCAGGTAGTTGTACTGTGGGATGTAGTTTCCCATACATTTTTGTCCCACCACAATATCAAAACCAATCAAGACCGATTGTCCAAAAGGCTTCGTTGAACAAACATAAGCACGTTTAAAAATCAAAACGAGTTCTTAGAAAATGTTCGATGTAATTTTCATTTCATCTTGCATGTTATATGCCTGATAAAGCAGCATTTGTAAGCTGCTGCTTTGTGTACAGCCTCTACCGGGAAAACGTCTAAGGTTACGTATGTAACCCTGGTTCCTCGAAGGAACGAGACGCTGCGTCGGTGACGCTTTGGGGAACGCCTCCAGTGTGACGTCTCTGAATCACGTGTGTAATCAGTCCAATGGATGGGTGAGACGTCATAGGCGGGTGACGTCATAGACCAGGAAGCATAAAAGCATAAGCGGCGAAGCCGGTATCCAGCCTCAAGGATGAAGCAAGCGCCGGCCAGAGATGCCGGAAGTGTGGCGCTGTGACGCAGCGTCTCGTTCCTTCGAGGAACCAGGGTTACATACGTAACCTTAGACGTTCCTCTTCAGGAACTCGAGCTGCATCGGAGACGCTTTGGGGAATGAGAATGCCCACGCCGCCAGACTTACAAATCTCTGCCTAGTCTGGGAAACTGCACAGCTATGGCGAGAGAACAGAAGAGCCTGGAGTGGCTTGCATGTCAAGGCCGTAAAATCTCACAAAGGTCAAGGGCGTGGACCAACCCGCAGCATCGCAGATGTCCCGCATAGAGACACCTGCTAGGAAGGCCTTGGAGGCCGCCACACCTCTAGTGGAGTGAGCCTTTACCCCCAAGGGGGAGGGGAGGCCAGAGGACTCATAAGCCAAGGCAATGGCATCTACTAACCACCGACTGAGGGTCTGTTTAGTAGCTGGAAGACCTCTCTTAGGGGGACCATAGCAAATAAACAACTGGTCCGCCCTTCTCCACAGGGCAGCTCTGTGGACGTATGTGTCCAGTGTTCGCACTGGACACATACGATTAAGCTTCTGCTGGTCTGGCTCCCTAGGCCTGGAGTACGACAGGCCGTGGTGTAGAAGAAGGGACCTTGGGGACATACCCCACTCAAGGGTAAAGAAAAGCTTTGGCCAGACCGGGCGCAAAATCAATGTAGGATGGGGCCACGGAAAGGGCCTGTAGGTCCCCAACTCTCTTGAGAGAAGATATCGCTAGCAAGAAAACAGTCTTTATAGTAAGAAGGCGATCAGAAATCTCCTCAGTTGGCTCGAATGGAGGATTACAAAGAGCTTCTAACACCACAGCCAGGTCCCACGTGGGGACACGAGAACGTACTGGAGGCCTCAGCCTCAGCGCACCACGGAGGAAACGTTTAACCAGGGCGTGTCTGCCCACTGACTGGCCACCGAGAGGGGCGTGGTAGGCCGCAATGGCCGCCACGTAGACCTTTAACCCTCTGGAGTCTAAGGGTATTTTTGGGGCCTGGAGAAGTTTTGTCATGCCCTGACATTTGTGCTTTTTTCAGTTTCTTATAAATATCTAAATAGCTAAAGTCTAATCTCACTGTAATCAGCACAAACTAGGCTATAATAATATGTGAGCAGCATCTATGTACATGATTGTGTTTTTGAGAGAAAAAAAATGTTATGCGTGGTTAGTGAAAAACTAAAAATGTTAAATCACTTGAATAAGGCAATAAAACACATACAGAAAATTGGTTCCCAGATATTTTGAGAACTGGAGCTTGTAGCCTAGAAATTTTTTTTTTCTAAATGATGTGAAAATCATCTTGTTTACTCACTTACAGAAAACAATATATTGATTTAAATTTTCTAAGACACTTTTTGTTGGTAAAAGTCATATGCGAGTAGGCGTCAACTATCATGAATTCACACCTGAGAAGACAAAGGCCCGCATAATGAGCTGCATAATGAGACATTCAGTCAGCTGTGTCACTGAGAGGGATGAGTTACAAGAAAGAATGTGAGGACAAAATAAATCTATATAATTTTATGTTTGTAGTTTATTTAGAATATATTTAATTATCCCACAACATAATTTAATATTCACTTGTGAGTGCAGTTAAATAGTTTATTAGGAACAATCAAAGCTGACTTTCAAACTGAATTTTTTGCATCATTACTCCAGTCACACAATCCTTCAGAAATCCTTTTAACAATCTTATTTTCTACAAAAAAACATTTATTGTTATTATTATCATTATTATCATTATTATTATTATTATTATTAATGTTGAAAAGAGCTGAGAATATTTTTTTTTAGGTTTTTTAGGGGGGATAAATTGAAAGAACAGCAATGATTGTTACATTTGTTACAGTTACATTTATTGGTACATTTATATTATTTACATCAAGCTTTTGAATGGTATAGTAGTGTATATTGTTATTGAAACTTCATAATATTTCACTTGATTATACATTTAGTCAGGAATTATAGTTTGGAAAAAGTCTTTGGAAAAATTCTAACTAGTAAAATGTTTACACGTTATGTGAAAACAAGTACAAGTATATAAATCAATAAAAAGAGACTTACTCATGTTTATGATCTCTGCTGAATAAAGTGCTTAATTCTTTTTTCTGAGGAAATCCAAATCTCAAATCCTCAACCACATCACATCTTTTTGGGGTGAATTATGTCTTATTCCTCTCATCGCGAAGCAAACAGTAAAATAATAAAAGACTTGAAGAACAGTCTCGCTGCGTTGTCTTCTGTTGTGTGGGGCGTATTCAAAAGCCGCGCGCTTCAGTGAAACATTTGAATCTCAAAGGCGCGCTCGGCGCGGGGGCGTGGTCGCATTAGAAGATAATGAAGGGAGACGTGAAAAACGGACATCGCGTTGTTTTCATATGGATTACTTTATCACAGAATATTTGTTTTCAGCAGCACTTGTTTAGTTTAAAAGTAGACATGTCAGGCTTTCTATAGATATCTCTCTCATGTCTCTTCGTTGAGTATTCACTGAGTTACAGTTCATTTTAATGACGCATTTGTATCTGAAGATCAGCGCAGACAAAGGCTGCAGACAGCACTCCTTGTTTGTTATCTTTATTTTATAAGTGCACAAAGTTTTGTTGTTATTATGTCTGTATACAAAAAAAAGTAGACCCTTTACAGATTCGATTGATGTATTGCACTTATCTGTACGATCAAAACTGAAAGTGTAATTTAAGTTCTTTTCGGGGTCATCAGGAGAAAATACCCCAAAACGCGTATACGCGTTAATCGACTCCAGAGGGTTAAGGTGGAGTGGGTCAACCCTACGGAGAATCAGGCCTGCAGGAACTCCAGCACTGTACCAATCGGGCAGTTAACTGGGTCGAGCTGGCGGTCTCCGCACCAAGAAGTGAAGAGCTTCCACTTCAAGGCGTACAGTTTCCTCGTTGAGGGAGCTCTGGATTGGAGGATGGTCTTAACAACCTCAGTTGGGTCCGAGAACCATACTCGACCCGGCCAGAACGGGGCTACCAGTAGCAGCCGGACCCCGCCCCGGCGCACTCTCGCCAGAACTCCCGGGAGCGGAGCAATCGGGGGGAAGGCATTCAGACAAAGCCTCGACCACGTATATACCATGGCATCCAGCCCCAGTGGAGCTGGATGAGTCAGAGAGTACCAGATGGGACAGTGCGATGTCTGACGAGTCGCAAACAGGTCCACCTGAGCCTGGCCAAAAACTCTCCAAATCTGCTTCACCACCTGGGTGTGAAGCCGCCATTCCCCGGCCCTCGGCCCCTGCCTCGAAAGGATGTCTGCTCCCAAATTGAGATGCCCAGGAATGTGAACTGCTCTCAGCGAGAGAAGTTCGTCCTGGGACCACACAAGGATCTGGTACGCTAGTTTGTACAAACGGCGTGAGCGCAGACCTCCGTGGTGGTTGATGTAAGAGACCACCGCAGTGTTGTCGGTGCGCACCAACACATGGTGACCTCTTAGGTCTGGGAGAAAATGTTGTAGTGCTCGAAGCACGGGCAGCATCTCCAGCCAGTTTATGTGCCATGTCAGATGGCGACCACTCCACAGACCGCGGGCAGGGTGGCCACTCATGACCGCACCCCAGCCAGTGAGGGATGCGTCCGTCGCTAGCGTCACGCGGCGACATGGAGCTCCCAGCACCGGGCCCTGAGACAAGAACCAAGGTTTCCTCCACATGTCCAAGTCACGTAGGCAGTGCCGCGTGACCTTGATCATGCTGGGAGAACCCTTTGGTCTTGAGCAACAACTGTAGGGGTCTCATGTACAGCAGACCAAGAGGTATCACGTTGGACGCGGCTGCCATCAGACCCAGCAGTTTTTGAAACTGCTTGACAGTGAGTGACCGGCCTTCTCTCACTCTCACGACTGCGGCGAGGATCGACTCGATCCGAGCAGGTGACATACGTGCCTGCATCGTGGTCGAATCCCACACCACGCCCAGATAAGTGGTCCTCTGTCATGGAGAAAGCACACTTTTCTAGGCGTTTAGTCTTAACCCCAGCTCTTTCATATGGGCGAGAACGACATCTCGATGCCGAACCACCTCGTGCTCTGATTGAGCTAAAATCAACCAATCGTTGATATAGTTTAGTATGCGGATGCCCTGGAGTCGCAACGGAGCCAGAGCTGCATCCACACACTTCGTGAAAGTGCGGGGTGAGAGTGAAAGGCCAAAGGGAAGAACCCGATATTGGTACTCTTTTCCCCCGAAAGCAAACCTCAGGAACTTCCTGTGAATGGGAAGGATGGAGATGTGGAAGTATGCGTCTTTTAGATCTATCGTGACAAACCAGTCCTCGGACCTGATCTGAGACACGACTTGTTTGAGAGTGAGCATCCTGAACTTCAACTGCTTGACTGAGCGGTTCAACAGACACAGATCTAAAATGGGACACAACCCTCCATCCTTCTTTGGAACTATGAAGTACCGGCTGTAGAACCCGGACCCTCTGTCATTAGGAGGGACCACCTCGATGGCCTCCTTCCTCAGGAGAGTGAGCACTTCCTGTTCCATAACCAGAGCCTGCTTGGGGCCCACCAGGGTGGGAGTAATCCCGTTGAACCGAGGCGGAGGAGAACCAAACTGGATTCTGTAGCCTCTTTCTACAGTGTGCAGGACCCATTGAGACACATTTGGCAGTAGTTTCCACGCTGCTAAATGATCTACTAAGGGAATCAGTCTCTCGAGACTGACCTCTGGTGTAATCAGAACAGCTAGTTCGGCGGACCGGCAGGAGACGGCCGAACTAACTGTTCTAGAGACCTCCGCGGAGATGGCGAGCCTCTCAGCACCGCTACGTTTCCGGGCGATAACTGAGAGTGGTGCTTGCGGGAGACCGCTGCGCCCTGTAACTCCGGCAGGGTTGGCAGACCGATCTCCTGAGGGCACTGAGGCGAGACAGACACCGTGTAATGCGGTGTGACCCGCTGCACCACAGAGGGGACTGCCCTCATAAGCCCCGGGCCAGTGGCGTCAGGGCTTATTGGCCAAGGACCTCTTAGCCTTAAGTACGGTCCGCAGATCCGGCTTAGACTTAGAAGCCCCCGACCCAGAGCGTCGTCTGGACCCACGGCTCCACCTAGCTGGGGGAGCACGTGAGGCGACGCTCTGTTTCTGTGCCTCCCTGTATGAGGAGCTGGTACTCGGTGGAGGCTGCCCCCGCCCGGCAGCCTCCAGATTTAGAGAGCAACACGGGAGGTACCGCTGGAACGCCGCCGCCTGCTTACGCGCCTCCTGGTACCTGTCGACGACAGAATTAACAGCGTCGCCGAACAGGCCCGAGGATACAAGCAGGGCGTCCATGAGACAGACCCTGTCCTTTTCTCTCATGTCGGACAGGGTGAGCCACAAATGACTCTCTGCTGCCACCATTGCTGCCATAGACCGCCCAATAGCACGAGCGGTCTCCTTGGTAGCGCGGAGAGACAAATCAGCGGTCCTCCTGAGCTCCGTGATATCCTCAGATCTCACGTGCTCTTGCTCATCTAAATCTTTCAGCAGATCAGCTTGGTACGCCTGTAACACCGCCATGGTGTGCAGACACGCACCAGCCTGACCTGCTGCCGAGTACCCCTTGCCCACCAGCGCTGATGTTGTGCGCAGCGGCTTGGAGGGAAGCGCCGGAGCCTTTAATGACGATGCCGCGCTGGGAGACAGATAGCTCGCGAGCGTCTGTTCGACCCGGGGCATCGCCTTATAACCGCGCTCATTCATCCCCGCTACGTTGCCGTAGTGATCAGAAATGGGGACGAAGAGGCGGGCCGAGAATGGTTTTCCCCACGATTTACACACCTCGGCGTGTAAATCGGGAAAAAAAGGCAGGCTTCGGCGCGGAGTTGGCGGCTTAGTTCGCAGAAAACGCTCATCCAGTTTGCTTTTCTGCGGTTCAGCCTTTTCCTCGGCGGGCCAATCGATGTTTAACTTGGCCACGGCACGAGTAACCACCTCCAAAAGCTCCTCATACTGGGGCGATTGAGGGGGCGAATCCTCAGCGACGTTCACCACATCAACCTCCTCGGAGGAAGATAGATGAAGCGCCGAGCCCGCTGGGCGCTAGATCTGGCAGGTGAGGAAGAAGATAGGGACTCGCCCGTCTCCATTCCCTCTGCCAAATCCAACTGCGAACTCCACAAGCAAAATCGCCGCTCCGCCTCGGCGGAAGCGGGACCAGCGCCGTGAGGAACGCTAGCGAAGACTCCCTCGGTGAAGAGAGCCTTCCGGGAGCAGAGAACATGCAGGGCAAGCCGCTCGCAATGCGGGCAGTCGGCCCCCTCGAGAGCCGACTCTGCATGCTCCGCTCCCAGGCAAACAACGCACAAATTGTGTGTATCCTCGCCTGAGATGTAGCGAGGACAGGGAGGAACACACAGTCTGAAACGCTGATTGTCTTCGCCTGTTTTGTGTTTGGTTTTGGAGGGTGCTTTTGACATACTGCTTGGGATGACAAACAACAATAAATAAGACTCACAAACGTAAATGATTTGACAGTACACACACAGAGCGCTTGCTGAAGACAGAAGGCTGGATAATGGCTTCGCCGCTCGTGCTTTTATGCTTCCTGGTCTATGACGTCACCCGCCTATGACGTCTCGCCCATCCATTGGACTGATTACACACGTGATTCAGAGACGTCACGCTGGAGGCGTTCCCCAAAGCGTCACCGACACAGCTCGAGTTCCTGAAGAGGAACCCGTATTTACCTTTATATTATTCCCGCTTCAAAGCACCTCCTGCTGGCAGAGAATGAATTTGCATTTTCAATAAATCAGTCTGATTTACGCAACAAACATATTTTGCTTGTTATCAAACATAATCTACTCTAGAGGGACTTAGCCATTGTTTTTAATTCTGTTTGGAAGTCTATCGGAAGTTAGGACCACAAAAGTGTGCATGTACAGTAACGTTTGGTCCCCTATCGATACTTCAGTCATACTGCATCTGCTAAGACGCTATGGGCAAAAGCTTTTTCTTCAAATACTGAACTAACCAATGGCTCGGCAGCGGAGCTATGGTGACAAAGCCTGCCAGAATAGGTGGGGCATCTGTCTATATAAGCAGGCACTTCGCCATAGGATCCTCAGATTTCTTCTCTATCAGGAGTCTCTATGAGACTCGAAGCCTTTGCCGTGAACAAGCCTCGCAGCGGATTAAGACCCCTCTCTGTGGCTGCAAACGATCTGGTCTCATTTGGTGGGAGTGAGTGTGATGCCATGGATGACAGCATATCACTGGCTGCTTCAGATGCGGAGGAGCTGTCAGGCTCGTCTTTTGACCCCACCCCTCTGCTGTTTGCAGAGCCCAGCGCAACCAGCACGGGCATGGATGCCACACTGTTCCACGTCCTGTCTAAAGCTGTACATGAGCTGGGTTTGGATTGGTCTCCGCCGGAGGAACCCACCTGCAGCCACCTGGATGAATGGTTCTTGCCGGGATTCCATCAAGCCTCTCGACAATGAGATTTGCCATTCTTCCCGGAGGTCCATGATGAGATAACCAGATCTTGGCATGCCCCCTAATTGGCCCATCTAGGTGCCTCCTCTTCGTCCAACCCTCACAACAGTCGAAGAAAAGGAGTATAATAGACTGCCTCCCCTGGATGAGTCAGCGGCCGCACATCTCTGCCCGCCCTTGGCCATCGGTTGGAAGGCAAAGGTCACCCACCCGTCCAAGCCGTGTAGGACGACTTCAGTGCTCGCTGGAATAGCCTACTCGTCAGCTAGACAAGTGGCCTTGGCACTTCACTCTATGGTGGTGCTACAGGTCTGTGCTGTTAAATTGCAACAACCAGTGGAATAGACAGTTTCAACAGCAACATCATAAATGTACTCAGTTACTAACATAACTTCGGTTCCCTGAGATACAGGAATGAGAAATTGTTAAATGTTTGCCCTTGGTAATTTGTCCAACCTGCTATTGTTTTAAGTGCAAACAGATATGGCAACAGGGCTGCAAAGACCCTCAGAGCATGCAGATGGCACAGGAAAGCAGACTGCATACCTCAGTGTGTATGAAAATACAAGATGGGCCACACCACCCCAGCAGGAGCACAACCACCAGTATTATCATGTGAAAATCTGTCTTAAACTGCAGGCAGATTAAAACAATATGTGTTTAGCTGTTAAACACATGTTCAGTCTGCTCTGACGATGTGGATCAGAGAGTAGGCTATCATTGGCAAACTGTGCCACAGCATTTAGTTATTGAGATCACAGCAACCAGATAACACACACTTTACTGGGAATTCCAGCTACAAAACATTAAATCCTGTGATGTTTCTGCATTTGTCGCATTTTAGATGCATCCATTAGTTTCCGTCTGTTTATTCTGTTAGTTTATTTGCAATTCACTGCATTATAAAGATGCGTTCTCACATTTAATAATGCTTTAATTATTAAGAGACTCAGTGAAAAAGAACAATTTTCCTTTCTTCACAATTTTCTTCACTTAAGAGCGACACGTTTTAACCTAGCCTTTTACAAGATAAAAAGCAATTAATGCTCAACAGCATGTTAAAAAAAAAAAAAAAAAAAAAAAACAATCGCTGTGGGCTTAGCTATGAGGATTAATAAATATACATGAAAAAAATGACAGTTACTATAATCTTATTACAAAAGTAGGTCAATAAAAAAAGGGGAAAATGTCTTGCAACCTGATTCAGGCGCAGTGGGCATTTGTGTCTCTTGACCCAACGCAGGGTCAATGTTGGGATTTGAGTTTTTGGGATGAAAAATAGAGCAAAGGATTAAAGCTGAGAGGCATGTCATCAAGAGGGATATGGTCATATCCCCCCAAAATGCTTCAAGTGACCAGTAGAAGTGACACTGTCTGGAAATTCTGCTATCTCTTCTGTGTTTATATTTATCAGTGGAGGCATGGATATTGTTTTTAGAGGCAGCCATTTTATTGACAAAGGAGGCAGTATAGTCGAGATCAGCTTATTTAAAGGAGTCACACACACACACACACACACACATACACAACGTACAAAACTCTGCATTTTAACAGCCAATAGCAAATACTTAAACTAATAACAAAACATACTTACAGTAGCTGATTCAGAAGCAGCAGATTGTCGTAGCAAAGTCAGAATTATCTCCTCTCCTAGGTTCACAAAACGGTCGTCCATAAAATGCATTGCATCTTAAAGATTCCTTAGTGCATCTACTTTCAGAAGGCCAAATAAAGTGCTTTTGCTTTCACTTAGATACACACAGCATCTCCCTGACATGGCTGCTTCAACACTAACTGTGGTTACTGAAACCACACCTTCTTTCTTTGCATGAACATTTGGGCGGCATTACGCAAATATTTACACATAGTGATGTAGATATGTGGGGGTGTGTTTGAATTAGCCGTTTTAGGGGGGCATGGCTGAGTCTTAACTTTGATAAAGAATATCTCTTTGGATTTGAGACTTTAGTCTTTGCAACTTTACAGATCTTCTTCATGCACCAAGAGCTCGTAACACTCCAAAGAGAAAGGAAAAATTGAAATCGCATCATATGAGCCCTTTAAGAGTCCAGTGCATGTCAAACCCGAGACAAGAAAAGCTCAAAGCTCAAAAACCCTGGTTTTGTATGAGTTTAACACGAACCTCTACAGCACACATATAGTTCTCTAATCCAGAGACATAATAGAACAGAGCGGATCATATGCACAAGTTGGCACATACCACAAAATGTGTCCGCAGTGTTGGAGTATAGAGTCCAAGTCAAGGCATAGTCTAAATGCTCCATGGCAAGACCAGGACCATGAAAATATTGTCACGATTGGACTCGAGTACAACAACACTTAAAAGGAGGGAAGTCATAGGCAGTCTTGTGGTTAAGTTTGGTGTATGGGGACACCAACACCCGGAATCCTGAACACAGCTAATTCTGGTGACCAGCAATGTGGGTCGATTCAACTTTACAATTAAACATAGACATGAAACTTCAGCCTGTCTCTGTCAATTGAATTTACCAAAAGTGCTGTAAGCTAAGAAATCCAGTGAATCCTAAAAGCCTGACAAGTGTGCCCTAAAAGCCTTTTGTAAATGTAATAAGCCAGGCAGACCAGCTATTATTGAATAAATAAACTGATCATTCTCTGGTTCCAACCCCTGGAAGGACGACAGGAAAGAGACAAAAAAAGAGACTCTAACTCTCAGATGTCTGATTTTGCGTGGCCTTCAGAAAATCCAGATGATAAATTTCCAACCAGTAAGGAAAGAGGCCTGGATTTGACTTTTGAGATAGCAAATGTTGGGAATAATAAAAGATTTCTGTCTGTTTCTTTGATTGCTTAGTGTGACAAGCTCAACAGTGGCCAATTATTTAGCCCTAATGATAAACTGCCTCTGATAAATTAGGGACAGACATGTTAGTTAAAATTAGTTTATGCTAACTTGTCATGATATGCAACATTTAGCTCAGCTGTAGCTCATGGTGTTTATAACACCACATTCATAGGTTAAATTCCCATGGAATGGTACTAAAGAACTCATACAAAAAATGTATGCATTAAATCCAATTGGATTAAGTTGAACAAAAACCTGCAAATACATTAAATATGAAAAAAAAAAAAGTGATTTAGTAGGTTGTGGTTTATTTTGCAGAAAATAACTTACCCAAAGCCCCTGTGTTTACAAAATTCATAAATGCATCATACAATTCTGAAGAAAAAAAAAAAAAAATCCCACATGTATATAGATGATCATGACCTTAAACTAAATTTTCTTGGTCCATCAGCATGCTTTGCTTTTATCTTCTGCTTTTAAGCTATGACAGGCTCCTTGAGATTATCCTTGAGATTGAAGTTTTTTCTTTGATTTAAATTAGTTCATCAAATTGATCTTTTTTTTTTTTTTTTTTTCAGATGATTCATGTAAGCTTTACAATCTGAAAGGCCTGGTTTAAGGCTTTACAGTATGTGGTTATTTGGTTGAACTGTGCTGTTCTCTTGCAATCAGTGTGCATTCATTTAAATAGGTTTATTCAGAAACAAAACCAGCTGTGGATGATTCACTTGAATAGCTATACACATGAGTCTTCAGTGAGAGTAATTCTCTGTGTCCACGGTGTGTCCAGAAATCCACAAACCTCACAACCTCATAAATCCACATGGTCCACCCTGGACAGCTGGCTTAGTAACCTGCTTGGATTTATGGCCTCATCCAGAGTATGTGAGGAATGCTGTGGCATTCAGCAATATTCTCGAAGTGATGAAGTGATTTGAAGTAATAATGTCAATCTGTTTCTCTCAGAAAATGGAACAGATTTGATAGACCTTTTTTCCCCACAGGATTTTATTTATTTATTTATTTTAACAGGCATGCACAGGGACAGTCCTGATCCCTTGCATGACAAACCAGTATGTTTTTTTTAGCTGAAAATAAAACTTTTGCATGACAGACTTCATGCAAAGTCAAAAGTGTGTCTAACAGTTGAACTTTCTGTCTTCCTTCCCCTTTATGCCATCTTCTCAAAAGCTGTCAACAAAACCCCTGGTAAGTCTTAGGCTGTGAAAACTCATCACATACTGTATAAACTCAAATAAAGTTCAGATACAGGGAATTAAAATAATATTATATTTACTTAATAGTCACTTTCACACATGAAGCCATATAATTGCATAAAACAGGACTCCCTGTGCACATATCCCATTTTTTTAATCACAGTCTAAACTATATGTCCAAATTATGGTTAATTCAAATGTGTCCAACTAATTTTTCTACATTTTCATTTTATTGTTTGAAGACATCTTTTAATAGTCATTCATACCCCTACCTTTAATAAAAAATGGGAGAGCATAATTTATTAAGAGCTGAATGTACAAGGAATTTTTGTTCCTAAATTAAGATACACATGACATTTTCGACTCCCATGACATGATAGAAGTAAATGCCATAGAGTAATTGCATTAGCTCATTCTGAAATTTGTGATTGACAAAGTCAGAAAACCCTCAAAGCTGGGAAAATACTGGAATATAAGTGCAAATTTATACATTTATAGCAAAGGCTGTTTGTGTGAAAGTGACACATTCTGCGTATATTACAATAATGTATTACTATTAGGGCTGTCAATCTTTGTTTTCATTATATATTGATTAACTAAATAAATTCAAAACAAATAATCATATCACATAAGCACAATAAAATTATTAAAATTGTAAGTCTTTTCTTTAAATAATTTAATTAAGCATGGATGTGTTAAATTATTCAAAAGTGAAAGTAAAGCATTTTAATCTAGCATTTTATAAAGCATTTTAATTTCATCAAATAATTCTAAAAAATAATAATAAATAAATAAATAAATAAATAATACAAAATAAATCACAGTTTCTACAAAAATATGAAACAGCACAACTATTGTTTACATTGATAATAAGAAATGTTATTTATACACCAAATCAGCATATTAGAATGATCTCTGGAGGATCATGTGACACTGAAACCTGGAGTAATGGCTGCTAAAAATTCAGATTCACCATTACAGAAATAAATTACATTTTAAAATATATTAAAATAGAAAACAATTGTTTTAAATTATTAATAATTCAGTTATATATATACAACAGTTCTTTCTGGTCCTCCAATCTGATTGGCTGATAAGAGTGTGATATAAGAGTGATAACAGAGCTCCTCCAACCGTTTGTATCACTATGTAATTTACTATAAAGCCACCAAATAAAGATCATTTAAAGGCATGTTGTCACAAAATTTAAATGAAATCATAAAATGATTGACAGCCCTAATTAATGTTAGCACATTTGTCCTGGAATCAGGGAGATAGAAATGTTGTCAATCTCTTTTCTGTATGAGAAGCTTTTTTTTATTGCAGAAAGCTTCAGCTTTAGTGTGATAGCCATGGTTTGTCTGTCAGCAAACCATGAGTGGTCACAATACCTGAACATTGGTATTGGTGTTCTCAAGTTTTCTCTCTCTCTCTGTCTATCACTCTCGTTTTCTTTCCCAAGGGTTCGCGCATATGGTGAAGTCTCCACAAGGTATGCTCAGTCTCAATTCTCTCAGTGCACATTTTCCAATGTGTTTACATTGTTGTTGCATCTGCTCTTGCACATGCTCACAGCTCCCTGCATTGCATCTTGCTTTATGATTGGCTCTGCCCTTGTGACACTGCATGATTATTGTCCTTCTGCTGAATTATGTAATGTCTTTCTGTGATACTGCGGTGAACTGTCAGGTTAGCAGTGCTGTTTTCACAAGGTTGACTCTCCCCGTGATGTCAAAGCGAGTAATATTCTCTCTCATCTGTTGGGCTGCTGCATTGCCAACTTACCTGTAATGTATGATCACTGATCTGCCCTCCATATTACTTAGATATCATTCAAAGACTGGCAGATTTACTATGCAGCTATAAATATATATCCGTAAGCTAAACGGAACAGCTCTTCTCTGAATGAGCAATGCTCATGCATTTTTTAAGTGTGTGGTATATGAATGATCTGCCATAAGGGATTTTGTGTCAATGTTTCTTATAATTTCTTAAGTAAAATTTAAATGGTGCATTGAACTTATGAGCTAGCAATCTACACTAAGAGGGCACAGAATATGGTCAATATTGTCAACATATGAATGTCTGACTTTTTAAAAATATGTTCTAAACAAAAACAAAATTATATAAATTCATTGTGCATGCCTACAGTGGGTTCTCAGTGGAGATGACAGCATGCAGACGTGAATCCATTATACATCCTTAATTCAAAAGCTCATATCATGACATGAAAGCCTCTGAACCAGACACAAAATAGGTTAGTCCTTATGGAGAAAGATTCAGCTGAATATATGAATCAACATATGACTGTCTTCTAGATCAGAAATATGAAATAGTGCCAAACTCTGTCCCTGAGCATCTGTTAGTTTGAAAAACACCAACATGCTTTTTTCCCCCCACCTCAATTCAAGTGATATGGATGGATAAGCAATTAAATCAGTATTGATTATGTAGTACAAGAAATTCAGAGAAAAATCAAGTCATATACTACAGTGTGCTCATATGCAATGCTCATATTATCCTAAAGTGCATGCAAATTTGTCCTGAATGTGTGTGTGTGTGTGTGTGTGTGTGTGTGTGTGTGTGTGTGTGTGTGTGTGTGTGTGTGTGTGCGTGCACAATAACTCTCATCCTACAATTATTGTCCCTGTCTCTTTCTTTCCCACTGTCCTTCTTGTTGACATCTCCCTTCCTGTTTGTCTCTGTGGAACCTTCTCAACCTCTATGTAGGCAGAAATAAAGGTATTGCATGCTTTCCATATTATCTCAGTATGCCTCATTAGCAATGTCTTTTTCTAATTCTAATTTGAAAATTTTAGGTATATAATTCAGACAGTGCTTGTGTTTTGGGCTGAGTCAGTGACTCCTGGGACAAGTCGAGTGTATTACAACACCATCACATATTTATGCTTTAAAACCAGAGATGATGAGACATAACCTTTCATATAAACTGACCTGTTGGATCTCTTTGCTGTCATTTCTAAATTTTTATTCATTTTTATTTATATGAGTTGTGATCTTGTGGGTTGTGCAAATGTTTTGTGGCATTGAGTTGTGTCTACACAACAAAAAACAAAATTTTCAATTGTAATTGACTCTGTACTGTACACAATGCAATTAGAAGCAAACAATAGCACATTGATGGTCAATTTTTTATTTTTTTTTTAAACTGAAGCAAATTTTTGGATTTGTGCTTTTAATGTAGCCAAAATACTAGAAAATGCTGGGAGTTCTGATGCTCCATATATACACTGCTAAGATTATGTGTAAATTTTTTTAGCTGTTCTAAAATAATAGAATATCGATGGATTGATGTTAAAATAAAGTGCATTTAAGTGCAGCTGTGAGCTGATTGGCTTGTCAACCATTTGAGATGACAGGCGACTCTGACGCTTCAAGTGCGCTTCAATTTGACAGCTTGAAGTTGTTTTGACACCACATTAGACACATTTCCTGTCCTCTCTATACACTTCCTATCAATACAAATAGTAAAGAAGCCAAAACATTTACGTAAATTAACAAATTATACTGTGCTAGCATCCCCACACATAGCAGATAATGGAAGAGACAGCTAATCGTAACAGTTTTCTTTCATGTACTAGAGGAGGAAAATGAAATCAGCACTTCACCAACCCTCTACTTATGTTTTAGTGAGACGAGAAGACATTATTAGCTTAGGCTGATGGCTGAGGATCAGTGTGCTGGTGCTGAGGATAATGAAATTACTGGTGGCTGAAGGTCATCCAAACGGCTTCTGCTCAGAGCTAATCTAGAGCCTGCACAAGACTAGACTAGAGTCTGAAGTGACTGGGGCTGGGTGGGTTAGATGGCTACTGCAGTCTGAGAGATATGCTATGTGACTAGCTGTCTTTGAGAAGTGATTGGAAGTCAGGATAAGTTCATCTCTAGTTTAGATAATCTCTGCTTGGAGCTTTAGTGTTTCACTCTTCGGCCCCAGTCCTCAGTGCTCACTCTTACTAATTATTCCCTCAAAGTTTCTGCCTCTGAACAAAGATTCTCTCTATCTCTCATTTTCTCCCTCTCTTTTCTTCTCTGTGCATTTCGGTGCTCTAGATTTCTGGGTGGATTCATCCAAAAATCCCCTTCTTTTAGGACTGGGATTTGTTAGATGCATGCACATGCGCTCACATCAAACCACATCAAAAAGACAACAGACCCTCTGAATCACCTTCTAATAAATTTGTATAACGTATCAAAGAGTATGCAATTTACAGTCTATAGGGAAAAAAAAAAAGGAAAGGACGTGACGTGACGTGTTGACAAGTATGTTATCCCATAACTGGAATTTGTACTCTGCATTCAACCCATCCAAGTCCACACACACAGCAGTGAGTAGTGATCAAACAAACACACACAAAGAGCCCCCCTAAAAATTTTGCAATTAGCTCCATAAACTACATGAATTCATGATCGCCTCAGTCCCTAAATTTCATATGAAAACAACGGCAGACTTTGATCTGCTCCTCCGTCTTTCAGCATGTTCTTTTTCAATCCGCAGACTGCAGCGGTGGAGAGCAAGAAACAGGTTTGAGTTTATCAGTAGATTGTTATAATATCTGCATCTGTGCAGTTCTTTGTAATAAATAAAGTTTACAAAATAGCCCTTAACACATATAAACACATACTACATAAAACGATCATGTAGCCATTTTTATTTGAAAATGTTACTTTTAATATAAAACATATTCATTACAGTGCATGTGGCAAATAGGTTTGCATACTTGAGCTAAAGAGGGTTGTACTAGAAATGCAAACAGTAAAGTTTTGTGTTCGTACAGTAAACAGGGGTGTGTGTGTGTGTGTGTGTGTGTGTGTGTGTGAGAGAGAGAGAGAGAGAGAGAGAGAGAGAGAGAGAGAGATATAGATATAGATACACATAAATCAGGATTGAGTAAACACCAAAACATATCTTATTTATTAAAAAAACATATACCTACACTGTAAAAAATGACCGTGAAATTTACAGAAAAACTATGTAAAATCCATACAGAAAAATATTGTAAACCCCAAAACAGATTTTTTTTGTTTAATTCACAGTGGAATTTTGTAAACTATTAAACATAATATTTTGTTATATTTACAATAACAATATGTGATTGTAATCAAAATTATTTGTTAAAATTACAAATTATTGGTATCAAAAACAGAGAAATACTGTAATACTCATAACAAAACAATTTTGTTAAATTTGACATGCAAATATTGTAAAAACTAAAGTTTTAGTCTGTTGTTTTTAAAAATACAAATAAAGTATATGTATGTCACTTTACAAGTTTATGCTGTAGACTAATTTTAGCATGATTGATGAAACGATGCAAATTGAGGTAATACATTTTTTTTTTCCCACAAAAAAATAAAAATAATTGTGAACCTGAGAGGTTGCCCATCTATATATATAAAAATATGGCTACAATTATAATAATATTGTTTTTATAATTTAGGCTATTTGTTTGTAGCATATTGTACACTGTAAAAAATAAGTGTCATTTTAACTGTACAATTTTGTAAAAACGCTACAAAAAAAAAAGTGTTAATAGGTTAACAGTAAGTTCCTGTACTATATACAGGGAAAAACTGTAAAAGATCTAACCAGACATTTCATGTAATTTTACAGTAAAATGCTGTTAATTTTACAGTTTCAATAAAAAAAAAAATAATCTTAATAGTTTCATAAATCACACACAAAAAAAAAAAACATACATAACAATAACTCCCTGTGTGACGCTCCACATTTGAAAGTATTTTGTTTAAATAATCATGTTTTTTTAATAGTTTTTTGTTATCAGTTGTACATTTGGGCTTTATGTTACATCTTCTGCTGTTTAATGAAAGTTTATTGAATTGTTTAAGTATCGTGTGTCACCATGATGGTGTTTTGTGTTTTGCATGAATGACTTTGTGCACCTTCTATATATTAATATAAACTTCTGCTTGTGGCGAAGCTACTTGTGATGAACTTCGATTCTTCATGTGGCTTTCTCTTTTACCACCTGCATTATTATGGTGGTTGTCAGTATGTTAAAGGTACAAAACAGATTTTAATAGCAGTGTGCGTTGTTGAATTTACTGGTTTACATTCAAATTTTCTTGTTTGTAAATAACAGTTTTATACTGTAAAATTTACAGTTTTTTGGCCGTAATTGTGTTTACAGTTTTTCTGTATTTTTTACAAAAGTATTCTGGCAACCACAGCTGCCAAAATTATTTTGTAAAAACTACAGACTTTTTTTTACAGTGTACTGTAAAATTTACAGTTTTTGGCCGTAATTGTGTTTACAGTTTTTCTGTATTTTTTACAAAAGTATTCTGGCAACCACAGCTGCCAAAATTATTTTGTAAAAACTACAGACTTTTTTTTTTACAGTGTACTGTAAAATTTACAGTTTTTGGCCGTAATTGTGTTTACAGTTTTTCTGTATTTTTTACAAAAGTATTCTGGCAACCACAGCTGCCAAAATTATTTTGTAAAAACTACAGACTTTTTTTTACAGTGTATCTATGCAATACAGTGGAATGCTGTAATAAGTTTAGTTTACCGCCTTACCCTATTAGTCAATCTTTTTTTTAATTTTATTTTTTATTTATATATTTATTATTATTTTTTTATTAATATACCCTCATTGGGGGCTGAGCCCCCCTAAAACAAAAATCTTAGAATCGCACCTGGGGGGACCTACAATTCCTACATTCACAGAGACTCGAACCTGTGACCTTTGGGTTACAAGTCTGATTCTCTAACCATTAGGCCACTAAATTAATAATTAGGACTACTATAGTAAATAGTACACAGTGTTTAGTATAAAATGTACTGTAAACAAAATACAGTCCATTATACTACAAGGCTGTTGAATGCTTGAGTCTGATTGGTTGATGATGAACATTCTAAGGTGTGCGATTATTTTTCAGGAAATGCACAGATAAATTAGTTTAAATTAGACAGACCTTGACTGCATTAGTTCCAAATCACTTCACCAAATGAAGTTATTTCAAAGGTGCAGCCTACAACTGCTAAAGAAACCCAAAAACTCTGACCAAGCCAAGGAATATAACAAACAATAGAATAAAATGACATTTAGATGACAAATAAAATAAAATAAAATCCCTGGGCGGCGCAGCATTGGGTATTTGTTCATGGCCTGTGTGTGCATGTTTCACTACTCACTGCTGCGTGTGTAGCACTTGGATGGGTTAAATGCAGAACACAAATTCCGACACCATACTTGGCCACACGTCACATCCTTTCCTTTCCTTTTTTCCCCCTTCCTTTCAAACAATTTCCAAGATTTTCCTACTTAATTACATTTTTATTATAAACAGAAAGTATGTTTTTCTTTCTCAGCTTGTTGTCATTGTTGTTAATAAAATAGATTTGCAGCTGAAAAGCTACATGACATAGCGTCGCTGTTCTTGAAGTAGTTAAATCATAGTTTCAGAGTTGCTGTGGCCAAAAACTTTTGAGAGATGCACAGATTTAGTTAATTCACAGACACTTCATACAGCTACAATTAATTTGTCTCTCTGTCTAATAACTGTATTAAACTGCATTAATAATGGCATTATCAATGGCTCAAGCCTCCATTACACGCTCTTAAATGACCTTTTGGATTTAGCGATGGATGCTTGAGATGAGATGTGTAAGAAATTAGTCCTACATGCAAGAATATTTTATGGTCATGGCCACATTACCACTTTGGGTGTGCATTATTTTTCTAATAATTAAACAGCCAGTCATCAGTTATTCCTTACATATGCATAAAAAGAAATGGTATTCCACATCCTGCCCAATGTTGTCTTCCAAACAGTGTGCATACTGATTTCCAAACACAACATGCAATTAATCAATACTTGATAATTGATAATTAATAATTGATTAATATATTGCTGATTATTTTTATTATGATTATTAACTATTAGTTTTGGCAGTCCTATTAAACAGTGTATAGTAAAAAGTGCAATGTATAACTTTTCTGTTTTCACGAAAACCAATATGAACACACTTTTTTATTTAGTAGTTCTGATAATTATAGATTCTGTAAGTATTTCTTCCACTCAATTTCCATCTCTTTTATTTATCTGAACTTTTTGTTTTGCTCTAATATATATATATATATATATACATATATATATATATATATATATATATATATATATATATATATATATATATATATATATATATATATATATATATATATATATATATATATATAGTATTATATATATATATATATATATATACATATATATATATATATATATATATATATATATATATATATATATATATATATATGTATATATATATCAGAGGGCTAAATTCAGGATAGAAAATGACCATTTATATCTAAATTGTCAGTTTTGGGTGAATAAAAAAAAAAAAAAAAATAGATTATAAGTGCACATCACGAAGCATTATTAAATAATAGTAATAATAATAATAAATCATATTAACCTTATAAAAAGTTTATTAATAAAATAATAATAGTTTAATAAAAGTTTAATAATAATAAAATAAAAAAAAAGTTTATTAGGTACCTAACAACAGTATCATATATTCAAATAAAGGGGTGTAGTAAGCCATTATGTTCTTCCATATGTTTTTTTTTTCTTTTCTTTTCTTTTTTTCATGTTTTTTGGCCCTGTGGACAGGAACTAAATTAATCTCTGTCTCATTGCTCTAGTGTGTGTCAGTGCTTATGTAACATGGCTAGCACTATTCACACACACAATATGCCTTTAGCAACCTGTAACATTACAGACACTCATAAACCACTAAAATGTGCATTATTCGAGCATTATTCACTTATATATGGAATATTTAATTGCAGCATTTTATGTCAGCCTTAGTAAGTGGGGTTGTTTTGTGTTTATTTTATTTCTAATTCTAGTTCAGCAGCATCTAGTCACATGGCAACACATCAAGCTTTTGGAATTAAGTAGTTTTGCCTTTTTTGGAGTCTCTTTCTCACTTTTTTGATTGTCTTTTGGCAGTTTTTATCCCTGTTTGGGTGGCAACCTAATAAGGAGAGTCCTTATATTTCCCATCATAGACAGGTCAGAATTGATCAAATGCAGTGGTATCAGATGTGATTGTTTAATTCGGTGGGCTTTGTGATGCACAAATCTAAAGCACATTATCTACTGAATCACAGACATTCAGACAAGTAACACTCTCATCAGTAAAAACTACAAAGATCCCAATCTCATTTACAATTCAGTGCATGAAACTACAGATGTCCTCTGTTAATAATTGTAACACAGATCCTATTTAAAAAATCAACTCCCTCCAGATAATTATTTTGGCATCAGAACCTTCCTACTTCACTTTTGGTTCCTCATTCTTTCTCTCTCGAGCACTCATTTTTCAGCCTCACTCCTTTCTTGTTCCTCATCTCATCCCCATGCTCTGCTCAGTCACTGTCTTTCCAGCACTGGGATTTCACCAGTTATTGATTTCTTGTTCACTCAGCTAATGCACTTTCTCCATCTCTCTTTCTCATGAACATCTTAACATCACTCAACTATCAGTTGAAATTTACCTTTCTTCCTTTTACTCAAATTTTTTTACCTTCTTTTTTTTAATCTTGGTGCATTTGTTTTTTCATAATGACCTAATTAGACAAAAAAAATCAAAGTTTTGAAGCTTTTAGTCTGTTAGCTTTGAAGCCACTCTAGGGTTCTTTTAGTAAAAAAATAAAAAATAAAAATGATTTTTATTTTCCTTGGAATAAAGATAAAAAAAATATATATATATATTATTCATCTGGTTTTCATGGGCATGTCCAAATATTTGTCCAATCATATGCTGTCTAAAATGAGAATGTCCTTCCCCTTAAAGGGGTCATATGACATTGCTAAAAAGAACATTATTTTGTGTATTTAAGAACATTATTTGGTGTATTTGGTGTAATGCAAACTGTTTATGCGGTTTAAGGTTTTAAAAACACATTATTTTCCACATAATTTACATTATTGTTGCTCCTCTATGCCCCGCCTTTCTGAAACGCGTTGATTTTTATAAAGCTCATCGTTCTGAAAAGCGAGGTGTACACTGATTGGCCAGCTATCCAGTGCATTGTAACTGGCTAAATGCCTCAAGCGTGTGATGGAAATGTTACACCCCTTAGCATACTATGATGCCGTGTCCGGGTCAGAACACTGGCGCGACAAGACAAAAACAATAAAACCCATTATAAACGACACATTACTAGAATCCACTCGCCACACAACAACTAATAAAAATCAATTACACTGTCTTTTTATGTGTTGCATTGCATATCGCGCCACGTAAACATAAAACCATGTCTGCATTTGTGATCAGAGTAATGACAAACAACAAGTGCTACTCTACACTGCTCAAAACTCACGTTTTAATCATCAGTGGCAAATTCTTTAAATATGTACATGTACTTACAGGCTGTGAGTCAGAAGCACCAGACTGTCCTTGCAAAGTTGGAATTGCCCAACTTTATAGAAACAGACACTAGCATTGTAGGCTACTCTCACAGGAAACAGTCCTCGTCTTCCATACAATGCGGTGCACACATCTGAATATTTGAGTTATACTGTTCCGGTACATTGTTGTAAATACAACTTAACCAGTGATTTTTAGTTGTGTCCTCCTTTGGAAGGCCTAACAAAGTAGTTTCACATTCACAATGAAACACACAGCATCTCCACAACATGGCGGCGGCAGCAACAATGAGAATAAAAGATACGCCTTCTTTCTTTGCATGAATATCGTTATGCAAATCTTCCCACATCGTGACGTAGTCATGTGGGGCGTGTTAGAGTAAGCCATTTTAGGAGGGCATGGTTGACTCTTAACTTTTATAAAGAATATCTCTTTGGGTTTGAGACTTTAGTCTTTGCAACTTTACAGATCTTCTTTATGCACCAAGAGCTTGTAACACTCCAAAGAGAAATGAAAAATTTAAATTGCATCATATGTCCCCTTTAATACCACGTCAATGACTAGCAAGTAGAAAATCATGGTTAGTGTCCAGTACTGCTCCAGCTTGTCACTTTTGGGCATACCACTGACCTTTAAGAGCTTTCAGCATTAGAACCAGATCCCATGTATGCATAATAGAAGGACACAGAGGATGTAATCTCTTGGCACTCCCTTTTTAAAATCTGATTGTGAGATCATTCTTACCAATAATGTGTCCAGCGAATTGGAAATGATGAACTGCAATAACTGTGACATAAACTTCCAGCAATGAAGGCTTATGGACATCATCTAAATGCTCTTGTAAAAAAAAAAAAAAAGACTCTGCACAACTCACAGGGTCTTTGCTGCGAGCTGCCCACCAACTGGAAAACAGCCCCCTTTAGAAATTAAGGGTGCCTTGTAGAAGTGGCTCTAGCCTCAAAAATAGAATTCAAAACATTTTGAGTTAACCCTTCTAACACTGGTGAGCTCCAAGCTCTGCTGTCATGCAGGCTCCACAGCTCTTGCTGAGGATGCCAGATAATTCCCCTTACATTAGAGTGCAAATCCCTCCTCAGCAGGATGGTCCAGGGAGCTGCATGGCTGTTTGGGCCATTTCGGCGCTACTAGAAGAACTGTCTCTCACAGATTCTCATTCACTCTTGAAGTGTGTGCATGAGCCAAATATTGGGTGTGACATTGTGCCTAAGTTCATTATCGACCTTAGAAAAGAAAGGGTGGCCCTCTCACCATGGTACAACTGCATAAACCAATCATCAAGGCAGCTGCAAGCAGGTGGAGATGATTCCAGGCCAAGCTTTTCAACAGTTTTAGAAGTCACATGTAAAAACTCTGCTTCAGCACCAAAGGGGTCATCTTCCATTTTATTCTGGAGGGTTGTTGGGGGGGGGGGGTTGCTAGACTTCTTTCCAGCACTGGACCTGGTCTTCCCCTTTAGAAGCTGCCAAAGACATGGCATCATCCCCATTGTCTGAACCACAGAACCTGACCAAACTGCAGACTGCAGAGGGATAGCGTCAAGTCACCTTTATTTGTATAGTCATTTTAACAATAGATACAAAAAATACAAACAGATAGTGTCAAAGCACTTTATAGTATTAAATAGGAAAATAGTGTGTCAATTATGCGAAATGACAATAGTAAACACTCAATTTTCAGTTAAAGGCGGTTCATTATTGAATTCAGTGATGTCATCATCCAGCTCAGTTCAATTTAAATAGTATCTGTGCAATGAAGTCAACAATATCGCTGGATATTAAGTGTCCCCAACTAAGCAAGCCAGAGGCGACAGCAGCAAGGAACCAAAACTCCATTGGTGATAAAATGGAGAAAAAACCTTGGGAGAAACCAGGCTCAGTCGGGGGCCAGTTCTCCTCTGGCCAGACGAAACCAGCAGTTCAATTCCAGGCTGCAGCAAAGTCACATTGTGCAGAGGACTCATCTGGTTCCTGTGGTATTATCCCGGTGGCTGTCTAGGAGACAAGGTTTTCACTGGGGATTTGTCTCTGGGGCTCATCTAGTTATCCTGGTCTCCGCTGACATTCAGGGCTGTCAAGGTCATCTCTCGGTGTTGATCCACCATCTGGGCTGGATACATACTGGATTTGGGTGACTGCAGTGACCATCTGATCTGGATACAGACTGGATCTGGTGGCTATGGTGACCTCAGAATAAGAAAGAAACAGACTAATATTAGTGCCATTCTTCTAACAATGTAGCAAGTACATTGTGTGTTATTGGTTCCCAGTTCTAATTAATGCAGCCTAAAAACCATTTAATGGATTTGAATATTAGAAATGTGTTAGTGTGTTTATGCTGCGGTGCCCGGGGAGCAGTTGGGGGTTTGGTGCCTTGCTCAAGAGCACCTCAGTCATGGTATTGCCGGCCCGAGACTCAAACCTACAACATTAGGGTTAGGAGTCAAACTCTTGAACCATTAGGCCACAACTTCCCTAACTGACAGATTGTGTTTGCCTCCCAAACAATGATAGGTAGGTTATTGCAGAGTTTTGGCGCTAATAAGGAAAAGGATCTGCCACCCGCAGTTGATTTTGAATCTCTAGGTATTATCAAACTGTTTTGAGAACGCAACAGACATGGAGGACTATAATGCAATAAGAGCTTGTTCGAATACTGAGGTGCTAAACCACTCAGGGCTTTATAAGTAATAAGCAAGATTTTAAAATCTATACAATGTTTAATAGGGAGCCAGTGCAGTGTTGACAGAACCAGGCTAATATGGTCATACTTCCTGGTTCTAGTAAGAACTGTAGCTGCTGCATTTTGGACCAGCTGGAGTTTGTTTATTAAGCAAATTAGCATAGATAATGTAGTGAGGATGTGGACCAGTTGAGGATGCAGGACTGAGAGAGTGAGAGGCACACAGGACCTGAACCAAGTTAAGCTCATTACTATGAACCTCCTTCTTGGCTCTGTGGCTCCACTGCTTCTTCCTACATGCTTCCTGAGAACACATCGAAGTCATGGGTGGGAGAGCACATGGAGTTGGCTCGTCACTCAGCGTAAGTGCAACCCTGGAGCTCAGCATCCTGGAACTCATGACCTTATAGTAAGGGCAGTCTGTCTCATTAAGCACGGCCCTCTGCACAAGTGTTGGCCAGGCGCATGGCATGGCTTTCATGCCCATCGGATGACTGGAGAGAATGTTTAGAAATACTGGATCACAGAAGGGAAGCGACAGGGTCATTGTGTAGTTTGTTTAGGTAATTCTTGGAGAAAGGTGTTTCCTCATAATGTTAGCTGTGGTGTAGATGTGGTGTACATATTAAATATTCACTTGTAAAAAAAAAAAAATAATAATAATATTTGCTTTTTTGGAAAGGGACTCATCAATATGCCAAGAAGTCGCAAAGCCTTTACTGTATATACATGGGAAATGATATAAAGGCCTATTTGCTTAACAGTTCTGTAGCATGTGTGGACTATATCAATAGGCAAGCCTAAGAGGAGGGGCTGAACTGTTGAGCATGCAAATGCACTTACTCTGGCTCAGATATTATGCAGATGGGATGCTAATGAAGACACTGGGCGACAGTGTGCTGCTGCTCAGGGAAGATAATCAAACGCTGATCAGCACACAGCAGAACTCTCATTGGACCCCAATCACCACCTGTGCAGCTCTACAATGTTGCATGCCATAACCTTTAGCACAAATGAACAACTCGGGACAAAGGACACATGTTTATGTATGAGGAGCAGGATTTGTTTATTTCGTTGATATGATGTGTTTAGAGATATTGGACAGAAAGTTGGATGCTTAACCTGCCCCTGCCTTGCTAAAATATAATTTTGCCATCTACCTTCTTTTTCTGTGTTTGAAAATGCCTACTTCCCTACTATGCAGTGTGTAAAATGAAAAAAAAAGAGACTGTAAAATTTGCAAATGACAGTACTTCTTAAGTACAAATCTGATGGACACTTACTATACATTGTGGTCACAGGAGAGTTCTCAAGTAAAACCCCATTTACTAAAAAGTTGGTACATTTTGTAAAATATAGCGGAATCTGTGATTTGTTAATTCCCTTTAAGTTTAACATTTTAAGATTTCCAATGTTTTCACTGACCAGGTTAAATGTGTGTTATAAATATAAACAAATGTTGATGGCACACCAAAAAAGCTGGGACAGTTTAAAACTCTGTCACATCAACTGTCCTTTTGATTCCAATCGTTTGAGAATCGAGGATACTAATTGATAAAGTTTTGAATGCAACATTTTTTACTTCTGCTGCTTATCAGTCTGTAGTCGTTTTTGTCTAAATGTCCTTTTCATGATGGGCCAAACATTTTACTTATATGCCCAATCATTATATTCTCAGTGCCATTTTTATTAAGTACATCAGCATGACTTAAAGAGTAATGTTATTTGTATGCAACAGTTGTTTCAAAAATATCAAGCTGATTTTTCAGACATAATTTGGCTCGCTCTTTTGTTTATGTTTGCTCTGCCAGCAACATAGTTCTTTTACAGTGCAGTGCATGGTCACAAAGGGATTCCTGTGTCAAGATCCTTTTTCTTCCCCTTGTTATTTGTGTACGTTTGAACATCTCATGCATGCGTGATTGTCCTGTTCTCCACAGAGGATCAGAGAAACCTGATCATAGCAGTGTGTCATTGGAGCCTGTCGTTGGAATACACCAAACTGTTCCTCCTTGTGGGAGTCCTGACAGAAATGCAAAGCTTCATAATTAGTTTTTGAATGAGAGCGGCAGTGGTGTGGAAATGTGCTGAGTTAATCATCCTGTCTTATTCTGCACAATAAAGTGTAGCTTTACTTTGAGTAAGCTAGAGGGAAGGTTTCTTTGTCCTGTTGTCCTGAAGGTCATTGCAGAGTGTTGGGGTTTTTAAAAGTAAAAGAGAAGCAAATGTGAATTTGATGTTTGTGAGGATAACAGCAGTAACTTATATGCTGCATTTACATATAAGTGGTCAAAACAGCTCATCAGCAGAGTGCAAAGAATTATAGGAAATTGTGCACTACAATTTCAAGCAGTGAGTTCCAAATGGCATAAATAATGCCTATGCAGAACAATCTTGGCATCCGTGGTATACTTTTTTTATTGTTATTGTAGTGAAAAAGGTGTTAATCCATTATTTTTCTTCAAAATATTATACTTATTTATTTAAAAATTATGTTGTTATATTAAAGAATATTTTAAGAATACTTATGTTCTATATATTACATTTTATTATATACAAAATATCATTAAAATCATTTGAAAATCCTTAATGATGTCAGTCGAATTAGGAAGCCTATAACGTATATATTAATTAGTTTGACAGTTCCTTTGGCTTCAAAATATGTCATAATGCATTCCAGATGACCATTATTTTCAACTCGTACAGCCCTTTGGAGATCCATTTGAGGGAATGTTGAATGAACACTCACATTTCCATGTTCATGTATCTTTTCAAGATTGACCTGTATTTAATTTACTTGAGAGAAATTTCTTCAGGAATATGCTTCTTTCATCATAGCCATGTGGTGTGTGTGCATGAACATCTACTCTTACACCTAATCAATATTCTGCTCAAGCGTGACGTTGCTTCCATGGCAACTCCAGGCGTAGCGGCCATGGGGCCATGACTAGGAAGTGGCATTTCAGCAGAGTCTTCAACTCACAGAAAGAAACTTTACACAGTTAACTGTACATTTATCACTCTGTGTGTGTGCCTGTGTGTGTATTGCTGTGTCTGTGTGTGCTTGTATGACTCTGATTTCACAGATCAGCAGTGAGATCCAGGCACTCCCAATACTGTGGTCTTCATGTGTAATTGGCACACTTTATCATGGCTGCAAGTCAGGAGGCATCAGCATCATATTAGACCTCCTCCCCTTGCTGGAGTTATGATGTTCATTAGCAAACCCCAGGCACCGCATAAATCCAATACTGTGTTTATCCACTGCATCGTGTTACACACTCCTGCATGCTAACAAATTTTTAATAACAACCAGTGCCACGATTTTGATTCGTAAGAATACATTTTTCATTACAAATCAGTGCAAATACTGTACTTCCTGACATTGCTATGTCTATCTTTGCGTCATATTATTGCTGATTGTAAAAACACTTAACTATTGTGTTTGTTTTTATGTCTTAAATGTGCTACAAACAATTTCCATAATTTTACTGACTGTTCCGGCATTTTGCTAAATACCCTTTCAGCAAACCTAAACATATCGAGTGAAAAACAGTTCACCCCACAAGAAATATCCCACAAGACTTCTGGATTGTATTCAATTTTAATTTGAATGCAAGAACACAAGTTGTGTAAATGGCTGCTAAGTCACTATTTTTTACTTATAACACTGGCAGCAAACATGTTGTCTACTGTGGCAATGAAAGGATGAATCTGTGGAAATGTCGGAGAACATGTCTTGTGGCTACAGGAGAATGAGGCAGAGAGTGCTACGTCAGGAGCTCAAGGACGTCGCCTCTCTGGCAACTGCTGTTTTAGTTAATCAAAAGGGGTCGTGACTCAGCGGCTCCTAAGGAATCATGTCCATCTGAATCGTTCTTAGCCAAGCATGGTGCAGAGAGCAAACGGGTAGTTGACATGAAATTTCAAGCATTTTCTGCCATGTATTGCTGTGTGATGTGCTAAAATTCAACTTAAACTAGTCTATTTTAAATCCAATTCATTAATTATCAAGGTTATTTACATGACTATGATTTTCCCATTTAACAGATCATTGAAAATTGTCATCATTTACTCACTCTCATGTCATTCCAACCTCTAAGTTCATCATTGGAACACACATTTTAAATGTTACTTCATTACCTTGTTCATCCATTTAAAGGTGCAATAGGCGATTGTCTTCAGAAACATTGTTTTGTTACGCTGGTTGAAAGTCTCTTCACATCCCGATAGCAATCATTAATTTAAGTGGTCTAAATGTATTTATCTGTATTTACTGTATATATTTTGTGAAACAGAACCTCAAATGTGCCTGCTTTATGTGCAAGAACAAACCTCACTGATTCTTGAGCGTCAAGCAGGGACGTTTGAGAACTTTGAGAACCATTGAGGATTGTACTCATTTACTGTATTAAGGCTTTTTAGTTCATTTGATTTATCAATTGGATTATAAATACATTATTAGGCTACATCTAAACATATGACCAATTAGTGACCAAACAGTTAACTAGTTAATACATATATGTATTATTTTAAAACTCAGATGGATGATGGAAATGTTCACAGACATGTTGTGTCAACTACCCAAATGCAGTCCTCTGCTAGAGAGTGAGGGGACTTGCAATATATTTCATTAAATTTAAAATAAATTTAGAGTCTCCTTACTACTGGCAGAGGACTATGGAAGCAGATTAGTCTCAAATATAATTCACGCAAAAAACACGATTCACACATGCGTAGACAATTTCAGATGCATGAAACCTAATTCACGTACACACAAAAAAAATTCACGTGCGTGAAAAAAAATATATATTTACAAAAAGCAATTCACATAAGCAAAATAAAATTATATATTCATAAAATACATTTCACAAATGCAAAACACAATTCGTAGATATACAACTGTGCACAAAAACCTTTGAATGTTTAAAATGTACGAGTGTCTGAATGTCCAAATCGTCATTTACTACGAATCCACTCGGATTTGTGTGTGTGTGTTTTTGAGACTTTCCTGGCAGAGCTCTCTTCCCACGTGGGTCTGTCGTACTCTTTAGCCAATCAGATGCGAGCTTACCATTCAACCAATCATATCATAAGCCACTGAGAGTGCATTCAAGGAGAGTAGTTTTGCACATGTTCAGATGAAGTCACAATAATGGCAGAAGCTTCCTTTGTTTGAGTCTGCACGTCAGAAACGGAAGTGCTAAAAATCGCTAAAAATGGGCTTCACTTGTCTCATTTGAGTTCCAATTGGGTCGCTGTGTCCATTTCTTTTACTGTCTATGGGATTACTGATGTAAAGGCTTAATTTCCGTTCTAATTAATCCATATTGCGCAAAAGGTGCGCAGAATCGTGCTCCTTGAATGCACTCTCAGTGGCTTATGATATGATTGGTGAATGGTAAGCTCGCATCTGATTGGCTAAAGAGTATGACAGACCCACGTGGGAAGAGAGCTCTGCCAGGAAAGTCTCAAAAACACACACACACACAAATCCGAGTGGATTCGTAGTAAATGACGATTTGTACATTCAGACATTCAAAGGTTTTTGTGCACAGTTGTATATCTACGAATTGTGTTTTGCATTTGTGAAATGTATTTTATGAATATATAATTTTATTTTTTTGCGCATGTGAATTGCTTTTTGTGAATATATTTTTTTTTTCACGCACGTGAATTTTTTTTGTGTGTACGTGAATTAGGTTTCATGCATCTGAAATTGTCTACGCATGTGTGAATCGTGTTTTTTGCTTGAATTATATTTGAGACTAATCTGCTTCCATAGAGGACTGCTACATCAGAAAAAAAACACTTGCCATTATGTTGGCCAGGGTGTTTTTTTTTTGTTTGTTTGTTTGTTTTGTTTTGTTTTGTTTTTAGCACAGTTTTCTGAAAAATTATTTTATAGCCAAGTCTAAAATATGTTGTGACATTTAAGTTGTGTTAATGCCAATTCAGATGTTGGTGTTGGTCAGTGCTTGTTTTCAATCATGTTCACTTGGCTTTTGTTGGGTCCTGAAATGAAGTGACGTATTGTAACCTGATGACTGTTGGCATTGGTCTGCATCTGGTGGTGCAATGTGAATTAGCCTTAAAATCTTTCTTGTCACAAAGGCATATTAGCTCCTGGTATGCAACAAAATACTCAGAAATAATTTAGTAGTGTACTTGTCTGTTCTTACTTTAAGAGAAGTTTCAGAGATGTGTGATGTCCTGTGATGTTGAGCTCACAAGCTAGACCCAGGCTTTTGAGCTACAGCCAATCCTGAAGGCTTTTTAGCTAGATGATTATGTTACTCTAATCTTATGACAAAGCAACACTGTATTGTTGTTATTTTACAGCAGTATTTCATATTTATTTCATACTTGTATTTTAGTAGTGTAACTATGGATAAACTGACATTGGGTCAGATTATTAATTTATTGTAGATAATGGATATAATTATGCTCAGTATTAAAAATATGTACTATTAGGAATTGACATTATTACTTTAGTAGTATAACATGGGATGCACGTATATATTTAAAGATACTGTAGCAGATACTACTGTAATTACAAATTAGGTGTTTTTTTTGTTTGTTTTTTTGTTTTTTGCATTCGTTAAAGAATTATTTCAAGCAAGAATTTCTGTCGTTCTGACAATTGACTCACTATCATGTTGTTCTGAAGGACTTTATTTCTTCTGTGGATACATGTAGATACCAATGATTTGAAATGGAATTAAAAAAATATATATTTATTAGCTTTCTTAGCCTCTGGGCCTAATCAGAACAATACTGTTAAAGAAAATTGTGGGTTGTACAATATATTGTACTATAGTTTAGTACTATCAAGGCCATATGTTTGATTTTAACATTGGCGGGAAATACAACCTCACACCTACAATATTTACATTTATGATATATGACAATTTCATGTCATCTGAAGCCTTTATGTATAGATATGGTAACCACCACACTCATAACATATAAAGAGGGTTTTTATATGAGATTTTATATTTTAATGGCGACACTTTAATGGTCTATCAAAACAATTCACAAATTAATTTTATATTTCAGCCAATAGATGGTTTCATACATTCAGTTCAACAACATAAAGTTAAAAAGGATAAAGTTAATCATTCTTAAAAGTTTTTAATTGTTTGATCAAATTTATTGCAAATGAAGCATCCCTGCTACATTCTATACCCCTGTGTACAATAAAATAAAATTTACAAGCAATCCTTTTTTACTGCACCTTGTTGGATTTGAACCTACAATCTTTCAGTCACTACCTCATCTTTAATCACAGTGACCCCAAAACTGTTCAAAAGTAAGCTAACTTGTGCAGTCATGCCCTCTTTCCAGTGACCTACAGTGCAGTTTGCATATATTAATCAAATACTTAAAGACTACAGTTGTATGTTTGTTTGACTTTGTTGCTTGACCGTTTTATTTATTTTCTCTGTGTTTAAATTGCTGTTGGGAATGTTTGCCAATGCTTGCTAAGAGCTATACTCTGATGTTTTGTGTCTGAGATGATTATTTTATATAAGGCTTTGAAATGCTTATGAGGCCGTTCTTACCTTATTCATCACATGCTAAATCTGAGAGAGAGAAAGAAAAAAAAAAAAATCCATGTAAACAGTGTAATTTCAGCACAAGTGTCTTAGAGACGCTGAACCCCTTTTGTAGCTCAAAAACATATATTTGAAGCCCTTGGTTAGCAAAAGTGTTCACTCTCCAGGGATCTGTATTTTCAGCTTGTGTTTGTGCATGTCGGTGAATTTTTATTCACCTTTGTATGAATGTGTTTCACTGAGTGTGCATGAGTTTTGTTTGTGTGGATTTACATGAAATGTTCATATAATACAGTATATCCTGCTGACATACTGACTGATGTAAACCAACACTACAGCAGGAGAAACACAATACCAACGGTTAGAGAATGAATGGACTTAGAAGCGTAAAATTACTGTATTGTTTAGTCCCGCACATTTGTTTTTTGTACTCATGATAGCTTAATAGCCATGCCAGGGTCATTACATACTAACTGTGCAGTTTATTTTCTTTCTTTTTTTTTCTTTCTTTTTTTCCCCCTAGAATTGTGATATGAATAAATTATGGCTGGCAAGAAATTACAATTTTTAATCTAATTATTTACATGATGTGATGATTAATTAATCGAATGAATCACAAATTAATCACACATCAAATTTGGTTGAGAAATAACTCCCAAAAGATAATTTAAAGTCATTGTTGTGTAAAGCATCAAACAGACATTACAAGAAGTAGCTTCCGCAAGAAATATTTTGTTTGATAAAATTTATTACATATACTCTTTTGGACCATAAGGGTGAGTAAATGATGACACAATTGTCATTTTTGGATGGGCGAACTATACCTTTAATAATTTATTTTGTTAATTTTATTATTATTACTATGGAAATATGATTTTTTTTAATGAAATGATACTCTAAATAATAAACTAAGACTGCTAGTAGGTGATGGTAAATGTCATGATTAAATCATTAAGTTATTTATTCATTCATTTGAGTCGTTCAAATGGCCGATTCTTTCAGGAGTGAAGTAAATGATTCTTTATGAATGGTCCATTGAATCGTTAGGCTTGTTCGACTTGAAGCGGATCATCACCATCAGACCGATAGGTGTGTGACATCAAAGTACTGCGAGAGCTATAGAGAGCAGATGGCTCCTTATGCTTTTGAACCACTCTCGCAGTACTTTGATGTCATACACCAATTGATCTGTGCAGCGCCGCTTCAAATCCAACACGCCTATGACCAGTGGTTCAACACGCCAAATGGTTCACCCAATTCGTTTAAAACGTGCATTAAGAAATGCCGCTGTGTGTTCCTGGATATGAACAGTTCTGCTCTGTCTTTATATTTTCGTTGGCAAACTGAACTGAACTGAACTGTTGTATAAGATCGGTATCACATTTGCACTTGTGTGATATTGCACTTAGCCTATTGCTCGTGTGATATTGCTTAACTATATGATGTAAATATGAGACAAAAAGCCAAAGGGGCATTTTTAACCAATATCTTGAATTTTAGGGACATTCTAACTACGTTCTCTAGGCTCCATCACACAGTGAGTTGTTGCCCTGCCTCATATTTGTCATCAATCAACTGTATGAAATGTCATATGACCCACATAGGTCGGGGGTGGGGCAAGTGCGTTAAATGCATTAATAATTTTAAAGCGTTATTTTTCACCGTAATTAATTAATCTAATTAACACGTTAAATTACCAGCCCTAGAATAAATATTGCATGATGTAATGAGCTGACATTTGCTTGACTTCTGTCACACTACTTCATGTAGTGGGAAGTCCTAAGAGACAGACGCACCAGGTCTTGCCCTCGGGCTAACAGACCTAAAGTAATTTGAGTTGGTTTAATGGCAGAATGAGGTCATGGTAGTGGAACCATACCCTACTGAACCCGGTGTGGAAGATGAGTACAATCAGCCCCCCAAAAAAGATCTGAACAGATGGAATCCTTCAGCAGAATATTATATATTCCAGTGGGACTGTTTTGGAGGTGACACACAGATAAATGACTCCATTAGCATGTTTGGTAGAGGTAATAGCTGTGACCTTTTAGGATCACCTTATCATATTTTTTAAAAAGGAACCCACTAGAATGACTTTGATACCTGTGACCTTCATCTCACCATGAGCTCATGCCATTCTGTGTGATGCGGCTTGGTAGATCTGCTGTACGCAGCAGGCTTTCCTGTGAAGCATGTGTTAACATGTATCTGTGCATTTAGTAAGTGCTTTATTTATAAACCAGGTTGAGCTCTTAGTAAACATTCATAATGTGTGTTGCATGGTCAACCGACATGATTTCTTATTTGATTGTGTGGCAGAATACTGCATGTGAAGAGTTGCAGATGTTGCACTACTCGTGTTTGTCTGTAATTGAGTCATTCTTTTTGAGTGCTCGTGTCTCACTCCGGCAGACAGCCGACTGAAGGTGACCCTGTGCTAATGGTGGCCAGTATTCATGCCAGCATCAGCTTCCTCCAACAATGCGTCATTGCAAATTGTCAGAGGCAAGCTTGAATGAAAAGAGAACATGTGTTCTTTTTTTCCCAAAAAATAAAAAAGTGAATTTTTTGTCATGTGGATTTGCCAGTGGAGTTTGCAGAAAATGTCCGTATGACGAAATGTGGGAAACGTGGGTGTTCACACCAACATGCATAAGTAATATAAGTCAAATTAATGAAAATGTAACTATTTTAACATTATTCAAAATACATACTCTGGAATACACTTTTTGTGTCATAGAAAACACCTTTTTTTCATAGTTTGAATATTCTTATTTATTTTCAAGATCTTAGTTATCCATAGTCACTTTCATTATGGCTATCAAAGACACACTAAAAATTATATTCAAACTCAATCAATTTTAATAATGTAAAAGATAATTATTGAACTGTCAACCGCAATATCGCATAAATATAAACCATTCCAAAAATAGAATCCCTTTTTGCTTGTTGTGTATCACCCTAAAAGTTGTTTAGAATGTGATGTCATATATATATATATATATATATATATATATATATATATATATAATATTTTTTTAAGACCACAAAGAGTCAGGACATCAGTTTAACTCTTTATCTGAGTGTATATATATATATATATATACACCCTTTAAATGAGGTTTGAATACCCTTTGACTGAAGAACTTCTAGCACAGTGTCAAACTGGTATCAAACCAATCTCAGCTATAGTTGTGCTGCAATTTTTGTACTCCCTCATAACTGTCAATTAATATTTCATGTTACAAGCACGATTATTCATGGTCAGGTAATTTCATGGACATTTCATTCCCAAAATATTCAGAAAACTTTAATAAACTTTAACAAACTAATAAATACAGCAACTTAACTCACATAATTAAATGTTTTAATTATGACATAAAACCAGAACAATAACAAGAACATTTAACAATGCATAACAAAGCTTTATGCCTTAACATGTACACAGTCATAGGTTACCATTCTTAAAAAAATGTAGTAATAATGCATGGATTAAAAAAATCTGTTAACTGTCAAAATGGATGAGTTGCAGAAAGATTTACAGTCCCAAATGACACTTCTAGATCAGGGATAGGCAACTTCGGTCCTGGAGGGCCACTGTCCTGCAGAGTTTAGCTCCAACCCTAATTAAACACACCTGAACAAGGCAATCAGTGTTTTCGGGATTACTAGATAGATACAGGAAGGTGAGTTTTTATGAGGGCTGAAGCTAAACTCTGCAGGATAGTGGCCCTCCAGGACCGGAGTTGCCTATCCCTGTTCTAGATTCATATCACATCATAACTTACAACTTGTTGTAAGGGGGATGAATTAGGAACAGCTGGGTCATGGGTTGTCTCTTCAGTTTGTACATCATCAGCCTCACAATTCTGAAATAAATTGTATTTGCAGCATAAACAAACTAAAATGAAATGTACATGGTTTCCATTGTGTCATCATCATCATTAGCTGAATGTGTGTCATCGCAATACTTTATACACAAGACAAGCTCTGCTGTGACAGCTCTTTCATGTCCTCAATAAGCAAAAACACAAGAGACTACTTGAAAAATATCCAAAAACTATATTTTCATAATCTTCTATTTATTTACGACATGGCCCATCAGTCAAAATCTTAATTTATGAATCTAATATGTTAATGTGGTATGGTATCCACGAGAATAATAATTATTTATTAAATAAACAAAAGAATTGATCAATATTAAATCATAAGACACTCTGGACTAAACAGCAGCCACTGGCTTACACTGGTCATGTTAACGAGTGTGTCTAAACGACCAATTTTACTTCCAAGTTTTAAGTAAGAATGCAAAGATAAAACAATACAAGGTTAGTTAACTGAAATGAAACGATCAACTGCACAAACCTCTTTCGTGACTTGAATCTTGGTCTCACGCTGATGACATAACATCCAGGTATAGGCACACCCACAGCGGGTTATGATTGGTCGATCAACAGGCTCAAATCTGATTGGCTAAACAGTACAAGTGTCCCGCGTCAGAGTAGTTCGCTGCCAGGAAAGTCTCAAAAATACACACACAAATCCAAGGCGATTCACACATTCACAGATCATGATGAACTCGTGAATTTTAAACATTCAAAATTTTTGTACACAGTTGTACATCGTTTGAATTAATATTGAGTCTAATCTGCTTCCATAAGAAATGTCTGTGTTTTGTTTTGTTGTCCATACAATGGTAGTCAATAACCAAAATTGATAAGTTACCAACATTAATTAAAATATCCTCTTTTGTGTTCCACAGAAGAAAAAAAGCAGTTTTGAAGGGGAGCTGATGATAATAGAGTTATTTGTGTGTGTGTGTGTGTGTGTGTGTGTGTGTGTGTGTGTGTGTGTGTGTGTGTGTGTGTGTGTGTGTGTGTGAATTACCTTTTTAAGTATAGCTTAACCAGCAAGAAAGCTAAATTTTGCTGATAATATGCTATTTCACCAACTAGACCACCAGTATAAACTATATTACCACAAGTTTTTGCAACCAGTAATAGTGTAATGTTAGCTAAGCAAAGCAAATATTACAAAATTTTGTCAGCGAGGCACAATTTATAATAAGCCTTATTTGCATTGAAAAGAGGAGTGTTTGTGCCTAAATTTTGCTGATAGTATGCTATTTCACCAACTAGACCACCAGTATAAACTAGTTTGGGCCAGCAGGGAAATTCATACTGGCCTAAACTGCTCTTTTCCATGTTATACATCTCTTTTGTTCCAAATATAGTGAGTTCACTGTGCATGGTGCGGTTTCCAATAGAATGTTCAGGAAACATGGGTCCAGGCTATTTTATATGAATAATGAGTTGTTACGTTTTTGAGGTTGGAGTGTTGCCAGTTATCTTGCTCATTCCCAATAGGGTTATACGGGTCAGTGTTAGACCTGCTTTGGGCTAGCGCTGACATCACTGTGTTTTCCGTAGGGAAAACTAGATCTACTGCATAGATATCTCAACACAGATGCAGATCTCTTGCTGTCTCCCTTCACCCCCAATCCATATTCCTCTCAATATGAATTGCTTGTCAAACATGTTTCAGTTCCTTTTGTGCGTTTTTTATTTTGTTTGTTTGTTTGTTTTTGCTCATGCTCTATGATCTTTACAGCACACTCTAAGAGTGAAAATGCTAGGATCAATTGCGTAATGTATAAGGTGGTCTGACTGTGACCTCTGGCCTCTCTGTCACTTAGGCAGTCATGCAATTGTTGAATGACTCATGTCGACCACCTCCTCACCTCCTGTCACACCTTCCTGTCACTCTGATAGAATTCTCTACAGGTCTGTTGGATGGCTAGGTTGTGGATTTTCTCGTGTCAGTCTCAGACAACACACCAGCAGATTGTCAGATGCATATTGCACACAAAATTGGAACTTTCTAAAAAACAGAAAGATCCAATCTGATTGGCAGGTTTTATGCAATTTTCAAGAGTTAGAGTGACATATTAGTTATATTTAATCTGTTTTTGGCCAGAATGTGCAACATGGACTTTCTTATTCTTTCTTAAGTCTGTTCAAGACTGGTTATTTTACCCCAAACAAAAGGGTTATAATGTGCATAAGGCTGAACAGCCGCATTATCCAAGACTACAGCCTCAAATTAGCACAAGCTAATGCCTAATTAATGATAATACATATTTGCAACATTGGGCAGATGATAAGTGAACAATAGATTCACATTTATTTTCTGCAGATCTCCTGGTGTCTCTTGATCGGCAAAGCACATGGATGATTTTGTCACTTTTCAAACATTTCATCTGATCTGGTGACATTATTCATCCCATCTGGTGACATTAAGAAGCTACTCGCTAACTTTTTCCTTTTTTTCCCTTTTTTTTCATTTGGATTATGACTGATTTGGCTCATTAAAGAGAGAGAGTGGGAATTAATTAATGTCATTAAATGAAGCATGCTGAACCCTCCATGAGCTGTGAAGTGAAGTGTGGAAGAGGAGAGCGAGGGATGGAAAAAAAATAAAGAAAATGATGAATAGATCATTATTTCCATAATTATTATTATCATTATTATGAGTATGATCTCGGCTGTGACAATTCTAGCTGAAACTATCTTTTAATGTTACAAAATCAATATATTATATAAAAAGGATAGAGTACTGTATCTTTGGAACTCTACACTGAAACGAAGGTTTTTCATTCTGTAGGTATTTAAAGCTTAGAAGTTGGTCGCACTTTAAAGGTCATTTATTTTCTCTGAACAGCTCTTTCTCCTACTCTTACAGCCAAACTAGACAAGACACAGCATGTTTTATTTGACAACTAATTTGTCTATCCACAATGGAAGCAAAAACGGTTGAGTGACATAGCAAAATTACAGCCAATCAGAACTGTTATGTGGAGTCAAATTTCACTGTAGGTGGAGCTACTAAGTGCGATGCAAAAATAAATGTTCTTTCGCTCATTGCATAAACAGGAATGCTAAAGGAGAGCTTTTTCCAGGTATTCTGTATATTGTTGCTACTAATATTATAGCCAACGTTCCATAAGCCCCATTGTACATTATTTCCCACAAACTTTACCTATTTTATTTTGAAATATGTCCCATTATTGAAGTTACATTTCATATTTAAAAGGAAAGCTCATGATGCACTGAATAGGCAAGATTGTGTGCCAAAGCAAATATTTCTAAGAAAACAACTAAGAAAGAAAGAAAGATGAGGAGAAAGCACTCTGACTTATGCCTGAGGGCAAAGTCACTCAAGAACATCCCCGGCAATTCAGCTGACCTGCTTTCTCAGCCTGCTTTTTCCTCCTTACCCAGAGTGGCATTTCATTTAGGTTCCATCGTTCTTCTTTTCTTTTTTGGCCTTGTCCAGGAAGAACTGGGTTTCTCATCCCCCTCCCCCTTTCACTATCTCATCTGCTTCTCTACTAGCTCCTTGCCATTCCCTGAGCATTAAACCTCTCAGGGAAATTCCACTAAGAATGAATTGCACCTGCTGATATTATCATTTATTTGCACACAGTGCACACAGTGCAGTGTTATAGCACCCAATTCATTAAATTATGCAGATCAGGTAATGGTATATATATATATATATATATATATATATATATATATATATATATATATATATATATATATATATATATATATATATATATATATATACCATTCCATAGAGTGATATTCTGTAGAGGATGCAGCAAGCTATAGGAATCTAACTTACCTTAGTGGGGCTGTACAGCATCACTTCGATCCACATTCTCTAAAATAATCAGTGAAGTATTAAACTACACCATTTGTCTGGATATATAACAAATTATAAGGCATGCATTATTGCTGCTATGATCAATTAGGTAAAATTATATTACCACAAGTTTTTGCAACCAGTAATAGTGTAATGTTAGCTAAGCAAAGCAAATATTACAAAATTTTGTCAGCGAGGCACAATTTATAATAAGCCTTATTTGCATTGAAAAGAGGAGTGTTTATGCCTTAATACTGAAGAAATACTGCAGGCAAAGTAGTTTGTCTCTCTCTCTTTCCCTCTGATTTCTTCATTTACCCCTTGCTACCTCCTCCATCTGTCTTTCCTTGTCACTCTGTCCCCTTTTTCATCGTTCTCTGACTGATCGGTCAGCTTACGTTCTGTATATTCGCCGGGCTCTACAGTGACTTGTTAAAGTTTGCAGTTGGCTCTTGATAGCTGTTTAAGAAATGCAAAGCTGTAAATAAATACGGATACATTGTATACCTTAGATGTGTTAGAATAACAAAAAAGGTGGTTATCTCCTTTCAGCCAGTTCTGGCTTTGATTAATCACTGTGTTTACCCTCATCTGTCCTCTCCATCTTCACCAAGATGCACCACAGTTGGTTTCCCTCGCCTCTGCATGAGTCATCCCTTATCTCGGAGAAAGGAAAAGAAAGCATGTGGAATTATGTGATTTCCTTGCTTCTGAAAGGCCTGGTCTCTTTAAAAGCAGAATCAAATTTTGTCAGTGTCTAGTGTAGTTATTTAAAAATCATTAACAAGTTTTTTTTTTTTTTTTGCAGAAACAGTATGCATGATACAATACTTAGCTCTCCATCTGTCTGTGTTAGTACAAGATTGTGAGATAAGAGTTTTAAAAATTGTGCAGAGAACCAGCAAACATTTGATATGATGACACTGGCTTCATATTTGACAAATTGCTACATTTTTGTATGGGTCTTACATATTTTAAGAATTTATTTTAGCATCCAAAGTTATCTAACTTACTCAACACAGCAACTTTAGGTTATCATAGATTAATGTGCTGAAACAGAAGTTACCACATTGAAATACATAACAAATACCAAACAATCAATTTACAATTATAATACATTTCAAGTAAAATAATTTTACTTCGGACAGAAAGTAGCTTGAGTAGCTGTGCAGGTGGACAAAAATAGGAACCGAGTGCCTGTCGATGCAAACCTTGTATCACAACATGCTGCATCAGGCACTTATTTAGACAGCTTCATTGACCAAAATTTAGCTGGTTTAGTGTGATCTAGTTTTGCGTGTGTGTGTGTGTGTGTGTGTGTGTGTGTGTGTGTGTGTTTCTATGCAGACTGAAAACTTTGCAGAGTGAGGACATGACATTACCAGTTTCTGGTTTGAGACCAGGCAGTTTAAAGGGACAGCACAGAGCCAAATCTTCTGGTCCAGAACTGCATTTTCTTCAGGAGAAATGCATATAATGGGGCCAGATTGGCCACTGGCTCTGGCACTAGTACTGACCCAGTGGAAAAGGCTTATGTAGGAGCGCTCAAAAGACATGAATTACAAACAGAATTACAAACTTTATACATGTTTACAGTAATGCATCTAGCGATTATAAATCACAAGTCAGTTGTTTTACAATATGTAATATAAGTCTCTGGTGTCCCCAGAATGTGTCTGTGAAGTTTCCGCTCAAAATACTCCACAGATGATTTATTATATCATTTTGAAAATGCCTATTTTGAGTGGAAGCAGAAACATGCTGTTTTTCGGGCCTGTGTCTTTAAATGCAAATGAACTGCTGCTTTCTGTCCCCTTTTCCTGAAAAGAGCTGTGCCATTACAGCTCAGACTACCAAAAACATCTGTTTTGGTTCTGATTATCATGTTTATCGCAATGACATCATGAGTTTTAAACCATATGAGTTTAAACTTCTGATATACGGTTTTCTGGGAGCACACATCCGAAGCACACGGACAGAAAACAGCTGTCACAGCATGTGGGTACTAAATTAAGTTCTCTTTCACACAGATGCTTATGTTAAAACCACACATGAGTTACAAAAACAGTCGGTTATGTCTTTGAAGGTAAACTGCTGGGAAATAAATTGCATGTTTATTTTAGATCTGTGTGGCAGCAGCAATATACAGTAAATAAATCAATAAATCTACTGCTCTGTTGTCTCCTCTGAGGCCGGGACTCTAAATAGTGTTCTGTGCAAACTTTGTTTGCAGTGAGTATGTGGTGTGTATTTTTTCCACGCTCATGTTAACGGATTAAAGCGTTCACACTGCACACACAGTTGCGGTCTGGCAGTGCGTTTAGGAGCGGTGTGTCTGCAGCAGTGCAGAGATCATTTCCACACCAAGTCTATGTTTTGCTGTGCTGCATGTGCTGAATTAAAGTAACAGCACATTGTTTGCGGTAAATATGAACATGAAAAAATGTAGTAATTATACGATAAATGCATATAATTATAGTCTACTGTTATTCAAAGCCAATAGATAGGATATGGCATTTTGGTTTAAAGAAAAGAGCACTTTTAGATGAACAAGGCAATAATTTTAAAGTTCTTAATGAACCGTGGGATTGCTTGTAATAAAGATTTAAATGCAAAAAGAAAATGCAGTAGGGCTGACTGTTTCTGTCAATGGTAAATTTTAATTTAGAATGTTTGTGAGAACGTAAGAAAAGTAGTTTAAATGTTTTGCTATAGCAATTTAATATATAAATCTAGAAGTAAATGCAAAAGTAAAAAGCATTGAATAATTGATGAAAGACTGTATTACTGTACTGTGTAAAAAACGAATCACAATGTTGAAAAAGCATTTTAAGTAACAATGTTTGGATTTAAAATCAAAATAATGGAAAAATGTTGTGTTTGTGGAAAACAGCCACAGATCATGGGGGAAAATTCCTGTGTGAAAGCACAGTCCGTGCTGCTTCTTTACCACACATGGACTACATACAAATGGAGGACCTCACATACAGCTCACAAAATCAGGCTTGCGCTGTGTAAGCTATTGTGCAACAATTACACGATTGTAAAAACAAAAATACAGTGCATGATCAAACATTTAGGTGAGATAAATATATATTTTTGAAAAATGTCAAAAAAATGCTCCCCTCCACCCCTCAAATGAAAAAATAAATAAAATAAATAATAATAATAATCTCACAAGAGTCACCTAAGAGAGGAATTAATTTTCACAAAATTACATTTTCGGCAGATACTGCTTTCTGTGATTGGCGATCGGTGATCGGCCTCAAAAATCCTGATCAGAGCAGCCCTACTGAAAAGCTGGTTTCTTTTGTTTGGTACCAGCGTGAGGATTTCTGGGATGGACTTTTAGGGGACATGGCATAACTAACTTACAGTACATAAAGTATAGGTTATGTATGGCTGAGATGCCCTACTTGAATTATGTTGGCAATGCATACAGTGTATATTAGCTAGAAGTTATTCCACTTCTAGCAGGAGACACCCCAAGAAGACAATGTAGACTATTTGATTTTGCTGGCAAATAAGTGCTTTATTAATAATAAAATGCTTCACTTTTTTTTAAACCTCTGGGATGCTTGCCTGCTGCATATGTGAATTTATATTAAATTGTATTTAACATTTATCAGACGCTTTTATTCAAAGTAATTTACAGTGCATTCAGACTATACATTTTTTACCAGTTTGTGTGTTCCCTGGGAATTGAACCCATGACCTTTTGTGCTGCTAATGCAGTGCTCTACCACTGAGCATCAAGAGCACATAATTTAACATAATATTCCATTATTTATTAATGATTATTAAGTGACGAAAGTCATGCACTTTGGAACTCTTCAGTGATTCTTCTGATTTTATAGTTTTTAGTTTGTTCTTACTTGTTGACCTTCACATGTGATGGCATGTCAAATACCAGACTCATTGTTCTCTGATCTGGTGGCAGAGCAAAGATCACACTCTGGGAGCTGAGCTCTCCCAAACACCCTCACACTTTGTTCTCAGTTCCCTCACACCGCTGCTGATGCATCCTGTGGAGTTCAAAATTAGTCTCTCTTTGTCAGTTTAGGTGTGTTTAATCACAATATTTCACCCTAGAGATATTTTGCGAACACATACTGTATGTGTGTATTATGTTTTGGAAGATAATTGATATAGCAGATATAGCTTTCATTATAACATGAATCATATTAGAAATAGGATTTCCTGTGATCATTTGAGATTTCAGTGTATTATACAAACTAGAACTTCCTTTCCAGTCATAAATAAATAAATAAATAACTAACTACAAAAACATTCCATTCTAAAATCCTTTACAAACCCAGAACATTAACAAATAACTGCTCAGATTTACATATAAACAACTTATTTAAATTTCAGCCAACTCCGTAATGATGAGGTTGTAAATATGATGTTTTTTTGCGCTCAAAAACTGTAGTGCAGTTTCAAAAAAAACAAAAACAAAACAAAAAAAAAAAACCTTGGCCGGTAACACCTTTAGATTAGGGAAAACTATTCACTATTAGCTAGTTGCTTATTAGCATGCATATTGGCTGTTTAGTAGTACTTATAAAGCACACATGTGACCATGGACCAAAAAAAAATAAATTTTTGAAATTTATAAATCATCTGAAAGATATAAAGACAGAAATAAGCTTCCCATTGATGTATGATCTGTTAGGATAGGACAGTATTTGTCAGAGATACAACCATTTGAAAATTTGGAATCTGAGGGTGCAAAAAATCTAAATATTGAGAAAATAGCATTTAAAGTAGTCCGAATTAAGTTCTTATCAATGTATATTACTAATCAAAAATTACGTTTTGATGTATTTACAGTAATACATTTACAAAATTTTTATGTAACATGATCTTACCCTAATGATAAAAAATAAATAAATAATAATAATAATCATTTTGACCCATACAATGTATTTTTGGCTATTTGCTACAAATATACCTGTGCTACTGTACTTATGACTGGGTCACATGTTAATGCCTTATTCTGAATTATCATATTCTAGATCCCTTAAACTGACTCCAAATCTAAACATAATTATTACTTAACTACCTTACTTACTATCAGTAAAATGCAAAAATGTTTATTGAGGGAAAATGGCGAAACTCTTAGTTAATGGTGAATATGTGTTCTTTATTCTAAAGTTTTACCAAAAATTATGCAAAAAAAGTAACATATGACCTCTTTAAATATTTAAATTAAATGAACACCTCAACAGTATAAATTGCCATATAAATATTTGGCAATACTGGGTACTTTTTTCCCCCGTAACAGTAGAATATGCATGTAAAACTATATATATATATATATATATATATATATATATATATATATATATATATATACACACACACACACACGTAGTTTTACATGTATTTTTGTGCATGTAAAAAAAAAATGTTACATGCATATTTATATGTGTAGCTCATTACTTTACTGTGTTGTCTTACTATATCTTCATTGCTTTGCTTTAGGAGCAGAATATCTTTTAACTACCTGGTCCCATGGCATAAATGTACCTGGGTGCAATTTTTAGCAAGACACAAAATATATAGTAAGTACATATCACTGCAATTTCCAAAATAAATTAACACTAGAGGCAGTAAAACTCTAACACCTTTTATTCCCTTTCACACAAATTTACAGAGTTTTGATTAAAAAAACTAATTTTCACACAATTACTTGAAGAATATCATGTTGAGACTTCAAAACAATATTAATATGCTGGGAGATTTGAAAACTGATGCTTTTGAATGTTAGCATCGCACATATCCAGCTTCATACAGTATCTATGGGTGGTAGGTTTGTTTGGTAGCTCATGGAGTAAGCAGATGTACTTGAGAGGTGAGGAGCTCCAGTTCAAATTCCGTATAACCACGGTTCGACAAAGCAGTTGAAATCTGCATATAAGGAAGTTCAAATGGCACGGTTGCATCAACAAATGCATTTTTATATCAGTTTTGCATTTTTTAACACTATCAGGTAGGTTTAGGGTTGGGTTTGGTGTAGGGCATGTTTCCAACATTCTGAACCGCCGCAATACGTACCAGAAGCAACATAATAAATACACAGCAATACGCACCTATTTCAATGTGACAAAAACGTGCCAGGGTTCACGAATTGAAACAGTGTTTTAGTGCCACTCAGTGGACATTTCTCTTTGAAACTGCGGCGAAATGTTTAGTAAGGTACGTAAAAATGGTGTTGCACAAAAAGTGCATAGAGGTACGTATTTTTATGAGACCAGGTTGTCTTTGAATTAAAAATCATGGCTAAATGATGATTCTTCTACTGCATTCTAGAAGTAAAATGGCATGTTTTGATGATTGTATGGACATCAGAAACAAAACTCTTTCTTTTGTAGTGGTCTCTGTGTGAAACTCCCTCCTCGCCCCTGCATTCTGATGTTGTCAGGTAGCAGGTGGGGGAGATGTGTTTGTGAGCTGAACTCAGCAGCAGGGCTTTGAACAACACAGCAGGCTCTGTCACAAACATCGCCACTAGTTGGGAGGGAAGATCCATTGTTGTGTTTTATTTTCCTTGTCAGAGTTGTGACAGGTGTGTTTACGTATCTGAGGCCAGAGCAATGTGTTCTGACAGACAAACGGGGGTGTTATCTGCTGTTGTCACACCTGATGGTCGGGACCAAGGCAGAATGGGTGGGTTTTATATATTTTCAATCAACTGTCATGATAAGAGTCTCAGAGAGTGAAGGTTGTAGGATCTAAGTGCAGCTTTATTCACTGTCAAAATTTTAAAAAGTCACAATTCAAGAATCCAAAGCCAAGCAACAACTAATGTTTGGACTAAAGCACTTTTAAATATTTGTTTCACTACATTAGTGAAAACACTTCACTTCCACTATTTTTATATCAGAATAATATTTTCTGTCATCCAACCAAACCCCAGTCCCTAAACAAAACCCTCACAGAAACCTGTGCAAAACACTGAAAATAAACTTGATTTGGCCTATTTATAAGCCTTTTTAACTAGTGATGTCTGACTCACTAGTTGGTGTTCAAGAGGTTTCATTTTATTAATAGGGACGTTTTTGAGTGGTGAGGACATTTTGGACCTCACAAGTATAGTCAAACCTGTACACACACACAGAGGCTCTCAGCTTACTTAAATGAAGTGTGATTTTATCCGATGGCACTTGAAGTGGCCAGTGCCAAGACTAATCAGCAAGGAGAATTTATTCCCTCCTTTCAGCACCATAAATTTAGACAAAGGGAAATGCCGCCCTTAATCTGACAAAGGTATAATTCATGTCAGATCGCCTGAACCAAATTACATTCCACATTTTCAAAGTACAGCCTGTTGGCTGTCTAAGGAAGTGGATTGCCCAATAAAGCCTTGATTGTTATTAAGATGGTTTCAAATTGTGTATATATATCATCTATGCAAAATACTGGACATTTATTTTGCCTGGAAGTTTGTTTCACTGAATTGAATAGAAATGGACGTAGTGAAGAGTCATGGCTGTTTGGAATTAATCAGTAGATTAAATGGTCATCTTTGGGTAACCAGTGTTTTTGATGATTTGAGAAGATATATATATATATATTTTTTACTTGTATATTTCCTTTGGGTGCCTATTTTTCCCTGCTGTGTCATTTACATCATGTTTTATGCAGATTAATTTCCGCACAGACATAAATCACTAAGGGCATGATACGTGATGTATGATCCATGAAAATAAGCATTCTGTGATTCCAAAGAGTTTCATCTTTTTTCCAAGGAGATAAATAATTGAATATGTAAGGTTGGATGGAGAGACAGACAGACAGACAGACAGAAGAAAGATTCAGTGAAAATCATTATCATAACATATTCAGACTCTTTCCAGTCTCCGTGTGGTAGCACACTGGTTCACTAGCTTAGTATACAATTATGTATTTATGATTGTGCTGTCAGCAGGGTTATAACATGATGCCCAGTCAAATTTATCAGTAGATCTGGCTGCATGATGAGGGGAGTTTCATTGCTCCAAACCCCAAGCAATGCTTCAGTGCCAGAACACATTAGCAGTCTGTCATTCATCTTATGTACAAGCACTGCACCCATGCTAGAGAGGCTATGCTTTCTGCAAGACACGTCTGTTTGCACCAATTGATGATCAAACGTGAAGCAGTGTTTTATCTTCAGACCATTTCAGGGTCAAATCTTAAGCAGTCTCTGATCTTTGTATTGTACTCGAAATGAATAGCTTGGGGAGAATAGAACCAAGTTGTAGGCAAATTATGAAAATGCATTTCATTTTTGTTTTGACAGTAAGTATGTTGCTTTCCCTATCACAAAGCAATTAGTTACTTTATATTTTCTTTGATTTATTTTATTTGAGTTGAATCACTTGTCTGCTAAACAGCAATGTTATGATCATTATTCTTACACTAAAATTTAAATCTTGAATTATGGCCAAGTATGCACTGTAATTTTACAGGAGTGAAAACCACTTTTAAATGCAGCAATGAATCTCTTAAACTACTTGTTCTGGGTGTATATAGAACTCACTCTCTAATGTTTTACACCTTATTGGTGTCATATCAATGTTTTGTGTCTCACAGTTCTTAAAAGTTGTTAGAGCATCGTGTTATACAACGATATGCAATCATGCGATCATGGGTTTAATCCCAGGGAACGCACATGGTCATAAAATGTATATGCACTGTAAATCACAATTTTGCATGATTTCTGTGAGGGTAAGTTTAAGGGCTGAGTTAAGTGTGGTCATTCGTATGAATTAGCTACCTAGTAAAATATTTACGAATTGCCATGCGATTAAGTTGGACCATATAAAAAGTCCACACAATGCATTTAAATAAACAAGCATTTTAATTGGTAACGACACTCATACGTCATTTCATGACAACAGACACAACACGACACTGTCATTATTTTATGCCCGCTAGAGCGCACTTAACTTTAAAATGCAAATATAGGTCGTAATAAGGTGCTTGCACAAACAAACTGTAGGGTCGTTTTTTTTTTTTTTTTTTTTGAAAGACAGTCTAAAATGAACATCATCTTCATACTATATGTCCAAAATATTCAAGTTTGCCAGATAAATCATGAGCATATTGATGCAATTCAGTCAGTCTGCTGTTGTTCCAATTGTTACTTTTGGTCGAAAGCTTTCATAAACATGTAGTTTATGTGTATATTTACAGTTTATTGGTGCAGTGCATAAAGTTGCTTTCTGTCCCTTTAAGCCACAACTAGGCTAAGTTGCAACTTACTGTACGCACAGCTGGTGCAACTGGCCCCCAGTGCAGTGGTTAGCGAATTTTGGGCTTGACACATTGCATCCATGTCCATCATATGGTTGACACAGATCTGAATCTGTGGCCTCTTTCCAATTCTCTGTTTTCTCTCCAATATTTTTCTCTTCTGCATCTTTCCAATAAAGAGGGAAAAGCCATAAAAAATTAATGCCTTGTGATGAGATGAGTGCAGTTTAGTGTGTCTATAAAGCATCTGATGTCATGTGTTGGAAGTGTTCCTGACATGGAGGAAAAAGCCCCTCTCTAAGCTTCTCTCTCTCTTGCTCATTCACTCTCTGTCTAAATGGAAAGCTATGTCGTTTTCATCAGGAACCTCCTACAACAGATGGATTAAATGCTCTCCCTCCATTTCGCTGCATCACAGCTGGGAAGGCTTTATAGAACGCTCACTAATTATCTGATGAGACTGAGTCGCTTCCATACTGGCATGCCATCAAAGGCAGTCATGTAGGTAGATCATGCAAAGTTTTATAGCACAAACTTCAAAGAAATGTAATATTGGGTTATGGAGAAACTAATGTATATTTAGCATCTATATGGTCAGAAATCTTCAGTATTGATTTTAATGCATATATGAGTTCAGCCTTGGTTTTTTGGCTGTGATGAGTAAGATTTATTAAGACTGTACTGTAAGTACAGCAGGCACAACTGTCCAAGGTACTGAGCCATAGAGGCAATGCTGTCCTTGGTGCTGAATTAGAGATCTCGCTCAGTGATTTCACTGTAAAGCACCATTTTAGGGCACAGTAATATGGATGTGTGGTGTAGTCAAATGCACTTTTTGCAGCTGTAAAGCTTCAGGTGCCTAGATTGTAGTTATGGAGCAATATTAAGTCAAAGTAAAGCCAGGCCCCAGAACTTGCCTGCAAGGTGGAGAATTATGCAGTACACCTCCAGTTTGAAATCTGGTATTGCAAAGTTTCTGTAAATATTTTTAAAACCAAAGGTGGACTCTCTGATTGACTAGTCAATTGATGAGTTCTTAAGATGACCATTTAAAAAATCTGCTGTTGTAGATTACAACAGTAATCTACATGACCACAGTTGATGAATCAGTGTCTTCTGAAACGGAATGATGGGTGTGTGTTAGAAAATCATCTTGCATTTTATGGACACACAGAGAAAGACCATTTTTCTAAAAACTACAGTTTGTATTCCACAAAAGAAAAGAAAGTCATATACATCTGATAAGAAATGAGGGGTGAGTAAATGTTAAGGGAATCTAAATTTTTGGATAAAGTATTAGTCTTGTGCTTCAAAAACTGCAAAACGAGTGCTTGTCTGAGGAGTTTTTTTTTTTTTTTTTTTTTTTTTTTTTAGCTGCATTCAGCATTGTGTTATATATCTTCATAGCCTCTCTCACTCACATTAGGAAGCTGGACTTTCTCTGAGGGCTGCACTGGCCCGAATTAGATTCCTCCTACCATAGCAGTGGTGCTCCAGATGAATATGGAGTGTGGATGTACTTTCTAGTGACTGCAGTTTGATTTTGTGTCCAATGATGGTTTGACGTGGTGTAATCCTCTTTTCTTGATCTCTCCTCTCCATCTGCTTGATCCCCACACCCAGCCCCCATCCCTCCATCCTCTCCTACTTCATCCCCTTCTTGTCCCATCCGATTACACTGTGAATCCCATCCCAATGCCCATCAGTGCCATGCACAGTAATCACTCGACCGCAGTCCTAACTCCTCCTCTTTCCTGTCCACAAGTCAACATAGCGTTTGTTTATTTTTTTTATTATTATTTTTTTTTTACATTTTATTTATTTATTTATTTATTTATTTTTTTAATTTATGGGGTGAGCATTAAAATACTTCGGACAAGTAGAGGTCTGGGCCACACATGTTCTTAATCCCATGGAGATTGTGATTCCTATGTTAATCCCCCTGCAGCACGGCTGGATGACCTCCTTCCTAGCAAACATAGGCTCCAGCCAAATTCACGTATTGTCAGAGTATGTACTGGATTTGATGATGAACTTACTTCTTTGCTGTGGATAAAGTACACTCTTTTAATATGCAGTAGTTTACATTGTACACCCACCGTCTTGATGCATGGGTTCTTTGAGAAAATACTTTTGTTACCCATAGCACTTGTTGAAAAGAAATGCTTGACTCCTAGTTCTCTGCTATTTTTATATTTTTAATGTTTTAAATCTGCAAGCTCCTGATTTCCTGTGGTCTCAAGAGATAGCTGTGTCCACTTCAACCACTTTTCAGAATCTCAGCAAATACGATACACAAAATGGGTATTGTTTGCATAGTGTATAATGAATACTGAGAATTCAGACAGGCTGATATACTGCTTTTTGCATTTTGTGTAGCAGGGAGGCAGTGCTGTAATACTCAATATTAAAGTCTGTCTTGAGTCCAATACCATATTTTTACATTGGTCTTAGTCTTGTCATGGACTAGGATCCATTTGGACTTGGTTTTACTCAAAACCCTCTTCAGCTCTTAGGCAAATGGTTCTTTCCGTTAATACTCTGGCAGCTTGCCAACAGAGTGAACACCAGCGCAGTACGCAGTGATAACAGCAATGCACGGGACACAGGAAAGGTGGCATTTTACATAAAACACATGCCTTCCATTAAGCAGCACCACTGATTCCAGGTCAGTTCTCAGCTCGCTTTCTCACCTGGAAATATTTGCTAAATGATCAACAGCTGTGCTGTCAATGCTGTTTTTTTATTTTTGAAAGATGACTGGCTGATGCGCGGATGTGTACAAATAACACAGTACACCACATATTTCAGCACTTACATCACTATAGCACATTAGCAGTGGGGCAAAAAAAACAATGTTAGGCTGTTCCATGGAGACATCCACCTCCCCCGTCCCCTGACTGCTGTGGTGGGGGCATTAAGTGGGATTAGAGATGATTGAAATGCTGACATGAGAGCATCTCTAATGAAGATTCGTCCTCCTGGAAAACAAGGGAGAAGAAGAAAGTTTTAAAAAGTGGTTCTCAACTGATGCAACCCAGACACCAACCGAATTATAGGGTCAGGGAGGAGAGAACACCTTGTGTGTCTTTTTTGTTGATGTTAAAGGACAACTGGTCATCTAATCAAACTTTTTGTGATTTTAGAGCAAATACATTGGTCATTTGGGAGAAGCTTTGCAGATTAGGTATATGCATTACTGTATACGCAGACGTGGATATTCTATATGACATCCACTCATTCTCAAAAAACAGTCACATCAAATAATCATTCTTGAATCACCCTAACAGTTTTTTAATATTAGGACTTTTTGTTTACTTTTGTACAGTGAACAGGTTTGATACTGTGTTGGGTCAACATCTCAGCCCCAAGAAGCACTAATTTAAAGCAGTTTGAATTCCTGATATCAATTCCTTGCACTTTCTCCTTCAGATTTTTGAGCCAAGTGGATTTAAAAATAAAAATAAAATAAAAAAGGTTATTTCCATTGTTTGTTTGTTTTTTTTGTTGTTGTTTTTTTCTTATTCGTATGGACCCAAGTGAGCCAGGACTGCCACCCGAACAAACACATAAAAATAGATACATGACTCAGATTTAGTCTAAACACAGTTCTGATGGGAATATTCATCATACTGCATGTTTCAAGTTTGCTGATTTACAAATATTAGATTTTTTTCCCTCTTTGTCTCTCCTCCTTAGAGGCATTTGCTCAGTCTATTTGTTCAGGCAAACACTCGGATTAAGACCATGATGGAAATGAACAGGCTCTGGAACATCATGTTTTGGCTCCGTGTGCCACAAGGACGGACATTAAGTCCAACCTAGATTTACTGAGGGAACTCCATATTCAAAATGCAACAAGGTGAAAGCTACTGCACTCAAAAAAATAAATTGTTGAATGAACATGATTTATTCGTAGCACCCATTATGCATCTAATCAAATCAAGTAAACTTGCACTGCTTCGAATAATAATTTAGTTACAAATAACAAGAATGAATCATTTAACATAAGTAAACGTGTTATATTCTTATTAATCAGACATATTTGTATTTTGCAAATCAAACAAGTGGCTAGTTGACTTTTTTTGAGTGTGTACCAAAAGAAGTTTCATTTAAGAACTTCGGAAAGAAAGATTTTCTCCAGTCAATTCGTTAAAGGCTTTTATGCATGATTCACTGGATATATATTCTCTCTCTGGTTAATCAATAAAATATAGTGAGAGGGGTCCTGGTGAGACCAGTGGATGTCAATAGCATTCTGCACGGAGAAGTTTTCTCTTTATCTTTCTCTGAAAAAGAAATTTTCAATCTTGAGCATGTGTCACAACAGAGGATACTGTGAAAGAAAAACTCCATCACAAAGTCAAATTGCAGTCAAATGTGTATGTTTCACTAGGGATGGAAACCAGTGGACAAACATACTTGTGGCCCTATTTACATCCTAAAAAATGTCCCTGTATTGTTCACAATTCCTTTGCATACTGTACTTGTAAGAAATTAAAACATAATATTTAAGTAAATAATATTTAATTAAGATCAGCTGTAAATGCCTAGATCTCCTTGGCAACAGACTAAAAAAAAAAAAGTAAAACCATTTCACGCTGTTAAGAGCCTTCAAAAATCGGTCACTGGTGAAACATCTGCTGTAATATAATGCCATAGTGTAAAATGTGTTGCAAACGTTATTTCATGTTGTCTTTAAATCAGTCAAATGTCAGCGACTTTATAACTCAGTCTCCATTTTTGTAGCTTCTACGTAAAGGATGTAATGATATTTAATAGGACATAAATGGAGCTGGTTGATCATAAAATGTGACCTTAACTGTAGCACAGTGGCTCTAAATCACTCAATGGATCTCTGTGTCCAAAGATGGATTTTGAATGTAAAATCTGCTGTGGAATAATGAACTGTTCACTTCCTCTGTGCTCTGCCACTGTCTTGTAACAGGAAGTGGCATTTTCTCAAACTCCTGTCTATATGTTAACTCTGCTGTCAGTAGGACACAGCCTGTGAGCTACCAACAGCTGATGGCACTGTGAGTGTGTGTTTGTGTGTGTGGAGGATCTCTAGAGGTTATATCCTTAGCATTGAGGTCACACACTACTACTCCTTTGCTGGACTTCATTATTATCTTTTCAGTGTGTCTCAGAGCAAAATCCTCCAGAGCTCTCTATTTCTTTGTGTGTAATTGGGTGTGTATGTGTTGTAGCTATATTTCCTCTTTCAGTCAGTTGATATGACATTTCAAGAGATATCCTGCAGTGTCAAATTGTACTCTAAAACAGTTTTAAAGGAACACTTCAAACAAAAATGAAATTTCTGTCATCATTTACTCTCCCTCATGTCATTCTGAGCCGATATAAATGTGGAATGTGACTGTCAAGTTCCAAAATAACACCATAAGCATAAAACGTCACCCTATTACACATTTTCTGAAGACATGCAATAGTTTTTTTTTTTTTTTTTTTTGGTATGGTTTGTTTTTTGTTTTGTGTGTGTGTAAATGAAACAGTTACAGGTACTTTTCACAGGTACTTTATCATTTTAGTTTACGCATTTCATATTTTACCCTTATAGTGTACATGTATTGTGCTCCTGTATGTCTACCATATACACAGGCAGATGTCTTCTATGTCAACACCTAATCTTTATGGAACCTCAAAAGCAGTTCATTTTGAGACAAAACAGATGTTGTCTGCCTTGCATTTTCAGGGCTTGCATTTTTAGGGGCTGATATTTAACATAGTTGTTTATTAATAAGCAGCTTATAAGCTGTGAATATTTCAGTACAAAACAATTCACACACATTTTCATAAAAAAAAATTCAATAATTCATATTCACCTTCCAGAATTCACTTCCGAAATATTCAGTCTGTTTAAAAATATGATGGATAATATTCGACAGGCAATTTTCGATCCATTTTATTTCACTTTACAAATTCGATTCTACAAATTCAGTGGTTAAAATTCAGCAGAAAATTCAGCATTGCACATCCGGGAGCTGCAGGATTCGCAGTAGAGCTACAGGATCTCAAGCTGCTGTCAGTCGCTCACCAGCAGGTGGTGCAAGCGGTTATTGATGAAGACCAAAACAACCGGTAGTGCAAGTTATTCATTCACAAAAACTGATTTGCAGAAAAGGAGCAAGTAGTAGAAGTTATGATTATCAGGACCAGTATAAATATGTGGAAAAATGTATTATGTTTATGTTTAATTCAACATCATCGTTACTCATTTCTCCGTGTAGCCTATATGTAAGCAGCTTTCTCTAAGCTTTCTCTAACATTACTGAAAATTAAGATTATAATGCTGTTTTACCCAACGCTGATGTACAGAACTAACATTACATCTGAGGAAGATGCTTTTAATAGCTGTCATTTTGTTAGTCCACTTTGCGCATGATGTGATTTTTTTTTTTTTTTTTTTACAGATTTTTGCAGTCTACTGTATATATTATAATCTCCTTTTCGGGTAATGTTAGAGAAAGCTGCTTACATATAGGCTACACGGAGAAAGAATAACAACGTTGAATTAAATATAAACACAATAATTTTTTTGCCATATTTATACTGGTTCTGATAATCAAAACATCTGCTTACCACTTGCACCATGTTTGCAAATCGATTTTTGTGAAAGAGTGATTTGATCCATCTGTTGCTATGATCTTCATCAATATCTGCTTGCGCCACCTGCTGGTGAGCGACTAACAGCAGATGTAGATCATGTTTCCTACTGCTAATCCTGCAGCTCCGGGACATGCAATGATGAATTTTCTACCAATTTTAACCAATAAAATCAATAAAAATAATTGAATTTTTAATTATGAAAATGTGTAAAATTACCTGTTGAATATTATAAATTGTATTTTTAATGAAATCTAGAAGGTCAATATGAATTATTGAATTTTTAATTATGAAAATGTGTGTGAACTGTTTTGAATTTAAATATTCACAGCTTAAATAAACAACTATGTTAATTTTCAGCCCTAAAATATAAGCCCTGAAAATACAAGACATTAAAATGCAAACATGTTGATACAATTACAATGTTAATAATACAATGTATTATTTTTCAGTTAGTGGAATTTAACATGCTTTTTTGTTTAAAAGACATTTGTCATTATTTTTCTTCCATAATTCCAGATCACTGCTTGGCCAACCATATTAAAGCAGCTGCACTAGATCTTGTGTCAAGATAATTTGGGACATTCTTTAACTTAAGTTTGGGACAAGCAGCTAATTAGTTTGTGGATGTGTAAGATGTGTAAACTAAATACACAATAATTTACATTCCATATTGTGCTGTATTAGTCCAAAGTCTGCATGTTGAAAAAACAGATACCATGTTCTGAAGCATGTGTGAAATCAGTCCAATAAAGAAGCAAAATGTCACGTGAGCAACCAGGAAGCATAAAGGTGCATCCGGCAAGCACACATGTTAGCTTCTGTGGAAGCGAGCGCCTGCAGGGACGCAGAGAGTATGGCATGGAGACGCAGCGTCTCAATCCCTGCAGGGAACCATGGTCATCCGTCGAGAGATTCCCCTTCAGGAACTCGAGCTGCATCGAATGCTTTGGGAACGAGAATACCCACTGCACCATATGAGCAAGTCCCTGTCTGGGGTGTATCTGGCGAGCCATAAAGGGGTCATCGGATGCCCATTTTCCACAAGTTGATATGTTTCTTTAGGGTCTTAATGAAAAGTCTATAACATACTTTGGTTAAAATTTAAACATAGAATGTGAGCATAAAACATGAACATAGACGCATTTAAGTAGATTAGAATCCATTGCGTCTTCAGTGGCTCAGATGTCGGGAGTAAATGAGACACTCTTGTCTATACCCACTCCGGCATCGAAAAAATGGTGGACTGTTTACAGCTCAGTCATGGTCTATGCTGAAGCAGCAGTTTCATCAATAGTCATGGGAGGGGCCTTGGCCTGTGTGACATCACACTGCCAAGAATCTGTGAATGCTTGATTTGAGAAAGGGGTTATTATTTATAGGAAAAAAAACACTGGGTGGATTTTTATCATTATAGGGTGGTTGTGTACAATACACAACCTGCCAAAACATATTTTAGTTCAAACAACATGTAAAATTTAATTTTGTATCCTTTAAGTATTAAATTTGCACTTGTAAACGAGATTTTTTTAAACTACTGTATAATGTTTTTCCTTGCATTGTTCACTTACTACTGTAACTTAAAAAAAAAAAAAAAACTTTAAACTGTAACTGTTAAAAAAATGTGATTTGATACCAGTTTACCTTTTACATTTTAAAAGTCCATAGTTACTGCATACTTATTAGTCAAAAGCAGCAAATCTACACAACTGTAACAACAGTGGCAAAAACCCATTCTGATTGAGTATCATCTGTTTACATAAGTGTTTTTGTAGCCATTTTTTTTTCAGTCAATCACTTTACCATCTGACTAGAATGACCATTCTTTTCTTTCTCCTCATCTATTTGTTCTGTTGTGATATGCCTTGGGCTGATGCTGTCATGAGGTTCACAGCAGCACACCTGCACCTGGGTTACACCTGGCCTCACTTCACCCTACCTTAACACAGCAATATATTTAAAAAGTTTTGTTTCAATAGCTCCTGCTCTGTGATTGCTTTTAAATGGGCTGATTTTAAAGCTCATATAAATTAAATTTAGTCTAAAATATCTAATTAGAATTTGACCATTTTTTCCAATATTTACGTGTCAGTGAAGTATTTATGTTAGGGTATAATATGTTTTGCATGAGGGCTGCTGTTTTGTGTGATGCTGCCTATGTAGGATGTTTCAAATCAGCCCCTAATTAGCTTCCGTTTATTGGTTAGGATGCTGTCTTAGAAATATGCTGCTTGTGTAGGCAGTAGATAGCAGTAGTAGTTTTTGAAACAGGAACATTAAATGAATGTGTCAGTGGAATATTTGCTTTCAAAAGAGCTTCTATTTGGATGGCATCTCATTAGTAGAACAGACCAAATCTTCTGTATTTGCTCACTTTTCTCCCTGTCTCTCTTTCTCTGTGAGCATGTGTGCGAGACAAGTGAGCAGTCCAATTTCTCATAATCACAACTATTTAAGAGATGGCAGAGATGATGTGAAAGTGATGGATAATGTTGCATTTGTGTACTGTATGTGTATATGAGAGAGAACATTATCTTCATAATCCTGCTTGAGTGTCAGTACTTCTTTATTCACACACATGTTTACATTCACAATCTGTATCTACACTAGCTATATGATATTTTGTTAATATCTTATTTTTTCTATAATTTTTTTTTTTTTAACACGCTTCTTTGACGTTGGTGTAGAGTTTACATTGCTCAGGTGAAGAGACTGCTAACTGCAAAGACGAATTTGAATTCACTGCAGAAATGCAAGAATTCAATTGCATTTAACCAACTTTGTTGTATTTAGATGCTATATAAATAAAAAGAAAGAAAGAAGAAAGAAAGATTAAGGAATAAGCCATTCAATGCTGTTCAGTGCAGTGATTTTACTAGGTGTACTAAGTGTTAGTCTTAGACATGGCACGAAGCAGAAACAGTAAAACAATAGTTCAAAAAATAGTTACTTGTATTAATAGTAATCATATTTTAATTACTTTTTTATAATAATATTTGTAGAATAGTAATTGCAGGATGTTTATTTGCAACTTGATATTGAAATGAAATAGTTGCACTCACAATCTGTTAATATGCATTTTTTTTCAGTGGCATGTGGCTTGTCCAATCAGAAAACTTACATTTATCTTGATTTTTAAGGCAATTATAAGTTAAACACTTCAATATTAAATTACTTTAGCTGTGTCTCATTTCGAAGGCCGCACCCTCTGGAGGTTGTTTTTTGTCAGCCACATATACGCCATTGAGGCCGTCTTATTTCAGAAAAGCAACCATTATAAAATTGACTGTTATTCCTTGTGAGGCAAAATGACTATAATTTCTTCCTTACTTTGGAATATAATGGTTCCTATTCTGAAATGAGACAGCCTTGATGATGTATGTGGGCTCCGGAACCTCCGGAAATGAAATAATCCTTTATTTCTCTAAATGTCCTGCACAGTATTCTTTATTTCTGTGTACTCTTCTAAATTTAGAAACCTGGCTGAGAGAGCATTAACACACACAATGCAGGGCTCTTCTGCCTTTGTAGAGCCCGGAGGTCACTGTGCCCTTTTCAGAAACATGGGGGCAGATAAAGCCCACCCCTTATTTGCCATTTGCCCCTTGGAAACAAGAGGGCAGAATCACGTGTGAAGAGCATGCTAGTCCTCCAACATGCAGACCTGAGAACAGCTGTGTGAGTGTGTACCTCCATATACGTCAAATCATTGGTGTAATCGCTTGTGCATGTGAAATGAATACTTTATGCTAATGTCTCAGTGTGCCTGCAGAAATCACAAACACTGCACACAAACACTGACTCTGTATATTCACAATACAAGCCACAAAATTAGCAAACATATTTACTTGTTTAAGTAGATATATAAATAATGCATAGTCAAGTAGATATATAAATAATATTGGTCATGTAGCACATAATTATACATATTATTATATTAAATATTATACAGTGTACACATAATGGGCAGTGGTTCCATTCTGCCAGTTTTCTAACGCTTAATGCAGTCTCAAATTCTTTCAAAGGTCTTACTCTTTTATTATTATTATTATTATTATTATTATTATTATTATTATTATTATTATTATTATTATTATTATTATTATTTGCATCATACAGTATAGCACTTGCAACAGTTATGACCAGAAAATCTTTACTAAAAAGTCACACTGCATTTACAGTTACATTTAAATTAATTCATTTAGGATGTGCTTTTATCCAATGTGCCTTAAAAATGAGGATACGGCAAAGCAAAGCAGGTGGCTATAACATGAGAAAAGGTAACAAATAAAATGTTTCAAGCATTGTCTAGAAGAGTATAGGCTCTCACAAACTGAAAAAGAAATTGTGAAAGCAGTTCATTCAGTCATAGTCATACCCATACCCCAAAATCCCAATAAATGCCTTAATTAACTGTAATTAATTAATTAAAATAACTAATAATATATACTAATAAATACATATTTAAATATATATATGTAAATTAGATAAATACATATATATTTTAAAACCCTATAGTGCATAAATAAAATTTTATTAAATGCAATTAAATTAAATTTATGCAGTCTGTATATTAATAATTCAGAAATTCAGGCTATGTTATGATGGTTGTAGCGTTTGACTTGTTATTTTGAAAATGATATTTTTAACCATCACTGATGGAAAGGATGGCCCCATGATTAACCTCAGTTTAAGTGCCCAAATGCTCAGAGCAGTGATTAATTATGCCATTTCAAAGGACACCCCTTATTGTGGGACTGAGCCTTTTGAACTTTCACTTAGCTCACTTAGCAGCTGAGATCTTTATAGAGGTTCAACCAAAAAAAGGCAATGTTATGACACATAAAGGAGCATGACACAAAAAGATTTAATCTAGAATATATCATGCAGCACATTGATCATATTTGATGTTTGATGTAGATTAATGAGGAGGGGATTTTAAGACAGTTAGATTTTACAGTGGGTGAGGATAAGCAGCAAAAATACAGCAGAAATAATGTAGAAACAAATGTATCAATAAAATGTCCATTTGCTAGTTAGAACAAAAATGTGTCAGTGGGGTTTAAAACTGATTTTTACATTTCATTAACATTGTATGCTTAATATGCAATATTCCCAGAGGGGACTATTAAGGGACACCCAGAATAACTGATTTCAGGTTTTACAATAATTTGGGGACATTTGTTCCCAAAAGTGTCCAACACACCCACACACACTCTCTTCAGTTCTTATCTTTCAATGAGAAGCACCACTGTCATCTTCCCATGTCTGCAGACGCGCACACACACACACACACACACACACACACACATAGACACACAGTGTTGTGGCCATGGGCGACAACTAGTTCCAGCTGGATTCAAAGCTACAGTGATTTGTCTTTGAAAACACAGCTGCAGATCTTTACGATTCCTCTCTTTAACACTCTTCTACATTCTGCTGTTACTGTTTCCTCTTCCCTGTCAATAACTCTCAGGGTATCAGCTATAATAAAAATGAAATCTGAAGTGAGCATGACAGAGTCTACTGAGCTTTAGTTGTTAACATTTGATGTTTGCTCTGCTCAACTATGTGTGCAATAATGTTACAACATGAATTTGGACACAGTTTTGAATCAACAACAAACCTGTTTCTGGCCTACAATTTACATGCTTGTTAAACTGAGCCTGCTGCATCATCTGGCATACATGTTACATAACACATTTTCTGCTTTTTTAAGTGGTGTTTTCTAAGGCAAGCATCACGATTACTTTAGCTCATACTTAGGGTTATAATTAAAACCTATTGCATGGTAGATACATTGCTAAACACTGCATTGTTGCTATGTCTTTGTTTTGTTGTTTTTTGTGATATACATGTGCCCTTATGTCTTGCAAACCTAACCATTTTTGATGATGTATTGAACTTCTTGTTGAACATTTTACTGGTTTAGTAAGTCATGCATCTTTCTGTGAAAAAAAAAAAAAAAAAAAAATGTTGATAGAAAATAAAGCTTACATCTGTGTGTGTGTGTGTGTGTGTGTGTGTGTGTGTGTGTGTGTGTGTGTGTATTATTGCTTGGGTAAGCAGCCCTCTGGCAACCACAACATCATAGAAATTACATTAAAACATGCTAAGAACCCTAGAACTGTAGAATATCATAATAACAAGCCACCCAGAACAGTGTTTTGCACAGACATGGTCTGAAAATATGTGTGTATTTGTATAAATAATATATTATGTATGGTACTATACAAGTATGTGATGTAATTCAATGATGCAACACTTGTTGTGTTTGTTGTGTTGTAGAATATAATGTTGTGTCTGTATGATATAAAAACATTTTAAATCTTAGAAAGCATCAGTACGCCTGAGCTATAGTTCAACCTCCCTCTGTGTTTACTATTGTCTGGCAGCTCTATATATTTAGATATTGTACTTTATTTGTTTGTTGTTTTTAATGTTTTAAACTTTAACTTTAAAGTCGCAATGAAACAATTAGTAACAGGTCTTTTATATTTATTGAAGAAACTCACTCTTAACGTGCAATAAACCAATCAGAGTCTCATCTTCCATCCCCTTTAAGACATCTCGTTTCATTGATATGCAGACGATACACAACTTTATCTCCCTTTGAAACAGAAAGATGCAAACTCTATAGCACCATTGTTGGACTGTCTTAAGGAGGTTAGGGGCTGGATGGCTTCACTTTTTCTTTTTTTCTTTTTTTTATGTTAATTGAAGAATATACAGAAGTCATGATATTTAGACCCGGGAACACCTGTGACCCCCTATAAAAAATCATATGTGAAGCCAGATGTTAAAAATCTGGTGGTTATAATGGACAGTGATTTTAAATTTGATAAAAAAAAACTAATTCTGTAATAAAATCTATTTTTTTTTCTTTCTTTCTTTTTTCTTTCAGTTAAGGGAATTATCAAAAGTCTTTTTTGTCTTTTACTTATGTGTAAAATTGTTTTACTTTGATTATGCTTGTACGGCACTTTGGAAAACAATGGATGTTTTAAAAAAAGTGCTCTATAAATAAACTTTGATTTGAAAAAAAAAAAAAAAAAAAAAAAAAATGCAGGGCCCTATTTTAACGATCTAAGCACATGGTCTAAAGCGCACAGCACAGGTGCACTTAGGGTGTTTCCGAATTCACTCTTGCTAGTGTAATGATGGGAAAAATGGTTGGTGCTCCCAGTGCGTGGTCTAAAATGATTGTCCCTATTCTCTCAATGAGTAATGGATGTGTTTTGGGGCATAACGTGCAGTAAACCAATCAGAGTCTCATCTTCCATTCCTTTTAAGAGCAAGTTGCGCTCGCGCCATGGTGGATTCGCTATTTAAATGGTGGAATTTTAAGGCACACAGACTGAACGCGTCTTCAGAGACCAAACGGATCTGCTCATGCAAAAGCAAATAGGAAGGTTCATTCTGATGCACACAATAACTATCCGTTATGACATGTATGACATTTTTATATTTATGTAGCCTACAAAATAATATTATTTTACACTGTAATCCTTTAATTTCTAATATTTGGAATGTTTGTGTGCTACTGCTCATCCCTGTGTATAATAAGCAAAGTGAATACGCTTTGTGGACCCTCCCGGAAGGCACATTTTCTACTAACATGCTCTTTAAATAACAAAAAAATATCAATATTACGCCATTGACTTTAGACTTTAGACCAGGTTTGAGTTTTTCAGTTCCTCAAAATAGCAACGCACCAACAATGTGCCTGAATGTGCCACCCCGAAGTGGTGAAGCAGATATGGAGAATATTGGCCAGGCTCAGGTGGACCTCTTTGCGACTCAGGAAACATTGCAATGTCCCCTCTGGTTCTCTCTAGTTCATCCAGCTCCCCTGGGACTGGACGCTATGGTACAGACTTGGCCAAGGCTTCATCTGTATGCTTTTCCCCTGATCGCTCTGCTCCCAGGAGTTCTGGCGAGAGTACGCCGGGACGGGGTCCGTCTTCTATTAGTAGCTCCGTTCAACCCATCCCGCTCCTCAATGGCTCTCCATGGAGATTCCGATCAAGACTCCCAACGGGAAATTCCAGTCAAGAGAGATCTACTCTCACAGGTGCAGGGTATGATAATTCACCCCCGCCCGGAGTTGTGGAAACTGTGGGTGTGGCCCCTGAGGGGGCACAGCTCATAGCATCCCGTCTCTCAACTGAGGTTGTTGAGACCATCCTCCAATCCAGAGCTCCCTCAACAAGGAAACTGTATGCCATGAGATGGAAACTCTTCACCTCATGGTGCAGAGACCGCCAGCTTGACCCAGCTAACTGCCCAGTTGGTACAGTTCTGGAGTTTCTACAAGCCAGGTTCTCTGCAGGGTTGACCCACTCCACCTTAAATGTTTACGTGACGGCCATTGCAGCCTACCATGTCCCCCTCGGTGGCCAGTCAGTGGGACGACACCCCCTAGTGACACGTTTCCTCCGTGGTGCGCTGAGGCTGAGGCTCCCAGTACGGTCCCGTGTTCCCCCCCGGGACTTGGTTGTGGTGTTTGAGGCTCTCTATAAAGCTCCATTCGAGCCGATTCAGGAGATATTAGATCGACATTTGACTATAAAGACTGCCTTCCTGTTGGCGATTACTTCTCTTGACTTTGCGCCCGGCATGGCCAAAGCATTTCTATACCCTCAAGCGGGTTATGTTCCAAAGTTTCCCACTATCACATCACAACCGATAGTGCTGCAGGCCTTCTGCCCTCCTCCCTTCCGGGAGCCTGACCAGAAGAAGCTTAACTGTATGTGTCCAGTTCGAGCGCTGGACACATATGTCCACAGAGCTGCCCTGTGGAGAAGGATGAACCAACTGCTTGTGTGCCATGGTCCTCCCAAGAGGGGTCTCCCTGCAACTAAGCAGACCCTTAGCCGATGGATAGTTGAGGCTGTCAACTTGGCCTATGAGTCCTCTGACCTCCCCTCACCGATGGGAGTCAAGGCTCACTCCACACGCGGTATGGCGACCTCCAAGGCCTTTTTAGCAGGTGTATCCATGCAGGACATCTGCATGCTGTGGGATGGTCCACCCCCTCCACCTTTGTGAGGTTCTATGACCTAGGTATGCGAGCCACTCCAGGCTCTTCTGTTCTCTTGCCTTAGCTGTGCTCTTCGGATACACACTAGGCAGGGATTTGGAAGTCTGGCGGCGTGTGCACCTCATTCCCCATAGCGTTCGTTGCAGCTCGAGTTCCTGAAGAGGAACGTCTAAGGTTACGTATGTAACCATGGTTCCTCAAGGGAACGAGACGCTGCGTCTCGAAGCCCTACTCCTGGCACCCCTGTCAGCGCTTGCTTCATTCCTAGAGGCTAACGCCGGCACTGCCGCATGTGCTTTTAAGCTTCCCGGTCGATGACGTCACCCGCCTATGATGTCTTGTCTTCCCATTGGGCTGATTACACATGTGATTCAGAGCGTGGTCACACAGAGGGCGTTCCCCATAGTGTTTGATGTAGCGTCTTGTTCCCTCAAGGAACCATGGTTACATGATTGGTTCTCTTTGTATCAGCAGCTAATGAACTCACTGCTCATCATTCAAATACTTAGTTAGTGTTTGCAGTAGCAGTTGCAGCGCTTCAGAAACCCTCCACCTTCCCCAGCTCCATCTGTATATATCTGCTACGGGGGGTGATTCATTATGCTGTATAAGGGTTATTTTCATAAATGTTATATGTACAAAAAAAAAAATATATATATATATATATATATATATATATATATATATATATATATATATATACAGTACAGGTCAAAAGTTTGGAAACATTACTATTTTTAATGTTTTTGAAAGAAGTTTCTTCTGCTCATCAAGCCTGCATTTATTTGATCAAAAATACAGAAAAAAATGTTATATTGTGATATATTATTACAATTTAAAATAAATTGTTTTTAAATTTATTATACTTTAAATTATCATTTATTTCTGTGATGCAAAGCTGAATTTGTAGGATCATTATCACATGATCCTTTAGAAATCATTCTAATATGATGATTCATTATCAAAGTTGGAAACAGTTCTGCTGCTTAATATTTTTCCAGAACATGTGATACTTTTTTAGGATACTTTGATGAATAAAAAGTAAAAAAAAAGAAGCACTAATAATTTGGGGTCAGTACTCATTACTTTTCTTTCTTTCTTTTTTTTTTAAATAAAATCAATACTTTTATTCAGCAAGGATGTGTTAAATTGGTAAAAAGTGATAGTAAAGAAAATATACTATTAGAATTTATATTATTAGAATTTTTTTTTTTTTTTTTTTAAATGCAGTTCTTTTTAACCTTTTATTCATCAAATATATTAGACAGCAGAACTGTTTCCAACACTCATAATAAATCAGAATATTAGAATGATTTCTAAATGATCATGTGATAGACTGGATGTTACATGTGACACTGAAGGCTGGAGTAATGATGCTGAAAATTCAGCTTTGCATCACAGGAATAAATTATTTTTTTAAAGTATATTCCAATAGAAAACTATTATTTTAAGTTGTAATAATATTTCACAATATTACTGTTTTTCTGTATTTTTGGTCAAATAAATGCAGGCTTGATGAGCAGAAGAGACTTCTTTCAAAAACATTAAAAATAGTAATGTTTCCAAACTTTTGACCTGTACTGTATATATATATGCTTGTATGCTGAATGTTAGATTTTCTTATATTTATTTGTCAAGAGTAATTCTGTCGCGTTATTCTGGTGCAACTTCACACAACAATTTTTTGCTCGAAAATAATTGTAAAATGATGCACACAGTTTACAAATGGTCACAAGATTTAAAACTAATGCACAATTTGTTGTAATGTCCTATCTCACAAGAGCGCACACTAGAAGTGACGGATGGATGATGACCGCGTATTAGCTATGATATGGGGGATTTATCGCAGATTTAAAACATGAAAGGGTGACAAGCTTCAGCGTTTGGCTTTAGCTGCATTCTTGTCAGTGGATGGAAGGGTTTGGATGGAAGGAGACAGGACAAAAACAAAGAGGCTGCTGGGATAGACACCGCTCACATCTCTGCCTTGTTGCTGACAGCAGAGATAATGGCCAATAAGGCAGTGCGTCGTTCTAGATGAGTGATTGGCTCCCAGTACTGTCAGTCATGCTCTAGGGAGCTCTGCTTCATCGTCAAGGCCAAAAGTGGGAGGGGTATGGGATTGGTGGGGGGTGTCTGGGGGTAGAGACAGTCAGAGACAGAGAGAAGCTGTAAGGAGGGTTTGGTCTGATGCAGTGGCATGAGATGGACTTCTGAAATGAGGAAGAAATGTTCCCTCTCTTCATAATCCAATGTAAATTCATGTTTAATTTGTAGTTTGCATGGTTTCCAGAATATGAAAGAGCCTTCAACATGTTAAACAGTTAATATGTAAATGCTGTAATTATGACCTTGAGTAATATTTTACAGCGGCACCAAGTGGGCAGTTTGGACTGAACATGGTAAATTATGTAACAGTCACTACAGATTCATTTTTCGCATGAATTGCTGCTACAACACATTCATGTTTCACCACTTTACTACTTTAGACAATCCTGTTTGAGGTTTGGTGTGTTAACGGACTGAAATCTTTGCTATCGGTCTTACACCGAGCCTGACCATTGCTGCATGGCACCCAGCTCTCTGCATCACTGCCTCTTTTGATGGGATTAGACTCCAGGGACCCTTGCACACCCCCACCCTACCCCTGTCAGCCGTACGTTCATCATTCACCGTGCAAACCACCACCCCAGACACCTGTCGAATGGCAGAGCTCAGCTGGACAGGTGGGCCGCTTGCCTTTAACCAACCAGATGACAGTGGGGTGATGAGCTATCAGACCAGAATGCTGCACTAAAGACAGCACTGCAATAATATGACATCAGAGTTGAACAGAGCTCATCACCATAAAGAGAATCTTTTTGACATTGTGTCTGCTTAAAGGGGAAGCAATCATTTTTTCGATCATTTTTTCACACAAAAGTGAAAATCACCCTCTTGTATCATAAAAGTGATCCATATGATGTGCAATAAGTCATTTTTATATAAAAGCATCTGCCAGATGTTGTATCGGAGCAAATAATTATTAAATATAAAGCAAATTATTAACTAGATTTTTAACTGAATTACTATATACATTATAAAAATTAAAAGTAGTGTTAATCTCATTTAATGGTCCTGAGTTAGTTAATATAAAAAAACAAAAAACAAAACAGAGATTAATAAACTGTAACAAATGTACTCCTTATTGTTAATGTTAGTTAATGTGCTTATAGGACCATAATGTGTTACCAAATAGTGTATATTCATTGTCTCCCAGCCGTACTTGTGTGTCATTTTAAATACAGACACCAGAGGCTCTGTTCTAATGTTTTCTCACACTAACCGGAACCCTCCATTCATGAGTATGTTGTCATCAGAGATATTTACCAGTTTGTTTACGGTTGAATTTGATACAACAAATCACGGCCAGCATCATTGCTTCCTGCTTCTTACACATCTTGTTTTCCACTAGGGCTGCATTAGCTGGCAGTTTGGTGTACGGTCACCCTTGAGACCTGCCCACTCTCATCACAGCACACCATTTCTGCACATGACTGATGCTAAGCTCGCTCTTTCCGGTCCTGATTCATCAGCATGTAGGAGGCTTCCAAAATCGCTTTCCACTCTTAAGGCGTGCTCCGGCATTGTCATGCAGAAATTAGCCTTCTATTTTTAGCTTGATATCTGCAGTGCTTGTGTTAGAGAATGCTGGTTGCAGTTTGGAGGCACGGTGGGGCACGTTACACCGCTGGCTGCTGCCACTGCGGATTCTTCACGCCACATTACCAAAGCCAGTAGCAGGCCTGCTTCCTAGATGACTAAATCTGTAGCGGCATTAAGGGTGCGAAAACAGCCCTCCAACAGACTAAAAACACATCCTGACCAAGAGCTTGATATGGTGACTTTTTTTGGATGGAATATACTGTATGTTTTGTACAGATCGATGATATGTGTCTGTTGAAGCCACAAGATTTTAACTCATGTTTAATGAAGAACTACACTAACCATAATTCTGAAGATCCACCAATCAGAGTCGATGTTAGTGTTACCATGGAAAAAATACACCCACTCTGGGAAAGCTTTACAAATGACATAATCCCACTAAAGTCTTAAACTAGGTACAGTATTTGAATGTAACCAAATAATTTGCAATAAACATGCTTCCAAGTTTTAAATTTTTTGAAGATGTCTCTTTTCTCCTCACCAATGCTGCATTTATTTGATGAAAAATACAGTAAAAAAGTAATGTTATTAAATATTATTACAGTTATTGCAGAAAAAGCAGCATGGCAGTGATCTCTCACAGCTATGGCAGTGTGTACACATCTAGGTGTAGCCATTCATCCACATTTGAATCAAGTGGACATTGAAATTGCTTTAAATACAGACTGATAAGAAAAACAATCAAACCTTCATTAAAACCCAGCAGCACAACTGTAACTGTATAACTTTACAACAGTAACACTGTCTTAGCAAAAAAAAAGTGAAACAGCAAGATTTATTTGACATCAAAACAAAAATTTCAAAAATACTCTCTAATCGCCCTCGCAGTACTTTGAAGTCATGCACAGAATGGACTGTGCAGTTCTGCTTCAAGTGAAACACCTACTGTGCTTTGTTAGGAGACGCACAACAGTTTTTCTGTGGCCTTATAGGTAATATTTTGATTTACATAATTTTGCAAGATCAAGCAATATTGTGTCTAATAAATACAACAATATTAACGTCTTATTATTAAATTGTTGTAAATAAATATCACATTTGCAACTGGTCAGTGTTCAGAAAATGCTTGGAAACATCTTCATGTAACCCTACAAGAGTGATTACTTACAGATTATCTGGAAAAAAGTCACGTTTTATAGAAAAAAAAAATCTCCCACTGACTTTCGAAGCTGCTACATAGTAACGACTTTCTACTTTGAGGGCCTTGATAGAAATGTAGTGGAGTGAAAAGCACAATATTTGTCTTTCAAATGTAGTGAAGTTAAAGTCATAAGTTTCCAGAAAAAAAAAATAAAAATACTCAAGTAAAGTACAGTTATTTAAAAAGTGTACTTAAGTATAGTAATCAAGTAAATGTACTTCATTATTGTCCACCTCTGGTCTGGAAACAAGGTTATTAAAAAATGGTCACCGTTGCACTTTTGTGTCAAGATAGAGGTGAGATTACTAAAAGAAGATGGGAGTGTTGGAAAATGGTGGAAAGTGTTGCAAGTCAGATTCAAACGTTCATTAGTCACTTGAGCACCATAGCTTAAAAACCATCTGTGATTTCCACTTGGTCATGAATCAGAAACACAAGCCATTAATTTGACCTCCTTGTTCAGGGTTTTTCAGGGTGTAAGAGAAGCCACAAAGAATGGTTTTAGTACTGCCAAGCCAAATGTCAGAGCTGACGCGGAACAGGGACATGTAAATGAGGTAGCTAATTGCCTCCATTGGATTTTGAAATCAAAGCTCGGTACACTGAGCTGCAAACGGAGCAGTGGAGAAAATTAAACTTCCCCTGCGAGTGACAATCAATGTAAAATGAACAAAATGCCAAGCAAGCACTGTTTCTTTCTCTTCCACTTTAGCAGATCATTATTCTATTTCAAATACTGCAGGAATGTGTTGTTCTGCCTAGTGAGGAAATTCAACATTGATTTATTCTATCAATTACCCGATTGCATTCATTAAATTAAACAGGTAATAAAGCTAATATTTGCCTTGCTCCTGTGTTCTGTAAAATATTGTTAAAATTAATTATTATTAATGAATTAATTCAATCATTCATTCTTTTATTTATTTAAGGTAAGTCACGATTCCCATGCAGTCTTAAGGCAATTGACCACCTCTGCATGCAGACGTGTCTCAGTGGAAATAACTTGTGTAAGAGCTCTTCGAGTAAGTGACATCAGATCGGGCCCTCTGTAGATGACCCTGATAAGGCTGAGTTGAGATGTAACTGTGATGCAGCATTGCTGGAGAGATTCTGTCCTGCCTGGAGACCCTGTGAGATCAAATGAGATCAGACGTTAAGAGAGACTGCTATGGAAAAACATCAAGTTACTGATACACGTTGACCCATCAAAGCTATGGGGAAATCTGGCCCTTATGAGAATATTCAGAGTATATATTTTTACAGCTTTGAGTGTAGACTAAGCAAATATGAGATAATTAATTTCCCTCAGTACCTCTGAATCAATAAGTTATTATTTTTAATTTTTATTCTACACAACCTTGCATCTCCTTCATGCAGTAATAATTTAGTAAATGTAATAATACCATGTTTCAAAGATACTGGAAATCCATAAATGGTAAGGCTGATTTGTAATGTATTACCTTAGGAAACATCCCCTCATTGTGTGTGTTTGACTGTGTTCCTGAAGCTTAAAAAACAAAAACAAAACATTTTTAACAATCATAATTTTTTGTGTCAAGTGACTCATTATGTTGACCACTGTATGCTAGTTAACTGCTAATCAAAACCTGTTATGCAAATAAGCATGTCTATTTAATATCATAAGCTTGTGTGTGTGTGTGGTTGGTTGTGTTGGCCTTGTGAAACAGGTGAATTAATAATCTTGTAAATACTAACGCTGCCCGGTTTGAAAATTATTTTGTAGAATGCGAAATGTGCAATACTATGGTACTAGATGGAATTGCTGATTAATGCTGTGAACCAAATAGTATAAATCCACCTCTGATGGGCACATCATCATAGGGAGAACAATCATGCAATGCTAAAGGGTCATTCCAAACTAAAGCCACATCAAATGGCCCTTTGGAATAAAGGATTTTAAAGCGACACTTTGTGCAATGATTCTTTGCACAGGTTTAATTGAATGGCAAAGGCACCTCCTTAATTGGTTGACAAAATAGTTTTTTTGGGCCCCTACACCCTTCATCCCTTCGAAGCTCTCACTCTGGAGGGTAAACCCTTCAAAGGGATTACGATATAGGAATGAGCCCTTCAGAATGAAATTCAATAATAATCATCTCCTGTATTCCACTGATTGGACAAACAGATTGGTTGAGCCAATGCTGCTTGTTGGACCAGCCAGGATGCTCAACCAAATGAAGCAAAAGCTGTGCCTAAAATGTTATACTGTATAAAGTATTTTCTATGAATGTGTGTAGTATACAGCAAATGCAATTGGGATGTACCATGTAGATGAAAAGTAGACATTCGAACACAGGGAATGTTTTAAAATCCATGTACTAATACCAGGATTATGCTTCTATGCATATTAAATTGGACTAGGAGAAAGTATTTTAAGTAGTTTCAACTTTAATCCACCCATCCATCCATTCTCCAAACTGCTTACCCTATATAGGGTCATCAAACCTCCATATATCGGGCCACCTCATACCGTACTGTTTGTTTCTTTCTCTCGAACCCACCCTTCCCTCCCTTTCTCATCCATTCAGCCAACCTTATCCAACATTCTCTTTCTTTCAGGTTGTATCTGGGGGTCCTAATTGTCTGGCCTAAATAGAGACAGTACCACCACCCTGAGTCTCTCTAAGCCATCAATTCTAGATGCTCTGAACAACCTGACCATCAGCCCATTCCCTCGACCCCTTCATCCTCTTTCTACTCTTCCCCAACACTCTGTTCAACTAACTGTTTCATAGCTTGTTTGTGGCGTGGTCCTAGCTAGTGAAATACACCTTGATTAGATCTAGGCACAACATAGAGCAAAAGTGAATTTGTGGCAACATTCTTAGGGGTGTGAATCGGCACTGGTTTCATGATTCAATTAAATTATGATTATCATGTCAGCGATTCAATTCAATTCGATATCATGATGCATCATGATAAAATGAAATTTATTTTGTGCAGTTTTATTAAATTATAAAAGCAGGCTACTTTTTAAAATAATTACAAATTAATAATAAACCAAACCAATTGTCAAGAATTAAACAAATAAAATATAGCTTCAAAACATACAAGCAAATATAAAGCAATGGGGGGGGGTAACAATTACAAGTGATAAACAAAGAACACTTTTAGTACTTTAAGTATACGAAAAGTTTACAGAAAATCTTAGTTATGTTTTTTTTTTCTTTTTCTTTTTTTTTTCTCAGCAATATTGCCGTTTGATTATTACTGATAAGATCATAGACACTGGCAGCTTGGCTGCATTCACACTAATGCACAGATCTACTTTGACATATCAGATCATTTGTCCTGCTCTGAAAACACAACTGACTGTGTTTACATCAATTTCGTATCATAGAAGTATTCGGGGAAGCAAGTGAATTTAACCGCAGCCGTGAAAAAATAAATAAATTGTGCGTACGATTTTCTAATTCGTTCCCTCAATGTACTAAAACGTGCACACGATTACTATTGCGTTCCCTCTACTCGAATTAGTAAATCGTGCGCACAATTTATAAATTGAGTGAACGAAATAGTAAATCGAGGGAACGCAATAGTAATCATGTGCACGTTTTAGTACATTGAGGGAGCGAATTAGTAAATCGTGCGCACAATTTAGCCTACTATTTTTTCCTGCATGCCATGTGCGGGGCTCCGTAGAATGCGAATGACGTCAGTGGGCTATAATCGATAATGGTCCATTACTGCATGGATGCAGACTCGTTTACACCCCTACATCCAATCCAAATTTAAAATCTGTTTTATAATTTTTCTTTGAGCTTGATTTGCTTACTCAGGCTTTCATTATATTGTGGCTTAATACACATCCTTCACAACAAGCTTCTCTTACCCTCTCCTCTTCATCTCAGTTTTATCTTAACCTTTCCATTTCCTTTTTTCCTTTCTCTCGCTCTCTGTCACTCCCACAACCCCATCTTACTTCTCTGCTTTCTTCCCATCCTGTTTTCACTTGTTCTCTCTCCTCCCTTTCCTTTCTGTCCCTATAATTTGCTCAGAGGGGAGCTGACAGTGAGTTCTGATACATCCTTTGGCAAGCCAAAATTCTAGGGGAAGAGAACAGTTAGCATGAAAGAAAAAAAGCCCTCGCAGATTTATGAAGACATTTGCCATTGTTTTTCCTTTACTGCAGGGTAATTTGCAAATAGCAATGTCACACTGTCAAATGTTGGAATACGGAAATAAGCTTCCTCTGCCAAGAGGCACTGGGACTCAAATCATGAAAAGCACTTGAGGCCTCATCAGCAGGACATTTCCAGATTAAATATAAAGAAAACTTCCAGAAAGGTTATTTAAATGTAAATGGTTACATAAAACACAACACTCTCTGATTCCTTATTCAGACAGAATTTGAGTTGAAAGTGAAGGGTCTTTGCAAGGGAATGCCGATGTGAATTCATGGTATGCTGCTTCACCTCAGTGCTCTGACAAAGCTCCCACAATCCCACTCTGTCTACATCTACCCTTAGAAAGTCACTTCAGGGAAATCTTGGTTTTAACAGTGACAGAACTTTCTCCATTTCTGTGACAGAATGATTGTCTTTAATGTTCATTGTCCAAAGAACAACATCAACGTTAATTTTACCAATTTTCAAATTCACTTATTGAAAACAAATTAACATTGTCATTTTTTTCTTGATTGTTTTCAGCACGCGAGGAGAACGTGGCGACATTCCGGGGTTCGGAGTACTTCTGCTATGACTTGTCTCAGAATCCTATCCAGAGTAGCAGTGATGAGATCACTCTGTCCTTCAAAACTTGGCAACGCAATGGTCTCATCCTCCACACGGGCAAGTCGGCTGACTACGTTAACCTAGCTCTGAAAGATGGTGCTGTTTCATTGGTCATCAACCTGGGCTCAGGAGCCTTCGAGGCTATCGTTGAGCCTGTGAATGGAAAGTTCAATGACAACGCCTGGCATGACATCAAAGTGACACGCAACCTGAGACAGGTAATCACTAGACGACGGCTGCTCTCAAGACTACTCACAGCTAGCTAGAGAAGTAATTCATGTTCTAATTCAAATATAATTATGTTGCAGCTGGTTTATAATCAGATGATTTTTTTTGGGGGGGGGGGGCTGTCAATATTTAATTAAGACTGAATTTAATTGCATTGCAATTTGTTAACTAGTTTCCTAATAATGAGAGAGTATGTTCTTATTTCCTCCTGTGTTTTTAAACCTTGAAGTCTTTTATCTCTTTCTCTGGTTTAACACTCAAGGGCATCAGAAAACTCAAAGCTTGACTTCAAATACTTTCAGTCTGAGCTCCAAAGCTCTACAAGTGTCAGCGAACTTTCAAAGTTTTATTTTAGCAATCAACTTTTAGACAGTGGTCGACAGTCAAGCAAGGTACGTGGAGGTCTGACTAAGCCAGTAGTTTGTTAAGAACAAATAGCTTTTGCAGTGAATCTTAAACAGTTCTTAACTAAAGAAACTCATTTATAAAGATTCACCTAATCATTTTAAATGTATTCATACAATAATGACCTAAATGTTTCTATAAGCTCTTTACAAAACTTGTATGCATAAAAAAAGTTCCTAAATCCATTCGCTTTATTATTATAAATAATATTAATATCAATATCAGGGCTCTGAAACAGTTCATGGAACGAAAAAATTTTTTTGACAGCAACAGAACCAGAAACAGAAGCAAAATCTAATTTTATGATTCTGAACAGAATCAGTCATTTGAAATGGCCATTAACCGGTTAATAATATTATTTTATCATTCCATTTAATATTTGAAATTTGCTGTCAACCAATCAGAAATTCCAGTAAATAGTAATACACAAGCATATGAGTTTATCATACAACAAACAAATGAAATGCCCACTCAGCTGTGAACTCATCATATGTAAGTCGCAATGGCAATGCACCGGCATTAGAGTTTATCCGAGGATAGTATAAGAAGGATTCAACAGATCACACGCACCTGCAGTGCTTCTGTGAACGGAGAAAACAGAATAAAACTATAGGCTTACATAAAAAGAAATATAGACATATACTGTACACAAAATATATTTCACTTAAATCATTGACAGATTAACAAAGCAAAAGAAAAAAAAAATGTGCTGAGTTACGGTTCATTGTGACACGTTCCAAAGTTCTCGGAAAGTAAAACGAGACAGCAGAAAGTAGTTTTATTTATTTTGCAAAAGCTTTACAGATTTATTTATTTTGCAAAACCTTGACAGTTTTGAATAATGTCTTGTATAACTTCTATCTGTATAACTGACCAGCATTGGTATGACTATTGCGCCGATGCCTCACGCACACACACAACATATTTTTGCGACATTGCAGCCTGTTCATTATCAAAAGAAAATACAGTTAAAGAAACAAATAAAAGTTACACTACTCAGCTGTACAAAATTTGTGGCGTTCAGTGTGACCAGCTCCTCACTGTGCTGATATAGTCGATGTAAAGGATGATGTTTAACGTCTTGTGTTACGACTGTAACCCTTGTTCCCCGAGAAAGGGAACGAGAACTGTGTTGACCGACACTTTGGGGGAAATGCCCCTCAGCGTAGCGCCTCTGAAGTATGAATGAAACTAAGCCAATCCTGATTGGTATTGCGTCACGATGTAATGTGTGACGGCATAAGCAGAAGCTACAAAAGGACGCCGGCACACAACAGAGATAGCGTCTGTGATGAAGCAAGCGCTCCCAGGGAGGGGGAGGTGTTGCGAAGGGACGCAGTTCTCGTTCCCTTTCACGGGGAACAAGGCTTACAGTCGTAACCCGAGACGACTGACACTTTGGGGAACGAGTACCAACTATGCCACAACGATCCCTGCCTGTCCTAGTGTGAAGCTGCGCACAGGCACACTTAGGACAAGAGCACATGGGTGCCAGGTGTCGATGGAATGTCCAGGCTGTAAAATCTAATAAAAGTGTGAGGGGTGGCCCATCCTGCTGCATCGCAGACCTCCTGGATCGGGACCCCTGAAAGGAGGGCTCTAGAGGACGCCATGCCTCTGGTAGAGTGAGCCCTCACGGCCACTGAAGGCAATTTGCACACCTGGTAGGCCATAGCTATAGCTTGGACAATCCAGTTGCTAATGGTCTGTTTGGAAGCAGGAAGCCCCTTCTTGGGCGACCCGAAACACACTAACAACTGGTCTGACAGTGGGGCTGGATGTGTGAGGGAGAACCACAGTAGACAGTGAGTCGTTTCCCGAGGAGCGAATAGATCCACTTCCACTTGGCCGAACCTCTGACATATTTACTCCACCACCTCGGGATGGAGTCTCCATTCCCCGGGCCTCGGCCCCTGCCTCGACAGGATGTCTGCTCCCTGATTCTGATTCCCTGGGATGTATGTTGGTCTGAGAGACAACAATTTCCCCTGGGACCACAGGAGGATCTGATGCGCCAGTCTGCATAGAGGGCGAGACCTCAGAGCCCCTTGATGGTTTATATAGGCCACCACCAACATATTGTCTGTCCTCACAAGATGACCCTTGAGATCCGGCAGAAAGCTCCTCAGAGCTCGGAACACCGCCAACATTTCCAGGCAGTTTATATGCCAGGAGGAATGACGGTTTGCCATAGACCTCTCGTAAAGCGGCCGTCCATGACCGCGCCCCAGCCCGTGAGGGAAGCGTCTGTCGAGACGGCTTTCTGGTGACATGACGCTCCCAGCACAGGACCTTGGGACAGAAACCAAGCTCTCTTTCACATAGATAGGGAACGAAGGCATCTGCGCGTAACTCTGATCATGCGAAACGGGTTTCCTCTCTGGGAGAGTCTTCAACCTTGGTCTTCAACCACCACTGCAAGGGCCTCATGTGCAGGAGACCGAATGGAATGATATTGGATGCTGCTGCCATGAGACCTAACACTCTCTGAAAATGTTTTACAGTGATGGCCTGGCCTAGCTTTATCCTGGTCACCGTGGCCAGGATGCATTCAATCCATGCAGGAGACAACCGTGCCCGCATCGTGACCGAATCCCACACCACTCCCAGGAACGTGGTTCTCTGGGCTGGTGCCAACACGCTCTTTTACGTGTTGAGTCTCAACCCCAGGCTCTGGATGTGGGCAAGGACAACATCTCGATGCCGAACTGCCAGCTCTTGTGACTGGGCTAGAATCAGCCAGTCGCCGATGTAATTGAGGACCCTAAAACCCTGAAGCCTCAGCGGTGCTAGAGCTGCATCCATACATTTTGTAAATGTGTGAGGGGAGAGAGCTAGGCCGAACGGAAGAACCCGATATTGGTACGCCTCGCCCCCGAAAGCGAACCTCAGGAACTTCCTGTGAGATGGAAGGATGGAAATGTGGAAGTATGCGTCCTTCAGATCTATCGTTACAAACCAATCCTCAGATTGAATTTGGTTCACGATGATGGGAATAGTGAGCATCTTGAACCTGAATCTCCTCAGAGACCAATTCAAGTGCCTGAGATCTATTATTGGACGCAACCCCCCATCCTTCTTGGGACTCCCTGTCTGGAGGAGGAATACATTCTATAGCCTCCTTTACCAGCAGAGAGCTTACTTCTTGTTCCAGTACCCGACTCTGCTCTGGGTCGACTACAGTCCCGACCACCCCGTTGAACTTTGGTGGGCGGGAACCGAACTGTAGTCTGTACCCTTTTTGAATGGTGCGCAGAGCCCAAAGAGAAATATTCCTGAGATTTTTCCATGCATCGAAATACTCTACTAAGGGGACCAGCCTATCGAGGCTGGCTTTGGGTATTAATCGGGATTCGTTCTTGGCCCCCTGAAGCGGATCTCCGGCAGGGTTCGACCGAAAACTATTCTCGATGTGCGGACGCGAATGCTGCCTGGCCGCAAGCCTGGGGGGGCGGACAGTGCAGGGCGTGTTCGCTGGAAACCGATGCGTCCCGAAGTGCACTCGATGGCAGGAATATGTTCTATAGCCTCCTTTACCAGCAGAGAGCTTACTTCTTGTTCCAATACCCAACTCTGGTCTGGGTCGACTACAGTCCGACCACCCCATTGAACTTTGGTGGGCGGGAACCGAACTGTAGTCTGTACCCTTTTTGAATGGTGCGCACAGCCCAAGGAGAAATATTCCTGAGATTTTTTCATGCATCGAAATACTCTACTAAGGGGACCAGCCTCTCGAGGCTGGCTTTGGGTATTAATCGGGATTCGTTCTTGGCCCCCTGAAGCGGATCTCTGGCAGGGTTCGACCGAAAACGATTCTCGATGTGCGGACGCGAATGCTGCCTGGCCGCAAGCCTGTGGGGCGGACAGTGCAAGGCGCATTGGCTGGAAACCGATGTGTCCCGAAGCGCACTCGACGGCAGGAAGTCGACATCGATTTCCTGCGGGCTCCACGGGGGAGGCAACCTCGATCACCCCCCCACGGGTGGGGCCACCCGCAGAGGACCTAGGCTGGCTAGGACCTCCCTGTTGAAGCCTTCTTCGCCTGCAGGACGGCCCTCAGGTCACCCTGCTTAGGCTGAGGCTTCGGCTGAGAGCGTCGTCTATGCCAACACTAAGCAGGGAGCCGAGCCCTAAAACCAACACTCTCTCTTTGCGCCTGTCTGTAGGCGGAGGAGCTGGCGGATGGCTGTGGCTGCCCGCTTGGGGCAGGCTTCTTAGGCTTTGAGCAGCGAGGGAGGTATTGTCTGAAGGCTGCAGACTGTTTCTTTGCCTCCTGAAACCTGTCGACGATGATATTAACCGAGTCGCCCAACAGGCCAGAAGGCGAAATCAGGGCATCGAGGAGGAAAGCCCTGTCTTTCTCCCTGATGCCCGAAAGATTTAACCATAGGTGTCTCTCCGAGACCACCAGCGCCGCCATGGAACGGCTGACAGCACGGGCCGTTTCCTTGGTGACTCAGAGAGACAGATCTGCAGCCTTCCTCAACTCAGCAATATCTTCCGGAGTTGGACCCTCACCCTCTTCAATATCCTTAAGAAGGTCGGCCTGGTATGCTTGTAGTACCGCCATTGTATGCAGACTAGCACCAGCCCGACCCGCAGCCATATAAGCCCTGCCCACTAACGTAGATGTAACATGGCATGGTTTAGTGGGCAGCACCGGGGTGAATTTTAGTCTACATTATTTCTGAATGTAATAGGGCTAATAAAATGTGACGTAAAATGCATGCTCAAAACGCAATCTTATACAAGTAGCGTTTTTTAAACAATGCAGCAAATATGTTTTAATATCTTAGAAATACTTTAATGTCTATAAAGTTTTGATAGATTTTTATTTTGCTTAGTATCCTACATTTGGCCAAAATCTAGGAAAGACGATGCTGTATTGGCTGTGACAATCCGCAGCAGGTTATAGACCAACGTTACCAGATCTTAACCTTTTTTTTTGTTTGTTTGTTTTTTTTTTTGAGTAAAGAAAATGCTGTACTTTATTATTATTATTATTATTATTATTATAGGCAAATAAAAATGTTTTTAAAAATATAATGTTATAAACCAGTATTTCTTCTACCCGAACCGGTTTCGAAACAGTAATAATACAGAGGAACGCAGGAACAGAAACGTTAAAATATAGATTCTGCTCGAAGTAAACCAATGTTTTTTTGTTTGTTTTTTTCAAGCCCTGATTAATATTGTGCAGACCTAAAAAGGAAATTTAATTCAGAAAGACAATAAAAAGCATAAAAGTCTAATAAAAACAATGGTTGCAACTTTTTTCAACTTATCCTAATTAGTAATACAATTTGAAATCACATTGTCATAAAACCTTCAAGGAAGAGCTTTTAGTGCTAGTTGTTTTTTAGTCTTCCATTTTTTTAAAACTTTATTTCTTAAAATATTACCCAAAAATCATTCTTATCCTTGCTCAGAGTTTGAGCATAGTCATAACATGCTTTACTGTGTAGCAGTAGCATTTTTTTTTACTGCATATTGCATGTTAACTTAATTACTTAATGAGGGTATTAAATATGCTTATAATAATCTTAAAATTGTTGTTAACGTTTAACATTTTTAATAGCTTAACATTATTAGATATGTTTTCCCTTTTGAACTGAAATCTAAATCTTGATTTGTCACTTTTAAAGTGAAATAAAATCCATAGAATGAAGGATAGTTGGATAGTACATACATAATATTTTAGATTTAGATATAGATTCCTTTATGGTCATTCCACTGAGTACAACAAAATTAAGTAGCAATCCTTGGTGTTATCCACACATAACATCAAAAGGTATTGGAACAGTTTTAATAATAAAAAAAAAAGTGTAGGATCTAATAAATATAAATATATACAACAATAGGACAATGTGATGAAAAGATACAATATGATACAATGGCATAGCAGCTGAGGTCTGGGTTGCGGTGACCCTATGTACAAGTAGTGCAGTGGAAATGTAAATGAGTAGTGCAAGAATCCAGTTAAAAATGTAAACAAGTAGTGCAATAGTGCAGTTGAAATGTAAAAAAAAAAAAATAAAATAAAAAAAAAATCGTAGTGCAGAAGTACAGTTGAAATGTAAACCAACGAGGAACAGTTGAAAATACTGTTTGCATCTATGCAATGTTCAGTGGATAGTATGGTATTGGATAGTATGTGGGTTTTATAAACAAGGCCTCAAGTGTTCTCTTGTACATGAAGCCTTTGATAAATTACCATCAGGAAGAGGGTTTGCATGTTTGAGGATTGGGTTTGAGTCTTCAGTGAGATCATGCTTGATTTGTTTGGCTGACCTTAAACTTCACTGGCAGATTTATATGGAGTGAAAATATGATGAGGGCTTGACAAGTAAGTGCTTTTTTCATGTCACTACTTTGTTCAGACTGGTAATGGGATGTCTCATGGGATGTTTTCAGACTAGTGTATGAGCTGACAGACTGAAGGAGCTCTCTTTCTCTTGCTCTCTCTCTTTCTCTTTCTCTTTCTCTTTCTCTTTCTCTTTCTCTTTCTTTAATTCATGGGCATAGCTGTTTTAAAAAATGGTGGGGATAGTTGAGTTGGGAGCACAGACATTCTGGTCGTGACATAAGAAAATATTGGAGCCTTAGCTCATGAATATCATTTAGATTATACACAAAAAAATGTAAAATGATCTGTTACTGATAATAAAATAAATAAATAAATAAATAGAAAAAATGCATACGTACATACATGCATATGTGCATGCATAAATTGATGCCAGCAAATAAAAGTACTTGATAGTAATCATAATGAAAAACATTGTAAATACTATTACCAAGTACTTTTATTTGCTGGTATTTTTACCTTATTCAAAAAAAAAAAAAAAAAAAAAAAAAAAAACATATATATATAATTTTAAGACTCTTTAAATACTTTTTATTGAATACTTTTAATACCTACCTATTTCTCAAAAGTATTATATAAGTGTCTCATAAGTATCTTAAAAGTATCTCATAAGTAGAAAATGAAATAGAAACAATAACATTATGATTAGAAATGTCTTTTAAACTATTTCAAAAGCATACCGAGTTCCTGTGTTTTTGAAGGAGCAGTCATTCTTCCTGACCACTTTGAGAAATTAAATAAACTTGCTACATATTTAATTTGATAACTGATATCTTGATACCTCTGTTTTGATATCTCTAAGTCAGCTACTGATGTTCCGATTTATTTATTAAAATGTATTACAATTTTACTGGAATGAATAGCAAGCAGCAATAAAACACAATTTTCAAAATTGACTAGCTAGTTTCGAGACGCATTTTTTAACTTGACAATCATGGTCTAATGGTCACAAACTACATGATGCAATTGCATGCAAGACTAAAGGTGTAGAGTGGTGCTCTTAAGATGATGAATTTTAAAGACACAACTTGTCTGAGAGGCTTTTATCATGTAAAACATACAGTATAGCAGGCTAAAGACAGCACACCATCAGCATCCTAAGTAAAACACTACCCTTAAAATCAAAAACTAGTCAACAATCTTTGACAATCACTAATTAGTCTGTTGTTGGATGACTAGTAAAATAGTCACCCGGTGTGACCCAACCATTGGCCACATGTCCACACTGTAAAATGCTCTCATTATACTGTACTCTTCCTGTTTAATCTATTTTTCCTTTCCTGTTTCTTACATATTGGGAAGAAACAGTTTTTGGGACTAACACTATTCATTCATGGGTTCATTTGTATAACTAACCTGTTTCTAACCAAACTAATGTACTAACACCCTGAATCTTCATCATTAATTTCTTTCTCTTTTAATTTCGTCCATTTATTAACAACCGTTCTGTTCACTATTGTTTTGATTTCCTTTCTTCCCCCTTCTTCCTAAACACTCAGGCATTGGACACGCTATGGTAAACAAACTACATTGTCTGGTAGATATCATTCTTATTGTCCTTTTTTGGTTTGCCGTGTATCCCTCTCCCTTTCTTTCTTTCTTTTTCTTTGAGTTTCATTCTAGACACTCTTTTCAAAAAATGAGGAAATGGGTTTGTATTACCAGGACTTTTCACATTCCCCCCTTTACCCCCTCTCAAACTTCCCTCCCTTCTTTTACAGTTTTGTTTCTTACTGGTTTTTGGTTTATCAGGCTGGCTTTTACATCCTCACGTTAACGTTACGTAGAGATTCACATCCTCACTGGGACTCTCACAGTAACAAGTAAAGTGTTTTTTCTCCCCACACCAAGCCTCCACATTTTTTGCGAGGACTGTCGGCAATAACTGACAGAGGATTTCCAAGAATGTCCACAGAGGAAATTTCCACCTTGCAGAGCCTCCCAAAAATAAACAAACACACGAGAAACCTAAGAACTCTGGGAACTCTGGCAGTTGATACCTCCACACCACTCATAGCATGTCCACATCTCCACCATCCCATTCAGCCTCATATATCACTGCGACTAACACTACATTCAATTCATCACTCTGCTTCCACCCAAATCCCTTGTGTGTCTACCGCATGTGATTTCTGTGCTGTGTGTCTAGTTGCATGGCCTTCCTGCTTATTTTTTTCTTTTTAATTCTGCATGGGTGCTTGTTGATTGGCTGTTGTGGCTTTGCTCCTCCCCTTTTCATTGAACCAATGAATCATCAATCCTTCTCATGTTATATCAGTATGACCTTTTGAAAAAATAAAAATACGATTTTTTGACAGTGGTTAATGCCTTCCTTTAATGCATGCCTGTTCAAGTATGTGTCTGAACTTCTGTTTATGTGTATGAGTGAGCGTATGACAAAGTTGCGTATCCCCTAAAACTAAAACAAGCACAAATAATTTGTCCTTGGTTTTAACATTTACTAACCCCAATTAGTAATATTCCAAACCAGATAACAATTCATTTTCTTAACCCATCAAAGATGAAGAAAATATTCATCAGCAATATTTTCTTTACCTGTCCCGTGGACCTGTACTAAACTATCACCAATAAATCTTATCCAGACCAATGGTCCAGAGTGTTAGCAGTAAGCGACCCGAAATAGGAGCAAATCTGAACAAGACAGACCATAATAAACAATACAATAATGTTATCGCTCAGGTTAAAAAGAGCGTCTTTAAATGAGTTACTAATTTGTTGTCTTTCTATATTGTCATCATTTAACAGGTGACTATATCGGTGGATGGTATATTGACCACCACAGGGTACACTCAGGAGGACTACACTATGCTGGGCTCAGATGATTTCTTCTATGTGGGGGGAAGCCCAAGCACTGCCGACCTGCCTGGATCTCCCGTCAGCAATAATTTCATGGGCTGCCTGAAAGAGGTGGGTCCTATAAGATGTGCATAATCGTGCGTGCACGCACGAACGCACATATGCACACAGTGTAAATAACAACAAAAAAACCCTCTCGATATTAAAACCCCTATAAAATACACAACACACAAAACACACTCAAAAACATATAAAAATCACACACACATAAAAAAAAAAAATAACAAACAACATGGCATCTGCACGCAAATTTTGCTATACCAGAACTAGCTTCACTTTTCTAGTCAATTATGCATTTGCTTTTAAGCAACTGGTCTCATTGTGGTTTTTACAGTGTTTTTTTTTTTTTTTTTTTTTTTTACTTTACACACAAATCCAAGAATTGCACACACAAAATGCCAAATTCCTCACATCGCTTGCAAAATAAAGCACTGCATTCATTATATCACAAACACATCTCAAAAGCAAACATTTGCAAACACCTTTGCCATAATATCAATTCCTGTTCGATTTTTTGTGTGTTACATAGAGAATTGTTTGTTGTGTTTTGAAAATGTTTTATGAATAGAGGCAGAGAATTAGTGTAGGGTTTTGCAGATTTGGTGTGTGGTCAGGTTTCAGAAATTGTGTGACAATTAAACATTTTGTGTGTAAGCAGTTGAAGAAAAAAAACTGTAATAGATGTCAGTTTCCGTCAAGTTGTCTGAATTGAGAACAGTATATTTATCATATTAGAAAATTGTTTTAAAACCTAACAAGAGTATTTTTTTTTTAATTGTTAGCTTGAAAAGTGTGCTTGTGCTATCTTTCTTTAAAATAAATACCACTTACAATAGTTTGATACTCAGTTTTCTGAAAAAAACATGAATATATTTTTAAGATGTGGCTTAGGTGTCTGAAAACATTTTGGGACCACTGTATCCTTTTCATTTGTGACCCTGGACCACAAAACCAGTCATAAGGGTACATTTTTTAAATTGAAATACATTTAATAAATAATCAAATAAATAAGCTTTCCATTGATGTATGGTTTGTTAGGATAGGACAGTATTTGGCTGAGATACAACTATTTGAATATCTTGAATCTGAGGGTGCAAAAAAAACAAAACAACACAAAAAAAAACAAACAACAAAACAAAACAATCTAAATATTGCATTTAAAGTTGTGCAAAAGAAGATCTTATCAATGCATATTACTAATCAAAAATCAAGTTTTGTAAAAAATATCATCATGGAACATGAGTTTTACTTGTTGTTACTAAGGAGTCATATGATGTAATTTCAAGTTTTCCTTTCTCTTTGGAGTGTTACAAGCTGTTCGTGAATAGATAAGATCTGTAAAGTTGCAAAGATGAAACCCAAAGAGATATTCTTTATAAAAGTTAAGACTTGCCCATGCCCTCCTAAAACGCCTTGTTTAAACACACCTCCACATGTCTACGTCATGATGTGGAAAGATTAGCATAACGCTGCCCAAATGTTCATGCAAAGAAAGAAGACATATCTTTTATTCTCAGTGTTGCTGACGGCGCCATGTTGTGAAGATGCTGTTTCGTTGTGAAAGCGAAAATACTTTGTTTGGCCTTAAAGAGGACACAACTAGAAAGCAGTGGTTAAATTGTATTTACAACACTGTTCCAGAACAGTTCAACCCAAATATTTAGATGTGTGCAATGCATTTTATGGAGGACTGTTTCCTGATCCTGGGAGAGTAGAATAAAATGCCAGTGTTTCTGACTCACAGTCTCTAAGTATGTTTACATATGTAAAGGATTTGCCACTGATGATTCAAATGCAAGTTTTGAGCAGTGTAGAGCAGCAGGTCTCAATTCTAGTCCTCGCACCCCACTGCTGTGCACATTTTGTATGTTTCTCTTTGTTCTATTCGAACGTAAGTGCCCTGCAAAGTGGACATCACAGGATATTCCGGCATGATTCCAGTTCAAAGCGAACGTATATGTTCCAATCAAAGTGCATTGAAGTGTGCGAGATGTGAATTTAAATTGTATTTATTTACAGAGGCATATGATGTCACACTTGTCTGTGTATGAAGACATTGCACAGTGCAAATCCATGAATGAATGTTCCGAAGTGAGGTAAACTTCAACAGATTTCCCCTGCTCAGGGAGTAGGGAGCAAAGAACACTGTGTAGGGACCATGTCAATAAAAACACAGTTCATGCACGGAGCTCACTTATAACGAGCTGATTATCTGAATCAGGTGTTTAAACAAAGAGAGACGTGCAAAATATGCAGAGCTGGGGGGCGTGAGGACTGGAATTAAGAACCGCTGGTGTAGAGTAGAGCTTGTTATTTGTTTTTTTCTGATCACAAATGGAGACATGGTTTTATGTTTGTGCGGCGCAGCGCGATGCAACACGACATGTAAAAACACAGTATAAGTCATTATAATCCGTAATTATGTCCCCACTGGATACAACAAATGGTTCGTTTGTAATGGGTTTTATTGTTTTTGTCTTGTCTCGCCAGTGTTCTGACCGAGACATGCATCATGCATGACAAGGGGCATAACATTTCCGTCACACGCTTGAGGCATTCGGCCAATCACAAAGCACTGGATAGCTGGCCAATCAGAGCACACTTCACTTTTCAGACAGATGAGCTTTGTAAAAAATCGATGGTGTTTCAGGAAGGCGGGGCATAGAGGAGAAACAATAATATATAGTATGTGGAAAATACGTTTTTTTGTTTTGTTTTGTTTTTTTACCTTAAACCGCATAAATACATTTCATTACACCAAATACACAAAATAATGTTCTTTTTAGCAACATCATATGACCCCTTTAATATCCTTATGATTTTTGGCATAAAAGAAAATTCAATAATTTTGATCCATACAATGTATTGTTGGCTATTGCTACAAATACAATCAAGGGTCCAGGATCACATTTTTTAAATGCATAAACATGACTTTAGTTGGGCTAATTGATTTTAATAGATTAAGTCCAAATCATAGAACCTACCTTTTTATGACAATTGTGTAATAAGTTTTACTAGATTTGTTGACTTGTAAGGTTGAATTGATGAGGAGCTACAGTATCATTAGGAGCAATATGGAGCAATATGCACAGATGACCAGTTCTTGCAAGTGATTTATTGCAGAAAATAAATAATAAAGAGCTGAGAGGCATTACATAAATATGTATGTGAAATACATTTCTGTAGTCACATACATATTTATTCACACAAACTTGTAATGATTCTGAATAAAAATAAGCCTGTTTTGCCCAGTGATTTTCAATATAACTCTGGTGGAGTGAGTGAAGACAGTGGGTGTGAAGTCAGCTGTTCTATTTTAAATAAAGATTGAACATGAATTTGATATACAGTAGTGGTCCATGTATGCACATGATCCTGGGTGTTGTTATTACTTACTTCCCATGGTTCAGGCACACAATAGAGTTCAGGAGTCTAGAAACATGTTTTTAAATATATATTTTTTAACTATTTCAAACTGTTAAATTGGCAGACAAGTGTAAAAATGGTGCTCACAATGTGAGATACAATGGCCTGATTTTGTTCTAAATGACGTCACACCAGCTTGAAGTATATTGGGGCCTTAAAGGTGCCATGTGTAACAATTGAGGTAAAAATATCCAAAAAATGACCTACACGCATCAAAAGAATGAAAATAAATAAGGGCGATGATGTCATTAAAAAAATGTCAAGTTATAGTGCTGCAGAGATATCAACCTTAATTAGCATTAGCATTACTAGCCACGGACCGACAGGTGTCGTAATACCAGTTTCGGCCATGGGAGGCGGTATGCGGGCAATATACCCACCAGCCAACCTGCAATACACGAATAACTCGCACGGCTTGTGGGCGTACTTGAACCTGATGTCAAGCAACCGCGCTCGGAATCACAAATCAAATCCGATAAGAAAAGGAGCCGAAACAGAGTAAACATCGGCACTGCTTTCCACTCGCTTGAGACAACTGATGGACTTGAAAGAAATGAGCTTCGACTCCGAACTTGCAACATTTCTTTTGGATTGGTAAGTAAGATGCTGTTAGTATTTAGCTAGAAGTTTGTTTTATATGTTTGCGTATTTTTTTTCGGGAAGTTATAACATAGAAATGTATCGAAGGCTGTTCGATGGCTAACCGTAGCTGCGTTTGATAGTTAGCTAGCTATAAATTACCCACAGATCCGATCCGGTTTTCACCTGTTATCTACCAAAGCCCGTCTCTACCAAGCTGATGCTATAATGTAACATTACCTAAGAAGCTTGAAATGTCTTCGATGATAATGAACCCGAGAGAGAGAGAGAGAGAGAGAGAGCGCGCCCCGGCCGCGCGCGCACTCACTCACTATATTCAGAGCGGTCAAGTTTTTGAAAGCGTGTGAAAAGAGTCAATTGCGTGTGGTCTCACTGTGAATGCTTGAGAGTTGGCAGCTCTGGTTACGTTGGTTGGCGCTAGCTTGGTCAACATCAGCTGTCTGATGTTGACCAATGATGTTGACAGAATGCTGTCTGTCAAATTAATTTAATTCAAATAATGTGTATATACAATTCAAAATGTAATATGAACAAAACGAATATGAACATATTCACTGGTAAAGGTGAAGGGGAGTAGCTTGAAGATGTCATGTTTCAAAATCACTTGACATCACCCAACGTTCCTCTGGAGGCAAAACGTCCTTTAGGCTTCGGCTATGGCTCTAGGGTTGTTGTGAAGGTAGGGGCGGAGCATAGAGACTATGCCGTTTCTCGTTTGTTACTCTAGAGTAGACCAATTCACTTTATTGAGGCATATTGCCCCCATCTGGTATGGAATGTGGAGTATGACTTGATTTTTTTGCCAGACATTACACATGGCTCCTTTAAAGGCCAATTTATACTTCTGCGTCGGGTGCGCGTAGTAGGTACGTCGTAGCATACGCATTGACGTGTACCATACGTCGTACCCTTCGCCGTACCCTGACCCGCACGTCCTCAAAAATGTAACTACGCGTCGCGACGACGCGGACTGCAAGATCTGTGATTGGTCGGCTTGGTAGTATCACGTTACCTCCTACGCATTTCCGGAATGATCTTCTGCACTCTGGACCGGCCGCCATTTTTAAATTCCGAAATTCAGTGAAGAGCCAACATGGAAATGGACCAAGTGACCGAGCGATTAATTGAAGAAGTGAGGAAATACAGCCATCTGTATGACTCCTCTTGGGGAGATTACAAAGACTGCCAGACGGCAGCGAATTCGTGGACTGTAAACACAGTGGAACCCGCTCGCGTCAACTAGCGTTTCGGCGGTGTAACTGCAGAGCAAAACAGACATACGCAGAAGTATAAATGCTCACGACGGCGTCGCCTACGTGCGTAGTCTACGACGTACACTACGGCGTACACTCGAGTAAGTCAGCTAACTAAGGCATGTCATACAGTACATCACTATATGTGTCCTAAAATCAGATGAAAATATCTGGATGGAATCATAGTCTGAAGCAAAAAGAAGCTGTGCTCAGCATACACTAAGAGGTTTTCTATGAAACCTGTCAACTCCTAAAAAAATCTAGCTTGCTAAAAGCTTGCTCTCACTTTCAGCAGCAAGCGCCCACTATTCCAAGACAACATAAGTTACTATTTTATTGAAAATAAGTAAGCTTATTTTCAATGAAATAGTAAAAATAAAATAATAAAATAAAATAAAATAAAAATCAATTGATTTCTAAAGGAAGTTTGTAATTTATATTCAATTCAATGCTTTTAAATAATTAAAAGCCTTTACAGAATATTTGATTACTAAATATCATCTTGAATCTGCTGAAATGCAGATCTAAATGTAGTTCTAAATGTAGTTTAGAACGTCACATTTGTTAAACTTTGGTGAGATTATTAATTAAAAATTTCAATAAATTTTTGGAATCAACAGTGTGCATTTTTTATGATCTGCAATTGTGGTTGTGCACCTGTTTCTCATTAGTTTGGATATGCATGATTTATACCTTTGTTTTATACTATATATAGACTTATTAACTTATTATCTGTCTTATCAATATGGAGTCTTTTTTGTTGCTACAGTTCCCAGAGGCTGTTTTCATTTATGAAATTTCACTGTTGGCTCCATCATTAGATGTAATCATGTAACATAGACTGTGTAACCCACTGGAGACAAATAGCTGTTTCATGAAGTAAACATCCTGCCTCAGCTAAAGTGACATTCATGGCTTCTTTCAGGAAGTTTACCACATCCAGAAGCGGATTCCATTAGGAGTTGCCAGCACATAGACATGCACATATGCATGCACAGACACACGCAGACACACACTCGTGGCTCGCAGTACCCGACACACACGGGTGGTCTATAATAACCATCATAATGAAAGGTCACCTTGTCTCTGCTGTTTAATCTGCCACTGGTTTCTCCTTTGCTCTCTCTCTATCCCCAGTCCAGCTAATAATATCAGTCGTGTAGCTGTGGATGCTCATGTGCCTGTCCCTGCCACATTCTAAGACACAGCCTGTGCCAACAGTGATGAAAGACTTACCGAGTTAGAATTACCCAAGGAGTACTAAAAAAGGCAGGCACTTTATTTCAGTTAAAGACAGGGCGAGTGTAACAAAAACGTCCTCTGAGATAGGGATCATCCCTCATTTAAACTCTGTTTCATGACAAAAGTGTTGAAGGGTCTGAACTTTCTGGCTGAATGTCATACAGGACCCCATTTCCCCCACACCCCGGCCCGCCCGTATTAAACATCTTGACTGTAGTATCCTATCATATTTGTTTAGCATCCATGGTTATTTCTGTTATGATCAGTGTAGGATGATAAGCTGATATCAGCTTTGATATGTGAGAGCAAGCTTCACTGAATGCATATTGCTGATTATTACTTTTCATTTACTTAAACGAATGGTGTTTGTGATCACAGTTGTATTCTGTGATTGTGCTTGTTGAATAGCTAGTCTGCATCATGAATATGTTTCCCATATTAAAGTTTTTCATCTGTCAAATTTAGCTGTTGATGCAGACATTAATGCATAAATGCGGATATATATTCTACGCTAATGTAAATGAAAATAATCACTAGTCTTACAAACTCTTAGGTCTCTTTCTCTTGATAAGCATATTTCCTGTAATGTCAACTGCTCACTTGTCAGACTCATTTGTAATCCTCAGATAGCTTCAACAGTTAGAACTGGCTCATTTGGTTCTTTTTGAGACGAACGCGACTAAAAAGTTGACTTTTAACTCTGCCTGTAGACTTGATTCATTAATTTGAACCAGTAATTTGGTTCAGTAACTGGTCTAGTAAGAGCTACATACTTGTTCATTGGAAGTTCTTAGACTTGTGCCAGGTACACACAGGTTTGTTGTTGTTGATTTCACATTGATGATTTCTTCAATGATTAAAGAGCAGGTCATATGGGTTTTTAAAAAATATATCTTTTGCAGTTTATAATGTAGCTATCCTTAAATGAAAACAATCTGCTTTGCAACAAAAGTTGTTAATCAAAAAAAGTGCATGATAAATAAAGATATTGTGTCTCAAAAGAGAGAGTTTGTTCTGAATTGCCTTAACAAGTTGTTATATTTTCAAATCTTTTGCCTGTTACGGGTATACGTCACTGGGTAACACATTTGCATAATCCCCACCTGCCCACAAATACTTCTAGTGTGTTTACATTATGTTGAGAAGACGCTGTGTTCAAGGATACCACAGAAATAAAATTCAAACCTTTTGTTGTGTGCATGTTATTTTATCAAGGACTGCTTCCCTAATCTTGGCTTTTATCTTCGTTGGCTTCTAATCTTCTTTCTTAATTTGGACTAACAAGCTCTCCAAACCACAACCTGTAAGTACGATTGATACGTTGTGTACATTTTCAATTGAGTGCTCAAAAAAAGTTTTTGTGCTAATATGTGATGTACACCTGACGCAGCTTTAGGTTTCCAAGTAAAGCACAATATTACAGTCTTACTGAAGTAGTTCTGATAATTCGCTGTGAACCTTCTATTTCCTAAGAATGTGTCGATTATTGTAGAGACTTTATAATCATTGTGAAATTGCTATTTAATTTGCTGCACCGGCAGTTATAGGGTTAATGTGGGAGAGACAAGCGAGTTATCAGGCAGCTGCACATGTGATACAGCTGCTATGCATTCTGATTAAAAGTTAAGACAGCGTCTTTTGTCTTTCGCTCTTCAAACATTACAGTAGACATATTTTGGTTTACAAACTGTATTGTTTCATCAGTTAGTCACGTTAGCACTTGGCTAATGTATCCACCAAGTGTTCACAGTTTAGCAGTTAACTTTAGCTGTGGGCACGATTCGCTTGCATAAGTGTTTTTGTATTTTATGTCATTATTATAAGAATGGACTGGAGCACTATATTGTTTTATGTAAAGGTGCTTTGTCAATGGTAGCACTGGCTATTCGACTCGTCTCTGTGCCAGTAACAACAGGCTTGTCCAGCTGACCAATCAGAGCAGACTAGGCTTGTGGAAGGGAGGGGTTTGCTCCGAAATTGCTTGGAACCAATCATTTCCTAATCATTGGCAAATGACTCTAATAAAAAAATGTATATTCTGAGAAAATTAGAATGTTTTCTGACCTTAGATGCATTTAAACCTATTGTAGGTCACTCCAACACAATATTAGGACACTTTAAAATACCATATGACCTGCTCTTTAAATACACTCACTTGCCACTTTATGGTACTATGAAGTACACCTTCATAGTACCATGTTGGATCCCCTTTTGCTTTCAGAACTGCCTTAATTCATTGTGATAGATTTAACGTGGTGCTGAAAACATTCCTCAGATATTTTGGTCCATATTTAACTGATACCATCACACAGTTGCTGCAAATTTGTCAGCTGCACATCCATGATGCAAATTTCCCGTTCCATCACATTCCAAAAGTGAATTATTAGATTGAGATCTGGTGACTGTGGAGGCCATTTGAGTAAAGTGAAGTCATTGTCAAATAAGCTTGAGATGATTTGAGCTTTGTGACATTTTGTGTTATCCTGTTGGAAGAAGCCATCACAAGATGGATACACAGTGGTCATAAAGGAATGAGCATGGTCAGTAGGCTGTGATGTTTAAACAAAGCTCAGATGATACTAAGTGTGCCAAGAAAATATCCTCCACAGCATTAAACCAACAGCAGCATCCTGAACTGCTGTTACAAGGCAGGATAGATCAATGCTTTCATGTTCATCTATAAAGCTGCTCTGGAGAGAACAGTGATGTCATCCTGCTCAGGTCAGTTCTCAACCAATAGTGTCTGTGCAGTTAAGTCAGTATTGGCAAATATTAAGTGTCCCCAATTAAGCAAGCCAGAGGTGACAGTAGCAAGGAACCCAAACTCCACTGGTGACAGAAACAGAGAAAAAAAATAAAAATCTTGGGAGAAACCAGGCTCAGTTGGGGGTCTAGTTCTCCTCCAGCAAACATGGAGTGGTTTAATTCCAGGCTACATCACAAATCAGATTGCAGATTGATATTTTAGAATTGGGTAGAAGATTGGCATGCATAACACCACCATTTGGAAGGTGGTGGTGGGGGGGGGGGGTCTGGTTCTTGTAATCTTTGTTGATGATCTGTCTGTGCCAATGGGTGTCTAGTTGACAAGATCTTCACTGGAGATCTGTCTTTAGGGCTCATCTAGTTGACATGGTCTCCACTGACATTTAGTGCTGTCAAGGGTGTCTCTAGGTGCTGATCCACCATCTGGACTGGATACGGACTGTACGGTACAGTAGATTGTTCCAGAATTTGGGTGCTAAATAGGAAAAGGATCTGCCACCCGCAGATGATTTTGATATCCTATTATAGTAGAATCAAAAATAAGTAACAGACCCGCACACTATCAATACTTGCTAGTTCTTAAACTTATTTTCCGACCGAAACGTTGCACTTAGTTAAATTTAAGAATTAGCAAGTATTGACTGTGTGCGGGTTCCGATATACCTATCGTCATTTCAGGTGTGCTGAGTTTACGTTGATTGATATTCTATTATAAAAATGGCCAGAGTTTTGAGATTGCAGTGGACATGAAGGACTATAATGCGATAAGAGCTACCTCAAGTACTGAAGAGCTAAACCATTCAGGGCTTTATAAGATATTAGCAAGATTTTAAAATGTTTACAATGTTTAATAGGGAGCCAGTGCAGTGCTGACAGAACTGGGCTAATATGGTCATACTTCCTGGTTCTAGTAAGAACCCTATAGCCGCTGTATTTTGGACCAGCTAGAGTTTATAAAGCATTAGAAAAATCTAACCTTGGTGTTAATGAATGCATGAATCATTTGTTTATCTGTATTATATTACCCTTAAATGAGTTCAGGAGTTTCTTTGTGCTGAGATTTATCTGATTTCTGCAACATAAGGTGGCTAGCAGACTAGGCATGGGCCGATTACCGATTTCAAGGTATACTGTGATTTGAAAATTTCACGGTTTCAAAACCACTAATATTTTCCATTATACCGTTCCTGCGGTATGCACAGCTGAGTCCACACAGCTTTCAAAAGTATACTCAACCGCAGATGAGCATGGACGAATGATCTTGACACATGTGCAGTACCACAGGGTGCACGGCTGTCTGCGAGCCCTCTTGATGACGAAAATAACGTAATGCCGACCGTGCGCGGATGGCCGAAATATACTTTGGGCTTTACGTGATTGGCAAGCGGCCGTTATTTGCCTTATTGCAACTCTGTTCTGGACTTGCAAAAACTGTGTTGGAATGCAATCATTTTCCAAAATGTCATTTATGTGAAAATATGAAGTCCATTAACGCCCGTTAACACAGGCCAGAGATGCTGAAGACGGACGCACAGAGAAAAATACTGTAGCAGGCAGATCACTCACTGTTCATGATGCACGAACAATTGGAAGAAAATCCTCAATATATAATGTGTTTGCGAAGGAAGCTGGCTGTCTTCTGAAAAGTTTATGTAGTATAATTTCACAAAGCTTGTCAGAACATTCTGTTTTTGCTGCAAATTGGGTTATTATTAAATCAAATTATGTCTATGATTATTATTATATAATTAAATGATATGAAATTATATAAATGATATGTATATGAACTATATAACTAAAATTAAATAAATGTAATTACAGATTTAGGTTAAATAAAGATGTCAGTTTTTATTTTTTTATTTTTTTAGGAAACAAATCAAAGAAAAAAATAAACTATTTATATTGTTTCTAATATTCTGTATGTTGCTCAAAAACAAAATATATTGTGTCAAGCAGGAAATTATTTTAAAAAAATGTTTACCCAGTCATTTAAAAAATAACACATTTCAGAGCTGTAACAACAATACCGTGATACCGTGAAACCATGATATTTTTGCTTAAGATTATCATACCGTCAAAATCTCATACCAGCACATGCCTATAGCGACTGTCAGTTAAGTCAGTCTGTCTGTTTCCTCACCTTGGCCCCAGTTAGTCAAGTACTATTACTAAGACTTCATGCTATATTTTTAGACAGAAAAGCAGCACCACACCAAGAGGGATGAAGAGCATCTTTTTAACAGGTCAGGTCTGCCCTAAAAATTTTCTAATTATCTATGAAACCTGTATTATTCTATGGGCACCACTTGGACATCCAATCATTAAGTGAACAACAAAGTTAAATCTTTGAAGAACAAAGAAACTTGTGAAGAACAAATAAACATATTACACAGAACATGTTACAGGTCTTTTACTTCATTAACTTAGTACTTTGCGCTATTGACTAATTAAAACATCTGATTGGTCAGTGCATTTGGCGGTCACTGATGCTCAAATGTCTGTAATTAGCTACAATGCTCAATGCTGTTAAAGATGTTGTAAAAAGCTTCACAGATGTTTAAAAGCAGTGCCTATCAGCTGTCATATTCATATAGCATTTTCCCATTCATGCTACAGTATAGATCAGTATTACTCATTGCCACCTGCAGCTCGCCAAGCTTCAATTTGTGGCTCACATGGCATTAAATAATATGATGATAAGATCATGCAGTCAATACAGATATTTTATAAAAAGATAAAACAAGCAGGGCTACAACATAACCCATTAAAAATCTCGGACACGAGTGGCATGACACAACTTGACAAAAGACAATAGAGCCCATTTTAATCAGTGATGTTCTGTCTACACTGGATGTCCACACTGGATGCAATGCATGCAAAACATAAACTGATGCCTCATTTTATTAATGACGAACTGTAGTGACATAATGTTCAAATGATTTGCAACGGTTGCTTTCTTTGTTGTATCCAGTGTAGACACACTTAGACTTTTAGTGCAGCACAACAACTGTCGCATCAGGTGTAGACACGGTTAGACAGTGTCTGCTCTATTACAAATAATTTATATTTATAAAAAATACCTAATACAGGGACATTACAAGATGGAAATATAGAAAAGAAAAGATATCTAAACTTGCTCTGCCGTTAAGTCCATGAGACTGACTAACTGCTGAGTTGCCAGTTTTGACAATCTTTCCCGCTGTAGTGCCATAGAATGCAAAAATCACTTTTATAAGGTGTTTGAACACAGTTGTGTGGCCGCAGTGTGTGAAAACAACCAGCCTATAATGTTAAAAATCCACCCACTCATTGTTTTATTATCCCAGTAAATCATAAATAGTCTCTCCACACTAGCAATTCCAGATTTCTCACTACTATGATGTCATACTTAGGGAATGTCCCGCCCATTTGTGACGCTTTCTGCCCTATTAGCATATCCACATCCCTGAGTGAGAAGCAGCGGTCCGCCATTACTGTTTTCTTGCTGTAGCTGCTGGAGATACAATGTCAGCGCCAAAGAGCCATTAAAAGTGTGTGTGTGTTAGGATGCACCAAAGAACATAGGAGTCTCCATAGACTGCAGAAGACACGGTGGTTAAATTTCATTTTCGAAGGAAATGTTCCGAAAAAAAAATGGAAAAGTTCTATACGTTTGTGCTAACATTTTACGCCGGACTGCCTCACAAACAAGGGTCAGTTCAGCACTGGAGTTATGCAGAGATTGCTTCTGAAAGAGGGCTCCATACCAACGCTTCATGCGCAAACGTCCAGACTCCAGACAAAGTAAGCATCACATTTTGTTTTCCAAAAGAGCTTCTTGGCCCTCTTTAAGGCTAATGTTGCTAAAGCTACCCCTGTCTCTGCCTGTTTTCACTAATGCTGCCTTCACATGCTACCAGAATGATCGTAAATAGGAATGTGGTATTTAAAAAATTGCATTTGGAAGTAATGTGAGGTCAGTAACACGGTCACCACCAGTTAAACCTTAACACCGGTATGCCCGCGAGCATGAGCTCTTGAAGTTTTCACTCTTCCGAAAAGGGAGGTGGGAGCACCAGCTCATTTTCATTTAAAGGGGACAAAAAAAAAAAGGCTCATACCCTAAAAGTGGTAATTTCAACAAGCTATAAAAAAATATTTGTGAGGTATTTTGAGATAAAATTTCACATACACACTCTGGGGGCATCAGAGAATAATTTAAAATATTGTATCAATGCATTCCATGGCATCTTTAAGGCCGAATGTGCTCTTCATGGATGGTTAAATACATGATGGGCTAATGTAGAAAAAAATAAATAACTTGTGGTCTTCCCAGCATTAAGGTAATCCTGTTTTTTTTTTTTTTTTGTTTTTTTGTCATTAAGGGAAATCTTCTTGTCTCAGTTACATATTTGACTGGTATGTTTAAAGATGACAGATTGATACGCATACATGCTATTTATGACTAGATGTAACTTTTGATACTTTGCGTTAAAAGGGGCTCTACGATTGACTTTATCCTATCAGAGCGGCTCTCGTGAATGAAACAGTGAAGACCACTGCTATAGATGTTCGGCACTGCTTAGCTAAGAGCTTATGACCTTTTGCATAGTGTGCAGTTTTTCCTAATGGATTTGTTTCTCAGAGATGAACATGATAATTTCAGACATTGAGGGTGAGTCTGATGACAACATTTACATTTTTGGGTGGATTATCTGATTTCCAGTGCTTTCTCCATATCACCTGCACCCATATCCGTGTTTATTCGTTGGCAAAATTCTGCTAAATGACACAAAACAAAATTTTAAGTTGCCAGTCAGCGCCATCATTTTTGATCACTTTCTCAAAATGTTCATGGCTCCCAGAAAATTTTGTTGCATGAATATCTCAACATATTGTGCTGTGATTGCTGTGGATGAACAAGATGGCGCTGCTAATGGCAGCCACGAATTCTTATGATGTTTTTGTTAGTTTGATCTGTGTTTTGTCATTCTTCTTCTATAAGTTTTACCAGAGACAAACTCATTAACATTAAGCAACCCATCCCAGACAATATTTTTCCAGTTTTGATTATTTGGACATTTTGTGTTCAAATGCGCGTGCAGGGGGAGAAGAGGGACATGCACTGGGGCCCTGGTTAAGCTCTATGTGCATGGCTTTCGAACTGCACTCCTAAGCATTCATCTTGCGGATGTCCATTCCCTTCATAACAAAACGAATGAACTATTTCTCCTCACCCACACCAACAAGGACTTTTCAAACTCTGCTGGACTGTGCTTCACTGAAACCTAGCTAAGTGAAACCATTCGTAAGATAACGTGCTCTATCTACCGAGCTACCAGCTGTTCGGAGCGGATTTCCTCGTGGAGTTGACGGGGAAAACGAGAGGTGGTGGATTGTATTTCTACATCAACGAAAGTTGGTGCTCAGATGTCACAATGCTGAAAAAGGCACTCTTCTTATAGGATCTCTTCTCTTTATCTTTTTTTCACAGAGACTGTAACTTCATATATCAGTTTCTGTGAGGATATGTGCATCCCCACCAGGACATTCTTATCATTTAATATTGATAAACCATGGTTTACTGGGAAACTCAAACAGCTTTGTCACGCCAAAAAGGATGCTTACAGAAGTGGGGATAAAATCTTGTTAAACCAGGCCAGGAACAGACTAACAAGGAGATCAGAGTGGCTAAAAAAATACTCTGAATAGCTGAGAAAAAAATTTCAGCCAACGATCCGGCATCAGTATGGACTGGTCTCAAGAACATCAGCTTGAACAGCAGCGGTTCTCAATTCCAGTCCTTGCGACCCCTTGCTCTGCACATTTGTTATGTCACTCTTTGTTAACACACCTGATTCAGATAATCAGCTCGTTAGAAATGAGCTCTGTGCTTGAACTGTGTTCCTATTGACATAACTACACAGTCCCTACACAGTATTCATTGCTCCCTACTCCCTGAGCAGGGGAAATCTGTTGAGGTTTACTTCACTTCGGAACATTCAATCACGGATTTGCTCTGCGTTATGTCTTCACACATGAACAAGTGTGATATCATATACCTCGGTAAATAAATACAATTTAAATTCACGTCTTGCACACTTCAATGCACTTTGAATGGAACCTATACGTTTGCTTCGAACTGGAATCATGGCGGAATATCCTGTGATGTCCACTTACATTCGAATAGAACAAACATCTGAAGCGATAAGAAAGATATAGACCATGACATACTCTTAGGCCGACTACAAATTTCACTGGTATTCAGGGTACAAAATACCACCCCCACAGTCTATGGAGAATCAACAACTGGCTGACGATCTGAATGTGTTTTACTGTCAATTTGAAAAGGCCAGTCTACCATATCCCATCCGCTCCGATCTGCACTTCACACATTCAAATTCAAAAGCCCAAAATCACTGGACTTAATAATTGCAGACCCATCCATCTCATGTCTGTGGTCATGAAGTCATTTGAGTGACTGGTCCTGGCCTACCTGAAGGACATCACTGGACCCTTGCTGAATCCTCTTCAGTTTGTCTACAGAGAAAACAGGTCTGTGGACGATGCAGTCGACATGGGACTGCATTACATCCTGCAGCACCTCGAAAGACCTGGGAATTACGTAAGGATCCTATTTGTGGACTTCAGTTCGGCCTTCAATACCATCATGCCTGACCTTCTCCCCTTCTCCCCTTTTTGGGGAAGTCATTGCCTAATGGTTAAAGAGTTTGACTCCTAACCCTAAGGTTGTGGGTTCGAGTCTCGGGCCGGCAATACCACGACTGAGGTGCCCTTGAGCAAGGCACCGAACCCCCAATGGCTGCCCACTGCTTCGGGTGTGTGTTCACGGTGTGTGTGTGTTCACTGCTGTGAGTGTGCACTTTGTATGGGTTAAATGAAAAGCACCAATTCTGAGTATGGTTCATCATACTTGGCTGTATGTCACGCCACTTTTCTCTCAGACAAACTTACACACCTCTCTGTGCCCACCCCCATCTGTCAGTGGATCACCAGCTTCCTGACAGACAGGCAGCAGCTAGTGAGGCTGGGCAAACTCACATCCAGGACTTTCACGATCAGCACTGGCGGCCCTCAGGATTGTGTTCTATCCCCATTGCTCTTCTCCCCCTTTACACGAATGACTGCACTTCAAAGGACCCCTTTGTCCAGCTCCTGAAGTTTGCAGACAACACTACAGTCATGGCCTCATCAAAGAAGAAGACGAGTCTGCTTACAGACATGAGGTTAAAGAGCTGGCTGTCTGGTGCAGTCTTAACAACCCGGAGCTTAACACACTTAAAACTGTGAAGATGATTGTGGACTTCAGAAGGATTCTTTGAATCTCAGAGTTGTTTCCATCTCGGAAATACCAGTCTGATGTTTAATAATGGGCTCAATCTGTAACTTTTCATTTTGCTTGTAAGCTCTTTTGTGAACTAGGTTTTTTTTTTGTTGAAACAACGGATGATTCCTCAGATGGTTGCTTTCTTGAACAATCAATTGTGTTAATGTTGCTCATTAGTTATGGCTACAAGCTGTCCGAAATATTAACACACCTCTGAATGTTCCATGTATATGTGCTGTGAAAGCTGTACCTTCTTCTCTTTGTTTACAGATGTGACATTTCCACACAAAGATGAATGATGTAAGACTGACATGGCCTGCAAAAATCTGTCCCGACAGCTCAAATTATATATAATAATTATAAGCTCACCATTGTGAATCGGTGTAAGGCATGGATATAGTTTTTTTTTTTTTTTTTTAAGTACTTGCTCAATAATTGATTGTTGTTCACTAAGATCTGTGATGCTCTGATAAAAAGGACTAGTTAACAATAATAATTTAGTACCAAGATGTTACAACCCTAATGATTTATGTGGGATTATTATGCTGTTAACATGGATGTGTTTAGAAAATACAGTACTAAAATATATTTTTAGTTACAATATAAAAACTCTGGAATTTTTCCTCTAATGTATTGATTTTTTCCAATGATGCATCTCTTCATCTAACCCCCAACTGTGTCAGTGGGTGCTTCTCCCTACATGTCTACATGTTCCTACTTAGTGGCACTTCTCATTAATCCTGGGCCTAATGCAGCAGCAAGAACCCTATAACATGCTAAGACACTGAGCCTAGATAGATTAGGGTCCACTCCCCACTCCCAGAGCCCGATCAATACCCAGCAGCCCCCATGCTCACAGAGGGAGAGAGACAAGACAGAGAGCCTATAGAGTTGTTAAAGGCTGACTTTGATTATTAATGGCACTCTGGGGACAGAGGATGGCCCCCAGATAAGGTGATAAAGCGAGGGTGTAGCTTTAGATAATGTATCTGAGTCTGTGGACTTCCCTATCCACGCCATCTTTCTGCACATTATTTTCCATTATACTGCTATCGATTGGCTTAGAGGTAATGGCCATTGGAATCATAACCCGAGGCATAACTACATTCCAGCGCAAGAAAAGTTGATTGGAGAAAAGGAACAGAAGCGCTGAGGAAACATTTTCTGGGCTTTGGCTTTGAAGAGGGGTTTGTATTTTTGTTTCACTAGGGACTGTAGAAAGAGTTTTTTTTTCCCCTCTCTCTCTCTCTCTCTCTCTCTCTCTCTCTCTCTCTCTCTCAACAATTGTAGCATAACTGTAGTGGCTTGAAATTGGGATTGTGGTGTCAGGATGTTAGTTTCCCTTTTTAACAGGGGATTTATTTGAAAGCATGCATACATAAGTGGCCATTTCATTTCTGAAAGTAACTCTAGCATTCAGTGAAATGCATTGGTGTGTGTAGTTTTCTTTTTGTGCTGATGTGTTTTCTATTGAAACAGGAAGTTGGGGTGGAACATATTGAAGAGCTTGGCCAATGACATTTAGTTTGCCCTAATCTCAGAGCTCATGGTGGGTCTGTCTTGAAAGGTTGATATGTTAATGTTAAAAACTATTTCTCACAAGAAAATGAATAGGACTGTTTAATTCTGGAAACCTACTGCTCTACTTGTACCTCTCTGCAACACATACAATTAGAAAGCATAGGATAATTGGGGTTGATGTTAGGCCAGATCTGATCCGGGCCAGATTATAGGTAGAGAAAAAAAAAAAATGTGATAATGATAGTGTCGCTGAAATCTCTTTCCACAGTTCATCATGCTCTCTCTTTCTCTGCAGTAGTACGAAGTACGAAGGGCACCTGTGTTGATTTACTGTCAAATCTTCCAGGATTATCTGTAATCCTGGGGCTTTAAAATCTGTTTGCTGACAGCTGTGTTCTCTAACAGAACTGCTGTTTGCTGTGCACATAGTGTCCTATATAGCAGCAAGTGTTCTTTCTTTAAGGGGCAAAAGAAGGAAAAAGCCTTTTAATTTTCCACTTGAGTGAATTTCAATTTACAGTTCTTCTCGGTTTGTATTGTGTTGTATTTGGCTATAATGCATAGCTGACTCTATATATGAGTCTTTGCCTTGGTAAATAGGCACAATATCACAGCACATACTTTGAATGTCTTCTAATGTATTCTAGTGTATCAGGGGATTTTACTTTTCAATAGCTATGTTATTTTTACCAATAGGTCCAGGGCAAATACTGTAATTGATAAAAAGGACTTTGACGGTGTTCCATTTTTTCTTTTCTTTTTTAATGCAAAAATTCTATTTGTATTTTTTAACTAATGAATTTTACACACAAATGTGTAAAGTTATTATAACAACTTTCTACATAGCCATTTATTATTATTTGTTGTTGTTGTTGTTGTTATTTATTTGTCTGTTTCTTTGATTGTTTAAAATACTATTAATTTATATTTTATTATGCTTTGATAAATATATTACATACACAGGCTACCCAGTTGTCAATATTTGGATACTTAGAATCAAAGTGATTTTATTGGATTAAGTAAATACCCCTTGAGTTAGCATAACCACAGGTGTAGTTTATGTTAATTATGAAGATGTTCCACTAGAATTTGACATTCAAAAAGTGCTCCAATATTTGTACAGCCTGTTAAATATTTAGATTGATAAATGTGTCTCTTTCTAGAAGTTAAATGCCACTTAATTTGATATTTTGTTACAGTTTGGTTTGCTTTGTTTCTAAATATTTATAGTATGATTAGTTTAATTTTAACTTTAGTATAGTCAGCGGTGGAAATAGTATGAAAATATTCTACTCAAGTAAAAGTACCATTACATTAATGAAATTTTACTTAAATACAAGTAAAAGTACCAGTCTGAAAATATACTCAAGTAAAAGTAAAAAGTAGCTTGTTTAAAATTTACTCAGAGTAACAATTACTTACAATTTAACAGTGGGAGGGAGGCAAAAATGGAACAGGCCAAGGGTGTCAAACTCAGTTTCCTGGAGGGCCACAGCCCTGCACAGTTTAGATATAACCCTAATTAAAAACATCTAATCCAGCTAATATAATCATATACAGTAAGCTTATTTGAAAACTACATGGTATGTGTGTTGGGGCAGGGTTGGAACTAAACTCTACAGGGCTGCGGCCCTCCAGGAACTGAGTTTGACATCCCTAGGCCTATAAATCTCAAACTAGTTGTTTTTAATTAAGGGAATACAACATTTGGGGTGTTACCAGGCAAATTAAATCAGTATCAACAAAAACGAAACAGCATCATTGCTCAGCGATGCAAAACTGTGCTGTGGTGGCTGTGTTTGGAATTATTTTTGTTGCGAAATAGAACAAAAACAGACAATATTGTGTCTAAAACGCAAGTCTCTAAATTAACTTCTTGTTTTTTGAACTGTTGTAAAAAAAATCTATATGAAATCATGCAGACTTTTGGAGGAAAAAACGGCACTCTTCGTGTTATATTGATTTACTATACGAAATAATATAAATATATACATTTTCTGCCCCTATATCTTCAATTTTGTGTTCATTCTAAATGCATTTTAACAGACTGAATCACACAGTGAAAGAACACATGCTTGCAAAGGGTTGATTTTGAGATTTTATAAGCTGCTAGTTTGGTCTCCCTAGGCAAACACAGCTTACACTGCATAAGAGCATAAATATGGCCAGGGCTTCACTTCATTTCCTTCAATTTCAACTTCAGCAGAATACGACCAGGTTTCGTTTCAACATTTCTCCTCACCACCAATTACTTTAGCACCAGTTCTCCTGCCCATCATTTACTTATGGGCAGTTTGCTCTACTGCCAGTTATTTACTGCAGTAGTTTCCAGGGAGCAATTTTTTTTTTTTACTAAGTAATTAATGTGTTTTAAAAATGTAGTGAAGTACAATACTTAAAAAAAATATATACTTAAGTAAAAGTAAAATAACAGATTTAAAAAAAAAAAAATTAAAAAGTAGAAGTACACAAACAAGCTACCTGATTACAGTAATGTGAGTTAATGTAATTTGTTACTTTCCACCTCTGAGTATAGTCTAATAATAATAATAATAATAATAATAATAATAATAATAATAATAATAATAAAATCACAATAGTAGAGGCTGCTCTGATTTTTAGGTCATCCTATACATTTATTTGCAATTACCCATGATGTGTTTTTCCAATTCTAGGTGGTCTACAAAAACAACGACATTCGCCTGGAACTCTCTCGCCTGGCCCGCATCGCAGACCCCAAGATGAAGCTACAAGGGGACGTGGTGTTTAAATGTGAAAATGTCCCCACCCTAGACCCTATCTCCTTTGAGACACCAGAATCCTTCCTCAGCCTGCCCAAGTGGAACACCAAGCGTGTGGGCTCCATTTCCTTTGACTTTCGCACTTCAGAGCCCAACGGACTAATCCTTTTCACTCAAGGTAAGCCCCAGGACAAGAAAGATTCTCGTAGTCAAAGGAGCAACAAAGTGGACTTCTTCGCAGTGGAACTTCTAGATGGAAATCTCTATCTTCTGCTCGACATGGGATCAGGAACGATTAAAGTCAAAGCCACGCAGAGTAAGGTCAATGATGGAGCCTGGCACCATGTGGATATCCAGAGAGATGGAAGATCAGGTGAGTAGATTCATTTTCTCCAGATTACCTTACTGCTTTTTAAAAAATTATAACGGAATAAAAATAATAATAATGATAATTGTATATATATATATATATATATATATATATATATATATATATATATATATATATATATATATATATATATATATATATATATATATATATATTAGTGATTGCACGACTACTGATTTCTGCTAGTTGATTTCTTATTTAAAAAATACTCGAGTTACTTGACTACTCATGGTTTATGCTACTGTGAATGAAAAGACATGAAATAGTTCTTATCAATAAACGCTTATTAATTCAAAGCCTAATGCAACAATTACATATGTAAATTGTCAAAACTTTATAATTATGAAATTACATATTTAAATTTTCATGTAACAGCCAGTATTTGTATCTGTATTTGTATCTGTAACAATCACAAAATTATTCGTATCTGCATCCGGATAAAACCGAATGGAACGTCGTACAGTTACTTGATAAGATCTTTTTTTCATAGTTATCACTAAACAAGTATGCCGTGTTAAACTAAAATAATTATTAATTTCTAAAAATATACATATCATGCAAGCAGAAAGATGTCATGACAAACCTTTAGTGATCATTTGAACTCAACTGAATTAATTCAATGTGCATATTAAAAAAAAACAGCAAAAACAGCTCAATTGTTATCTAGCAAACACCAAACTGTGCCAGCCTCAGCCGATTATTCAGGCATAAAGATGCAAACATGTAGGCCAAGTAGAAAATGTATCTGTATCTAAGTTGATTATTAGCCTACTCTTGAGAAAAAACTGGTTTGGTTTTTGAGAGACTGAGACGCATAACGCGGCTGTTTGATTGGTGAGCACGCTGTTCTTATTACATCTATTCATTTCATATCGTAGCCTAAGGTTTAAATCATTGCCTTTTAAATATATACAAATAATAGAACGTGTATGATGTATTATTTTATAGGTGATATTACTCTTGCCAAGCTCTGATTTCTGAGAGATGCACAAAGAGGCAGCAGCAATGCGGTGTTTGATTTGTGCTCTTTTCATTCATTAAGTTTTCAAAACATTCATTCACTTCACACTCTATTGCGTGACTTTAGAGTTCTGTGTATAATATTGCGCTGATCCCCTGGCTCAACTGTTATCTAGCAAACACCAGACTGTGCCAGCTTCAGCCGATTATTCAGCCAGAATTATTCCTTGTCCGTTATTCTTTTTTGAAGCCATTATCCGTGCCTTTCCGAATAAGGTACTCAGCTTCAGACACACCCCTAATTATTACATTATTTATTTTAATTTTACATGCAACATAGATAAAGTCATAGAAACAGCTACACGCAATATTGTTATCCTAAAATTCACGTCTTACTTGCAAACTCTGTGCATGCTCGAGTAATCGATTGTTTCCGACAGCACTGACTAGTGTTTGAAGTAGTCAATCACTCGACTACTCGACTAGTCTATGCAAGCCCTACACTACCATTCAAAAGTTTGGGATCAGGACGATTTTTAATGTTTTTTGAAGGAGTTTCTTATGCTCATCAAGGCTGCATTTATTTGATCAAAAACACAGGAAAAAAAATCATATTGTGAAATTTTATATCAATGCAAAATAAGGTTTTTCTATTTTAATATACATTAAAATCTTATTTAATCATGTGATGCAAAAGCTGAATTTTAAGCATCATTACTCCAGTCTTCAGTGTCACATGATCCTTCAGAAATCATTCTTATATGCTGATTTATTATCAGTTCTTGAAACTGGTCAGTTTTTTTAAAAGGAAATAAAAATGGCTAAAAATAGCATTTATTTAAAATAGTAAAGATTTATAACAATATGCACTATTGTTCAAAAGTTTGGGGTCAGTACATAACAATATGCACTCTTGTTCAAAAGTTTGGGGTCAGTACATTTTTATTATTTTTTTCTGGCTGATGAAAATGCAGCTTTGCATCACAGAAATAAATTATATTTTAAAAGTTAAAAGATATTTAAATAGAAACCATTATTTTATATTGTTATAACATTTTGCAAGATTTACAAGATTAAGGTTTTTTTTTTTTTTTTTTTTTTTTTTTTTGATCAAATAAATGCAGCGTTGATTAAGAGACTTCTTTAAAAAACATTGCAAGTCTCACTGATCCCAAACGGTAGTGTATATATATATACACAGGTGTAACTTATTTTGAAAAGTGAAACTTTCATATATTCTAGATTCAATACATGAATACGTGAAGTTTTTTTTTTTGATGATGATGATTAGAGCTTACAGCTCATGAAAATCAAAAATCCAGTATCTCAAAAAAAAAAAAATGATATTTATATTTGAGTATTATTAAATGACTATACCTAAAAAATAAATTCTGGGTATCTTGGATACCACAATTATGGGGAAGACTTTGCAATGCTCGAAAAGACAATTACTGACACCCTCCAAAAAAGAGGGTAAGTCACAGAATGTCATTACTGAAAGGGGTGGCTGTTCACAGAGTGCTGTATCAAAGCATATTAAATGCAACGTTGACTGGAAGGAAGAAATTGGGTAGGAAAAGGTGCACAAACAACAGGGATCACTGCAAGCTTGAAAATACTGTCAAGCAAAGGATTCAAACACTTGGGAGAGCTTCACAATGAATGAACCGAAGCTGGAGTCAATGCATCACACTCAGATGTCTTCAGGAAGAGGTCTACTAAGCCACTTCTGAAACAGAAACGTCAGAAACATCTTACCTGGGCTAAGGAGAAAAAGAATTGGGCTGTTGCTCAGGGGTCCTCTCTTCAGATAAAAGTACATTTTGCATTTCATTTGGAAATCAAGGTCTTGAGTCTGGAGGAAGACTGGAGGGCCACAGAATCCAAGCTGCTTGAAGTCCAATATTAAGTTACCAAATTCAGTGACGATTCATCTTCCCGTGATGTCTGCTGGTTTTGGTCCATTTTGTTTTATCAAGTCCAAAGTCAGTGCAGCCGTCTGCCAGGAGATTTTGGAGGACTTTATGCTTCCATCTGCTGGCAAGCTTTATGGAGATGCTGATTTCCTTTTCCAGCAGGACACGCTGTTTTCATGCAAATCAAAGCGTTAATACATATAGAAAATGTATCCTTTTGTCGTGGCTGACACACAATAGAGTACGCAGTTTGCATTCAGTGGATGTTCTCCAAAAAGGCACTACGGTGATGCGGAGAGACACAGAGAAGATGAATTGTCGAATAAAGTTGTTATTTTTGTTTTCTTTGTGTACAAAAGGTATTCTCGTCGCTTCATAAAATTCAGATTGAACCACTGATGGCAGATGGACTATTCTGACAATGTCTTTCATACTTTTCTGGACCTTGACAGTGCAATTTACTTGGCAGTCAATGGGACAGTCACAAGCTTCGGTTTTCATCCAAAATATCTTAAATTGTGTTCTGAAGACGAACAAAGCTTTTACGGGTTTGGAATGACATGGGGATAAGTGATTAATGAAAATTTTTTTTTTTGGGGGGTGGTGGAGTAACCATTGAATGGCACAATATAGCCCCTTTCACACTGCACGTCGGACCCGGCAAATTGCTGGAACATTGCCCGGTCGACTTCTGTGTGAAATCAAACACGTCCCGGGATTGATTCCGGGATTGAACCCGGGTCGGGGACCTAGTAACATTGCTGGGTTCAGTCCCGGAACGAGCGCTGTGTGAACAACAGGCAGAACTAATGCCGTGTCGTAGTGATGACACGCGTTATCGCGCAACTCTTTTACCAGGTGTTTTGAAGGCAGATCAACGTTCGCAACGAAAAAAAAAATGTGCAAACTGTAACGAAGCAGAGATCAGTTAGTTCCTTACTTTCCGCGGTGAAGCTGAGATCGTTCGCCAGCTTAAGTGAAAGTTAACGTGCCTAATGTTTTCGACTCGATATCACGTGTCTTTACGGGACCTTTACGGGTTGTGTGTGAACGCATGCACATATTCTGGGTAATCACTGGCAGTGTGAAAGGGCAAAATCTAGCGACCCGGGTACAAATGCTGGGACACATTACCTGTGTATTTGCCGGAATCGCTGTGTGAAAGGGTTTATGTAAGTTTTCGCCACTAGAGGGCCTGTATTCAAAAGAAACAAAGGCATAGTTTGATGACGCTGTGACTGGGTGTGGAATCATGGGAGATGTTGTCTTCATTAACACAGCCGATGCACTCCGATGGGACTTGGGCAGAATTCATGTTTTTGGATGAGCTAATGTATTAAAGGGTGAGGCTGAAAGCTGTCGAATTGAAACGAGGCCACTGAAGCAATTGCTAATGAGAGACAAGTGTGACAGATGGCTCGAAAGCAGCTGAGTTTTTATTATGCCACAGTTGACAGTTTCTGCTCCTTCTGGTCATGCTTATGTGGGGTAAAGCAGCGCTGTTTTGTCATACTAGATACATTTAAAAGTTCTGTTATAATGCTACTCTGTGGGACGTCATCTGTCTAATAAAACGCATAACATATTAATGCGTCTTTGGTGTTTCCGTGTTTTCTACAAAACAAAACCGGAAATTGAGGGCGCATGACATCATTGGCAGGCGACGCAATGACCAGGGACGAGACACTATTTAAAATTGCTATTTCTCTGGATTTAAACATTCTTCGAAACATTTGGGATAATGTAAGTACACAAGTCAACAAAATATATAACACTGTTCTAATGATTTCTGGATATTTTAATAAAAAAAATCTTACATATTTTGCCTTTAATTGTGGAACTGTTAAAAGTGTCTCTTTTGGCATCAGAGTGTCAAATCTGAAAGGGTGTTGGGGTAACTTTTGCAAAGCTTTAAAAAGACATCTAAATTGCCAACAAATTGTCAGTAAAAAGAAGCTGTTAAATGTAGCACTTCTATCCACAAAAATAATCTATTCTCAATTGTAACTTAATGGCATCATTTCTTTCTAAACTTCTCTGTATTAAGCACTGTTATTAGGGTTTATTCTAAACCATTTTCACAGCAGACGACAAAGTGCATATTCAAAGACTTCAATAAAAAGACATCTAGCATAATAAATGTATGGATTTTTTTTTTCTTCTTTTTTTTGAGCACAGGAGAAACTGAGCTTTCATCGTTGTTTTGTCACAAACTTCATATCTGAAAACGAACCCTTTTCCACATTAAAGTCACAAGAGGGTGGCTCTTATTTTATGCCTCTGGTCATGTTATACAGAGCAATCCAAAATTCAGAGGCAACACTTAAGTCTGACATTTCTTTAATTTAAACCTGGAAATGAACAGAAAGCTTTTGGGTCAACATCAACAAAAAAAAAAAAGCTGCATCTGACATGGTATCTGTGTTTATTTAATATTATAAATATATAATACATAAATATATAATAAATCAAATTTCATTTTAATCATAACAGTGATAATAGGGTTTAGTTTTGGTGAACAGGTTATATATCTATTCAGGAATGATGACTGGCTCAGTGTCTGATTAATAGCCTTCATTTAAGTCCCTAGAAACTTGTATTTCTCAGCAATAAAGGGCAGAGAAAGGTATATAGACATGTGGGTGTTGAGAGACCAAGAATACTTGCATAATAAAGACCAGTAGAAGAACTCGAAGTGTCCCCTCAATCTGCCAGTGCCTCCACACTGAACTCTATTGATGTTTCTATTCTGAAACTCCTGCCTGTCTCTATCTGTTAGTACATCATTGTGTCAGAACACACACACACACACACACACACACACACACACACACAAATGCACATCTCTATATTATATATCTCTATAGTTATCTCTATATATGCAATGTTTTTTTTCTTGGTTTTGCTTGGTTAGCAGCATCCTGTTGTCAAATAGTTTTATAATGACCAATTTTATAAAGACTGTGTATGACATTGTTGTCTTCTTTTGGCTGAGCTTATTTAGTCATTCCTGACACTTTGTTTTTGTTTTGAACAGGCATCATCTCTGTGAACAGCCGTCGGACTCCATTCATAGCCAGTGGAGAGAATGAGATTCTAGACCTGGAGGGTGACCTATATCTCGGAGGTCTGCCAGATAACCGTGTTGGCCTGGTTCTTCCCACTGACCTGTGGACTGCTATGCTGAACTATGGCTATGTGGGGTGCATCCGTGATCTCTTCATAGACGGACGCAGTAAAGACATTCGCCAGATCGCAGAGGCGCAGAACGGAGTCGGAATCAAGCCGTCCTGCAGCAAAGTAACAGGCAAACAGTGTGACAGCAACCCCTGCAAAAACAACGGCATCTGTAAAGAGGGCTGGAATCGCTTCATCTGTGACTGCACCGGGACCGGATACTGGGATCGAACCTGTGAGAGAGGTAAGTGATGCCATTAGCTATGTTTCTATCACCCTGTTTTTATGCACATTTTGAAGTATTGCATCAGAAATCAGGGATAGAAATGCCAGATTCTAAATAAAATGTTTTTAAAAAAAAGTTTTTATGCTTGCTTGAGGTGGATTTAATGCGAATAATGGGAGATGGAAATGCATTTGTTAAGTTAAATAAGTTAAATTAACAACTTTGTATGGAAACCCGACTGTTGTTAGTCTTGCGTAGCCTGACTTTCTGTCTGTTTTTTGTCTGTGAATGGTCCAAGGTTTAATATAAGGTAACTTAATAATAAAATATCTGATCTCACACAATATGACATCTTCTAGCAAGATGCAGGAATTCATTCAACACAGTCTTCACAGTGCATTATAGGTATTCTCTAGCCATGTGTACCGTTTGTACAGTCATTATTGCGGCGCATGATGGGCCTGAATTAATAATGTCCACTATGGTTTCAGACACTGCCAAAATGTCTGTCCCACTGGGTGCAATTTCAGACAAAGACTCTGATTAATGACTTAACTGTTGGAGGTTATATTTGAATATATGGAAACATTCTTTGTATGATATGTATTTACTTCTTTATATCATAAAAACTGCTCTGTATGCAGTGACCCAAAAACTTTTTTTTTTTTTTTTTTTTAATGCAGGCAACAAAAATGTATGAATGTCTTAATGTATTATTGCAAAATATACAACGGTGTATTTATTTGAAAATAAATAGCACAAAAACACTTTTCAAGCAATATTCTTGTTAACAAATTGTTGAATTTGTCAACCACATTACGGACAAACTGTATGTCAAGTCAGGTCACATATGTTATATAGGGCTTCATACAATGCAGATTATTTAAAAGCTGCTACACGTTAATAAAACAATGAAAGAAAAATGTTAATGTGGTAAAATTAATAAATTATGATGCCACTACAAATTCTGATTAAGTGCTACACTTTAAGTAACACATGTCTTTAATGTATTTAACACTAATAAGAAGTGTTATTTGTTATTTATTTGTCAGCTTGAATTAAACAAACAAACAAACAAACAAACAAACAAAACTTTTGTATTTTTTTGTATTTTGTATATTGTATCCAACATTGTTAATGGTCAGTTTATAAACTTCTACATTACACAATAGGTAATTGTTAATCAAATTTAGAAAAGAAAAATACTAAAATAAAAAAGTTATTTTACAATAACATGTAAAATCTATATACAGTTACAGCCAAGTATGTAATTTTATTGTAATCTTTATTATTATTATTATTATTATTATTATTATTATTAAATCCAGTCAGACACACCCAAACACCCATAATTCACACCTCATAAATCTTGCTTGCCACTATATTTGCCATCTACTATCTCTCTAGAATGGTGGTTATTGTAGTGTTATAGAGAGTCAAATTGTCAGTATTGTTTCATTTTTCAAGAAGAGAGTTGTCTAAAAGCAAAGCACACTGTTAAACCTGTAAGATCTTAGAACAAATGAGGATTAAGGCTCAGTCTTACTGAAAACAGCTTCTTCAAAACAACAAGCTTTTGGATTTTATATCAGAAATGACAGCCTAGAAAATCCAGGAGCCTTTGGATGTACAGACACTGAGTGGACAGCAGTTTCTGCTTTACAGCTGTGGAGGCGATTTTATAGTTCTTGTGTAACATTTCTTGGGAGGTTTAATAGGATTTCTCTTTCACTTCTAGTGACTGTCTGTCTGCGCTGTTCGCTCAGGAGGATCCGAAAGTTAAATTGAACAAGGCTTGGAGCAAGAAAATGTTCCTAGGTGTTCAGAATTAGGAGCAAGCTCACATTAAGTTTTTATGACAGTTTGTAGATAGCTGCTCCTCAGGCTATTGGGGGATGCAATCTTTACGCAGCATGGGTGGATTGCCTTTTTTTATTCTACCAGGATTTTTCAAGGTTTAGCAGATGGTTCAGGGTCTGTTGTGGAAACAACAGACTTGTAAAAAATTCTGAACTTGAGGTAATATTAAAAAATAAAAATACATTCACAGGAGTAATGTATGTAAAAGGTTAGCATCTATAGTAGTCTTTTGTTTTGTTTTGTTTTGTTTTAGTTCTGTAGATGTTCAGAAAATAACCACTTCACATTTTCACACCCACACTAGTTTAAGTTGTCCACTAACAATGATCAACACTGTACGTCATTGAAGAATTATGTAATTGTCATTATTCTGAAACTCCATGTGCACCACCATGTATAATGTTCATTATGTTTTAAAATCCTGTGGTTTTGGAATAAAATCACTAATGTCTTTTTCTTGCTAATTCTAATTTCATAGCTAGAATTGTATTTATTCTAAATACACAAAACTAAATATTACTCCTCCTCTCTAAATCTGTAAATCTTAAAAGTTAAAATTTAATAATAATATTTTTTTTAATTTGACAAACTATAACTAAGTTATATTTAGCACAATTTATGATTATTTCATGATTAGTTCAGATTATCATTTTAAAAATGTAAATGTTAATATGTTAATATTTTTAGGATGATGGAGATTTAAGTAAAGTTCTTGACAATGGTAAAACAGTGCAATATTTAAAAAATGTGAAACATAGCAATAAACTAGAAAGCCATGATCTAAACATTGAAAAACAAACTAACTAGGGGTGTCTCTGATTTACAAAGTCAAATCTGAATTTTCTAAGCTTGATAGTCGAATAATAGTTGAATAATATGTTGGGGCGGAGGGCAAAATACGTTACTAAGAGTCAAGTCAGACATTCGACAGTCATAATTACTGACTTAACACACAGGGAAAATGTGTAACGGACACCTCGCAAAAATAATGTTTTATGTTTTGATTAAAAGATAGTTAAAGCTAAATGTCAGCGAAACCCTAAGAATTTTAATTTTACAATAGTGCTGTCATTATAACGTTATGTATATGACAGTAGTTATTAATGTTCTGCATTTCTGTTTTGAGCTGCATGCTCTGTAGATGACCAGTAATGAAGCATATGATAGCAGGTTTTTAATCATTGGGATTTAACTCATCATTTATCTCATATAGACTACGCTTCATTATTTATACAACATAACATTAATATTACAACTTATAGGCTATCTGCACAAAATGTCCTGATTGCACATGAATGTGTTTGTATGGTGCCCGGGAGGTGATATGTTCATTTCACTTAGTTTTGTCGTGGCCATGACAAATCTCGTGGGAAAGTGATAATAACACATCCTTATGTTGTGGCCTTTAGATACTTTGTTGAGGGAACAACATTGATTTCTCGTGGCCACGACTTTTATGTTGAGGGAACAACATATTTTTCTTGTGGCCAAGAGTTTAATGCGTAAACAAACCTGCATTACCATAGCAACACGGGATTATCAGATATGTATAAAACATTTTATTAACATTTAATATTTGTATATTATTATTATTATTACATTAACTTATTAGACCTATATTTTTATTTTTATTGTTATATATGCTTATTTCCCCTTTCAGTTTGTGTATTGCTTTACCTGGTTAACGTTTTGTATAATTATGCTAGTATTTGCTAGCCTACCATATATTTTGCAAATAAAGCCTGACAATTATGCTAATAAAGCTTTGAATTTATGATTGTATTTATGCTCATGTGTGATGATAAATGAGTATGTTGTGTTTTCATTTACAAATGAAATTACGTGAATGATTAATTCCTCAACAAAACACTACAGTATTTGTAATTACAGTCTATTAATTAGCCGAAATAGAATTAAATGTTAAACGTATATGTTAAATATAAACTGCATTCCAGCAAAAATTCCAATCAGCATAATCAAAGCTTTTTTGGCATGTTGAGCATTTACAGTAGGCTATTATTTACAAAATTATTCATAACGTTCAGTAAAGAGATCGAAATGAAGGGGAAAATTGAATATAAATGAAAATAAAAATATAACCAATAATAATAGGCTGGTAATAATAATAATAATAAAAATATACAAATATTATGGGGAAAAGAGAATCAGTTAATGGACTTACAAGACTGTAGGATGGATAAAAATGTTTTCTTGTTTGTCGTGGCCACAACAAAACTAAGTGAACCGAACATGTCACCTCCCGAGCACCATATGTCTGCGCTGCTAGGAAAGAACTCCTTTTGTGGACGCGTTCTTCACGCAACAACTTGCAGAAGCATGACAACTAAACTCTAAAAATTTACATTTTATCATAATAGTGTTCTCATTATAATGTTATGTATATGACAGTCCCAGTCATAGTTATTAATATTCTGCATTGTTATTTGTACTGCTCGAGCTGGGCGCTGAAGAAATAATCACCCTAGTACTACAATGAAACGCATTATTGCAGTGCAACTCAACCAAATGTATCTTATACGAGATAAATAATACACAATATATATATGTATATATAAACCGGCTGAAATGTTTTGAAATCACTTTTACCCTACCTGATTGAAAAAAATCCAGTCTTTCACTCTGCCTGTGTCAGTTTGAGTCTTGTTAAAGATTTAAATCCCTGCCGTCAAGATGCTCCTCTGTCGGTCACATATTATGGAAAGTGAAACTTAACATCTATAGGGGTGGGTGGATTTATTCACGCACCTTAAAATATTTATTTAAAGTTTCTTTCTTTTCAGACTCTTCTTTACGGCATTATCTTAATATAACATTGGGAGAAAACCAGTAGTTCTATGTGAAATCAGACAATAAAGCAACCATAATAACAAAAATGCAAAAACACAACAGTGATATTGTTAGTAGAATCGACCCCAACATATGTAGTCAAATAAGGCTCCTCCTATCGAAGCATCGAATCCTTGACTATTTGGAGTCACCTTTAAAACAAACAAACAAAAAAACCCGGTATATGTCAACCACTAACCAGTAAGTTGTTGCTAATATTGTAACTCACATGACTAAAAAAAATGCAAAGAGGAAGAATCAGTGAATAACTGCTGAAATTCTGGTCTGTTGTACACTATACTTACAGCTTCAGAAGATTTAGAATTCTTCAAAATAAAAAATAAAAAATGAATATTTAAATTACAGCATACTGGGTTGGCTAATTGAAATTTGATTAAAATGAAAGGCTTTTACAGAAATTCACAGGAATCTAAAGCAGTAGTGGTGGGTGGTGCATTAAAAATGCATTGCAATAATGAAGCACAGAAGCGTCAGTTTCTAAATGTAAAGAAGGATCTCTTGGGCAGTGGTTTGCTGCAGAGGGAGAGCACGCTGTCTCATCCTGTTAACCTTGCCTGAGTCCTGAAGAGCACTCTATTTTTGAAGCACTCTGTGTGTGTATGTGTGTGTGTGTGTGTGTGTGTGTGTGTGTGTGTGTGTGTGTGTGTGTGTGTGTGTGTGTGTGTGTGTGTGTGTGTGTGTGTGTGTGTGTTTGTGTGTTCGTGTGTGTAGGTAGATTTGTTAACAAGCCTCTTGTGCTGCTGTCTCCGCCATTCCACCTGCAGTCAAGAACACACAGTCACATGTTACTGCCAAACCCCCACCCGTCTCCTCTCTGACCACCGCAGCCTCTCTTGTTCAAGGGCCCTGTAGTATTACTTTTGAGGTTCCAAGTTCATTTGCTGTGGGCTTATATAGTGTTTGGCTACAGTATGTTGATAGCGTGGCTTTATGAAGGGTCATGTCTCAGATTTACATGGTACTCATAGACCAGTTTTTGAAGCCACAAGACCTGACTGAATTGACACACTCCATTAAATCAAAATTAAATTTTTTGGGCTTTAGTCCATATAAAGACATTCTGACTTTTCTTAGTAGAAAGTTTACAGAGACCAAAAAGTATAGTATAAAATATGATTTTCTATATTCCTTTCTAATAACATTTTGTTTATAATATATATCATTACACACAGCTGTGATGTAAACAGAAATACACCAACACAAGACAGAAAACTGTTACACACACACACACACTCTCATACAGAAATTATCTTGTGATTATTCATTGTACCCCAGAGCTGTATTCATAAAATAGTCAGAGTGGGATCAGGGTATACTTGTTCTGAAAAGAGTAGACAAGTTATGTAACATTGAATTGAAAATGTGCGGAAATATGCATTTAAATGTAAATTGTTTTCATGTAAATTCATAGAAAAAGAGTCTGCAAAAATGTTGTAGTGTGGTTTTGTTTGTCAGCGTGTAAAAACAGGTAATGAACATATTGTGACTTGGCCTATAGCAGGTAGCACAGACTGAGCAGTGGTGTTCATTACGTAAGTTAAAATCTGGAACTGGATTCATAAAAAAAGTAAAATAAAATAAAAATAAAAAACGTATGAATGAAAAAAATATGTATATTCTAATCTTTTTGCTAAAGATTGTTCTCAAGACAAAATTTGAGAAGAATTCCAGTTCAATGTATTGGGTTGTTTTGAATATTAGGCTTTATGACATAGCATATAATACCTGTTAGTATTTGTGCACTAGGGATGTGTATGAGTATTATAAAGTGACACCAGTGATAGATTATCTGGCCTCTGGCTCACAATATTTCCTGATGCCATTCTCAAAATATTTTCTAATTTCTCTATTGAGTGTTTGCGTAATAAAGAAAAGCCCACATATATAGAGAAATAGGTTTTGCTTTTGCACTTTAAAGAGTCCACTTTTTGTGACTTGCAACATTATATATGAGATAAGCTATTTCCATTCCGAGGGGAGAAAATAGGCATCCTAGATAGGCAAAACTGAAAATGTAATATATCTTCAAATTGATTTAACATTAGCATATACTGTAGAGTGTTGTTTTCTAAACAAATTTCGGGAGGAGCATGCACAGATAATTAACACAGCCAGTTCATCATTAGTGATTACACAATTAATCCAATCAGCACAAGAGAAAACTCCTATAAATAACCAAGTACGTCCTACCTTCGTTATCACTAGACTTTCAGAATCAGAATCAGAATGAGCTTTATTGCCAGGTATGTTTACACATACAAGGAATTTGTTTTTGTGACAGAAGCTTCCGCAGTGCAACAGAATGACAGCGACAGAACAAAAGCACAAATAATAAAATAATAAAAAATAGAACAAGTAAGTAAGGAATAACAATATACAAATTGACAATTGTATGTGCAGGTATATTACAATAGACAGTTTTGTATGTACAGGTATATTATGTGCAAATTTAAAGTGTAGACTAAGTATGTGTGTTAGATAAATAAGTGTATGAGTGTATAAATAGTGTTGTGTGTTACACAGTTATTGTCAAGTGTTCATGAGATGGATTGCCTGAGGGAAGAAACTGTTTCTGTGCCTGGCCGTTCTGGTGATCAGAGCTCTGTAGAGTTGACCAGATGGCAACAGTTCAAAGAGGAAGTGATTTTGCCAGCGATTTTGCTCACTCTGTATGAGTACAGTTCTTGGAGAGAAGGGAGGGTTGTACCAATGATTCGCTCAGCAGTCGGGACTATCCTTTGTAGTCTTCTGAGGTCAAATTCAGTAGCTAAACTGAACCAGACAGTTATTGAAGTGCAGAGGACGGATTCAGTGATGGCGGAGTAGAACTGTTACAGCAGCTCCTGTGGCAGGTTGAACTTCCTCAGCTGGCGAAGGAAGTACAGCCTCTGCTGGGCCTTTTTCAAAATGTCAATGTGAGTGTCCCACTTTATGTCCTGAGAGATTGTGTTGCCCAGGAACCTGAATGACTCCACTGCAGTCACAGTACTGTCCATGATGGTGAGTGGGGGGAGTGCAGGGGGGTTTCTCCTGAAGGCTACACAGGCTCTTCAGGACATCACAAACCCCACCCCCTTCCCATGGCCTACAGCAACAGCAGCTGAAGCAAATGTGATGCTGCCTTCATTTGTAACACATGCCCACATCTCTTCCACTCCCTCATGCTACTAATAACCATTTTTTTGTTCAGTGGCTTACAGCTCTCATAGCAAATGCTAGCGTAAGGCTGCCTCCACTAGCAGTGCAGGCTGCACAGGGTCTTCAGGACTCCCTACAGCATGTGAAGCAATCGTGAAGCTGCTTCCGCCTGCAACACAGGCCATCGCATCTCAGACTTTCCTCCTGCTACTTCTTACCCCTTTTTCCTTTTCAGTGGCCTCCAGCTCCCGTAGCAGATGCTAGCATGAGCACGCCCCTGCTAGTGGCGCAGACCCATCCAAAGCCCTTTCCTTACCAACCCCCTACACTCCCCTACCCTATCCATGGCCTGCAGCCCCACCGTCCAACCCTAGCGTGAGGCTGCCTCTCTTCCCATCCTTTTCTTCCACTCCTGCTCCCAGAGCCGTCTCAAGCGTGAACATGCCTCCTCTAATGGTGCAGGCCCCAGTGCCCACCATTCTCCCTCTTTTTCCCCCTCTTTCTTCCACTCCTGGAGCCATCCCAAGTGTGAGCATGCCTGTTGACAGACTGTTGACACCAGAGGCGGAACCATCACAACCCTAGTCCCTCCCTATTCATAGCTGATATTCCCATAAAACAATCAACTGAAACCTCTCCTTAAAGCGTCTCCCAATTCTGTCCTACAAGCTGTCTCCCTTAGGACCCTCCAATCTTATCTAACAGCATGGAAATTCTTTAAAGCATTTCAATCCGCTTACAACCTGCTTTTCCCCAACTTTTACTTGCTCACCATCACCTCATTCATCTCTCACTTCAACATCAACAAAAACCTACAAATCAGCTCCAGTTAAGGTTATCTAAGCGGAATCCAATTTTTTTCTCTTATACGGTTCACCCTCACGCTCACCCCATTTCACAGACCTCCCTACTCAAAGGTATCCAAAGAGCCCATCCCACCCGCCCAGACATCAGGCAACCCATAACCTTAAAAATATTGACTAAATTTATTTCCACCCTCCACTGAGGCTACCATTTCATTCACACCACCCGCACTCTTGATGCCATGTTCATCCTGGCTTTCTTCAGTTTTCCCAGATGCTCTGAGCCCACTATCACATCTAGCTTCAACCCAAACATCCACCCCACTATCTTCGCTCTAGCGGTGCTGAATGACGAAATCCCCTTTTATACCAGTAAAGGCCATTTTGTTTTCAACCTCCAATCATTCATACTATCATACCAAGCCCTCCTAGCCTTCATCCAGCTCAGGAAATTACAGTCCAAACTCCCATCCGACCTCTTTTTTACAGACGCCTCCAACCGCCCCGTCACTTGTTTCTCATTTCAAAAGCACCTGAAGTCTGTTCTGCTCCTTTTCGGTATCCCAGCTGATAACTTTTCCAGCCATTCATTCCGAATTGGTGCGGCAACCACAGTGGCACAAAAAGGTCTTTCCCAGCGGCCAATAAAAGCACTCGGTCGCTGGTCGTAAGAAGCTTTCAAGAGATACATTTGATCGGACTGCTTCCACATCAAGGAAGCCCACCGAACTCATCGGCCGACACCTTTAACGTCAGTATGTTCCCCTTCACTCAAACTTCAGACCCACCATAGCCTTACCTAATTCCCACACTGCCGCAGCAGTGCCCGCTCCTGCGGGAGCCTTACCTAATTCCCACACTGCCACAGCAGTGCCCGCTCCTGCAGGAGCCTTTTCTTTATTTCCTTACTGCCGCAGCAGTATCTGCTCCCGCAGGAGCGTTTTCTGTATTTCTCTACTGCCACAGGAGTGTCTGCTCCCGCAGGAGCCTTTTTCAGTATTTCCCTACTGCCGCAGCAGTAGCCACTAGAGAACCTCACTCCCGCGGGAGTGCCGCGGGACCCATGGGACCCAACACAACAGAGTGCAGTGCGGGAAAACTCTTGATGGGTGAGTGCAGGTGCAGGCAGGAAGAGACGTGTGTGTGCAGGATGCGAGAGAATAAAATGATTCGTGGGACTCCCACAAAATAGAAATGATCTAAACATAAAGTGTCTAAAACATATAAATTTTTATTTATCTGTTGCACAAAAGCAAAAAGAACAACAACAAATATTAACATTAAAATGATTGCAAAATAGGCATAGTTTCTATTTATAACACGTGTTTAAGGGGTTGAGCAGTGCAGCCAATCACAGACTCAGCTGTTGATATCTGGAACACAATGGCCAATCAGAGGTTATTAAGTTACAATCTTCTCACCGCAGTGCTGAAATTGCGTGCACATGAATCCTCTCATTTTAACACACGAAGTGTAGACATTGTGAAAAATTTATTGTGGATACATTTATTGTGTTGTCAGAGCTTTATGAGACTGCGATTAACTGAGATGTCAGTTTTTAGTGATAATAAAGGGAGCACGCTGCTCGCATTCTGCCATGCCAAACCATGCACGCAGCAGCCCATGCTTGCTTTTCTGTTAAAAATAACAGTGGTTTCTGCGGGAGCGGGCGGGCGTGGGAAAGAATCTTGCAGGAGCGGGACTGAAAAATCTGTTCCGTCCAGGTCTCTAGTAGCTGCTCCCACAGGAGCCTTTTCTGTATTTCTCTACTGCCGCGGCAGTGTCCGCTCTTGCAGGAGCCCCATCTCACTTTCCCACTACCACAGCAGTGTCCGCTCCCGCAGGAGCCTTTTCTGTATTTCTGTATTTTCTGTATTTCTCTAATTTAATTATATGTAAGTGTGAACTCCTGAAACATGTAAAAATAAAAATGAGAGAACACAGAGTATATTTTAGATTAAAAAGTAGGCAGAACATGACTGAAAAACTTTTCAGGCTATTCGGGCTGATTGACTGCAATATTTCTAAATGGCTTTACTACCATGATAAAATAATGGGATCGGGGAACAAAACTTAATCTACATTATTGAGCATTCTGGAGGCGACTTGGCAAGCACCATTGTAGCTTTCTTTGTTTTTACAAACAGTGTGATGTGTCGAAATTATTTTCTGTGGTAATTGACAGCAAGCAACAGATGCTGTTTTTTTATGTTTTATTTAACCCAGAATGTTCCTTTAAAAATAAATCCTGAGGTTCGCAGAAATTAATGGATCATTTAAGTTTTGAGTATTAATAATTCCAGTGCACCTAGTTTGCTGTCAATAGTTATTTTGTATTTAACCAGGAACATTCCTTTAATTTATTTAACATGACAGATATATTCACATCTTTAATTAATCACAACAGCATGCTGGGAAATTGCCTTCCTCAGGTAATATAGATATGTTTATGTAATATCAGATTAAATTTGTGCAGTTATTTATTACCCTGCTCTGATAGCAAATAAGGACATCAAATGAGTGTTATATTAATGAACAGCATACACTGAACACTACAATCTCGTAAATAATACATTTAATTAGTAGATTAGGCAATGGAAATATGCAAATTTCATCTTAACTGCTTTATTATCATTGAGAATGCATTTTAAAATTTATTATGGGACACATTAGAAAAAGTGATGCTTTTGGAATTGCTTGAAGAGGGAACTTAAAGTAAACTTTAAAAAAAAATCTAATTTTCTAAATAAAAATAGCTCTAGTCTCTCTCTCTCTTCCACACACACACACACACACACACACACACACACACACACAAAAAAACACCCATTTAAAAAAATACATAATACCATCCAACCACACCCAAATACCATAAAGACCTTCATTGTGACACTGATCTTAGCAGACATACACACTGACACTGCAAAGTTTCATCCCTTCCTCTCTTTCTTCTTCCATCCTTTCTTTGCAATCCCTCGTATTATTCGGATTTATTATTCTGCTATAGCACATATCATTAGGAGACCATGTGTACTGTTGTTTACTATTACAGGAGCCAGTTTTTAATAACTGTACCTTAAACCTTAATACCACTATAGATTACTTTAAGTGGGTATCATTCATATTTCAATCATATTACTAAGAATAAATTGGACCTGTTGGTTGTGTGTTTATTTTCATGTTTTGTCTCCATTGTTGTGTAAGTTGTTTTAGTTCCCAATTCACTAAAGCAATTATGCAAATTAGATAACAGACCCCCAAAAATAGTTTGCAACGGTGCAATTCCCCATCTTTCAGGGCTGTTCTGAGTGCTGAGGAATAAAGCAGGCTGCTGTGATCTGCTGTACTTTATTAAAACTGTAGAGCATCACTCAAACACTGCAATTTAGAAACTCCATTAGACTACACTTAAGATTTTAAAATATAAAATGGTTAATAAGTGGTTAGTGAATAAGACTTTGCTTGAAAAACCATATCCCTTATATGGTGTTTTTTTTTTTTATTATGAGATTGAAATTCAAAAAGCATGTTTTTGTGGATTACAAAATTCTATATTATTTACACAATGACAGAAAAATATTCACAATTTATTGATTTAATCCAACCCTTTTATTTCTTTTTTTATCATTTTTTAAATTTATACAGTTTGAGAAACCCTGCTGATAAAGTTTAATCCATTTCATATTGTTGATAACAAAGAATGGGATATATTTTATTTCCCCTTTTTTTATAATCAATATGGTACACAATAACTCCATTCAAGCCTATGTTATAAACAGGTTAAGTCAAAAGTAATCTAAAAGTAATCAAAAAAAAAAAAATAAAAAAAAATAAAAAAAATAATAATATATTACTTAATATGTGTAATCTAGATTATTTTGCTAACTACTTTACAATCACCATCATTTAATTTTTAATAACAAAAAAACAAAAAAACACCTGAAACCAACCCAGCACTGCTACTCAGAGAGTATGCCTTTTCGGATGCAGATGTGACCTTTTGGCATCTACAGTACTGGCATAATGTTGTAACCAACATAAAGGACCACTGAAAAATACTGAAAACAAAAATAAGTGGAGTGATGCAAAAAGTCCCAGTGGCACTGGACTAAATATGAGCACTCTTGGAACACTTATCGGATAATCAGATTCCAGAATTGGAACATTATTAAGAATTTGTCTGGGTGGACAGAAGTGGGAGCTTTGTGTTGTGACCATTATGTCTGCATAGTATATCAAACTCTTTTATTTCAGAAGAGCAAGACAGATACTGTTTTCCATGATATGACCCCTTTAAGTCATCATATTTCATAAAATAAAAAAATAAATAAAATAAAAATTCTAGACCACTAGTCTAGAATAACGAAATCCAGCTAACAGCTCAATATTTGGATGCTCATTTATCTTCTCTCCACTGTTCAGGTAGAGCACATGAATAATAGTTTAAAAGATGACCCTTTATTCTAGGGTGACGAATGTGGTAAGATCAGTGCAGTAGAGACGGGCTGTAAAGCAGAGCTTCTTATTTGAATCAAGGGCAGAGATGTAGTTATCTGAAATGAAAAATGCCAAGGCCAGCACATTTGCAAACAAAAAGCCTCATCTTCATTCTCTGCCATTTAGCTTTTGTTCCACTTGTCATCTACTCAGAAAAACTTTCCATGACGCTAAAAGTGAACAAAGAAGAATAATGAAGCTAGTATCTACAATGTTATCAGCTCAATTGTAGGCAGTTGTGAGTGAGGGTTTAGAGAATAAATCTTTTAAAGTTATTTTCTTTTTGTTTCTTTTTTTGTTTAAAAAAACTCGTGCAGAAGATTGAATTTTAAAGGAATAATTCACACTTTTGAAAATGTTGCCATCATTTACTCATTGTAATGTCTTTTCAAACCCTGGTGACAAAGTATAGATCATTTTGTCCTGCAACTGCAACTTTCAAGTTCAACAGTTATGGATATTTTTGTGTCATAACATAACAGCTTAGTTTGATGTAATATTTGGTGCAATGTGTCGAGTTTGTTTTAGGGTACATTTTACACATACTAAATGTAATGTACTAAAAAATGTATTCACTTATTTATTTTTGGGTATAGACATTGTCAAAATGATCCCTGTTCACCCAGTTCTCTGAAACAACTAAAATCACTGTATTTTGCATGCCAGGCCAGTAGTTGGCGATGTCACTACACACTCGCACACAGACGCATACTTCAAGTACTCTAGCAAAGATTTTTTTTTTTCTTTTTTTTATAGAATCACTGGAGCAGTAAATTCAAGATATGCATGATCTATCATTGATTTGATTTCTGCATTTTCAACAAAACTCCTCTTATAATCAATGACACAGTTTACACTGCTCAACGAGTCTCTTAATTACATCATATTTTCACTGTGTTAGTGATGATGCAAGTATTTGTGAGATTTCAGAAATTGCGATGCGATAAGGAGATCATTGCATTGTGGATGTGACTAAAGTGCAGGGCTACAACCTTTGATGCAACAGAAGTAGATCTAAATATAAAGCTACTGTATAATCTACACTTTTCACAGTTAGTAAATTTTGGTGGCTATAATAGTAAAAACGCAGTGAATGTTTTTGGAAAGGTTGCAAATCTAATGCTTACAGAGACGCAGAGGCAGAGACGCCCCTTCCAACAGAGCGTTCAAATCAGAGGCTAAATTTAAGGTACAGTAGAAAGCCGTCTTTCATTTTCTATCTAAAGTATGACTAGATAGATAGATAGAAAACATTTCTTGTTTACTTGGAAGCCATGTCAAATAATTATGAAAACAGAACAGCTTGTGTTTAATTTGTCTTTGAGGCTTTTCATTTCCACTGTGGTGCAGAAGGTGTTTTCACAGACTTTAATCGTGACACACCATGAATCGCACGCTCTGTGTTTGATAGTTGATTCTTGTGCACAGCAGACATTCAGTGTCAACCATCATGACACAAAGTGTAAGGAGGCTCCAATGGGTGCATCGCACATTTTCTATTAGTGTTTTCTTCATATTTCCCTAGGAATGCAAATGTTCTGGAACTATTATTGGATCCAGTTATTATAAATATTACTTGGTTCCAGTATTTTATAAACTGATGTAGTTCTGGTTAAGAGCTGGTTAATAACCAGTTAATAAATGGTCCCAGTAATCAAAAGTTTAAAATGGTCTTTGAAATGAACAGTTATTGGCTATTAGAGTGTTGTGCAAATAACAATAATTTAAACTGTTTGTGCAGGGTAGTGCCTGCTCTTTATTACTGAATGAAAACATTAGACTTGCTACATATATATGATATAAAGCATCCATAAATATTTTAGTTGTAAATCCATAATACTGCTTACCTTGTAGATGCTGGCTATATATTCTGTATAATGAAGTTTCAGCATCTACTCAGACATACACAAAAGCATGTTTCGTACCTGTAAATGTTCCATACAAATAACTATATATAAACAATTTGACCAGACTAGCAGATCTGTATTACACGGCTATGGATTTTAATGATGTTAGTGCATCATTGCAGTCATTGAAGGAAAGTGATGGTAAATAATTTGGGCCAGAGCTGTTCTAGAAGCTGAGAGATTTGGTCACCGCACACTGATAGTAACCGGTTCCAGCCAGCGAGCGTCTATGAGGGAGAAATGCAGACTGAAGCAAATATCATCAGAGTGGGTTTGTTGTGTAAATGTACGTAGGGATATCTGAGCTTTGCGTTATTTGTTTGACGCTTGCAGAAAGTGGATGTTAAAGCGTAGCTCTCGTTAAAGCGTAGCTCTCTAATCCATGTTTGTAAATTTGAGTCACAAACAAACAAGTGTTTCACCAGCTGCATTAAGAGAGAGAAGAGGAGAGATAATTAGTGAATTCATGTACTTGCTTTAGAAAAGAAATGTCTTAGCTCAGTGTGTAGCATCAAGGATTACTAAAAAACACACACTCCACTAGCATGCTAAAAATAAATCCATACACTTATATAATTTTCATTTTTAAGTAAATCCTACTCATTAAGTAATGTTTTACATTTTATTTTAGAATTCAATTAAATTAAATAGTAAAGCAAGTAGAATGAATGAATGAATGAATAAATTCATTGCTTTCATACTGAACTAATTATATTTTTATTACCTAATTTAACCCTCTTATAAATCTTTTTGTGTTACTATTTTATTTACTATTTTTATTATGCTGTTTTTCTCCATGGCCCAGTTGACCGCTCTCCACAATGTTGGTAATGTCAGGTTTTACTATTATACTTTACTATTGTCAGGTTTTACAATTATTTGACAGTTGGTCAAAACCCACACACATACACATGTTCCTCCACATGGATGAGGAAATGTGGCTTTCAGCAAGCGGTCATGTGGGAAATTGACAAAGCTCCAGAGCAGAATGTAAAGAATGAGAGCGAGAGAGAGAGAGAGAGAGAGAGAGAGAGAGAGAGAGAGAGAGAGAGAGAGAGAGATGTGCATGGCAGGGTTATGGTAACAGACCTTGTATTTTTCTCATACCTACACACTCTCTCTCTCACTAATTTCTGCCCTCAGTCAATCTCTCTCTCCACCAGCAGTGCTGAAAGTATCAAAAGCCTCTGTGCAGTCCTCTTCTGCCCTCTACTGTTCACAGCGCAAACAGCCAGTGTTTTTTTTTTTTTTTTTTTTTTTTTTAAAGCAGGAAGACATTTTAAATCACAGTCCTAGTGTAGTACCATTCCATGTGACTGGTTTGATTCATGTATGTTTACAGAACTGTTTGTGTTTGTAAAATTATTATTTGAATTCTTTAGATAAGTATTTAGGAAGAGCAGTCAACCTCTGGATGGATGGATGGATGGGCAGGGTGACTTTACAGTAGATCTCCCTTTGGCTCTGTAAAGCTCTGGATGTGTCACATGACCTGGATTGCATGTATTTTACATTGCCAGCCATTAATCAGTTCTATTTTTTTTAAACAAAGCTTTTTTTTTTATTGATTGATTGGTTTTGTTAATATTTTGAATTAGATTTTATTTTTATATTTTCACACTTATTCAGCAAAAAAATGGTAGTAATTTTGTTGCTTTTGATATTTCTATTATTTTTCTTAATGTCTATATAGTTTTAATTGTTTGTATTTGTATATTTATTTATTTATTTATTTAATTGCATTTTATAATATTAATTTAAGTTGTATATACATATACATACATATATAATCTTAATATTTATACTTTTTTGTGTTATTTTTGCATATTCTATGATTATGTATTTAAGTCTTTTATGTATTTTTTCCCCAAATATAATATTGTTAAATATAACATTGTGTGCTACTCAAAATAATATATTAATATATATTAATATTATGTAGTATAAGAAAGAGGAGATGGTCTTTGTGTAACCTGTTAACACAGATTGTGCTCTATACAGTGGATCTGGTAGGCAGTGAGCATTGTAGGTCTCATACTTACCCCCACCCCCCCACCCAGCCACCCGTTGTCATTGCCAATTTGGCTGGTAATTATGTAAAGTGCTGCTGACTTCCATTTCCAGCAAGCCCCTGAAAACGCACATCTCCTCATTACCATTCAAAATGAGCTTTGGAGCTGTTGATATCTCCTCAAAACACATCCAGCTGTGCTGTGCAATATTTGTGTGTGCATGTTTGAGTAGCACACGTACACCAGTCGCACACACTTCAATATGTTGTGGAAGACATAGCATCCTGGAAATAGTGTCTGCTCAGTTTGCTTTGAGAAAAACTGTTTAAGATCAGAACGAGAGAGCTAGTAGTTCAAGACAGGGGGTTAATATGCTCTTCATTAATGCTTAAGAGCTCCCTCAACACTCAGCAGGTGTGTAACAGCGTCAGCAGGGATGCTAGTTTTCTAATATGTGATGAATTGATCATTATATTTGTGAATTAATGCATGCTAATAGAGTTGTTTGAACACAACCCTGTTGTTCTCAGAGTGCTTCAACATGATCAGAGTCAATATCACTATATGTAAAGGATACTGATTGTTCTTTAACTGTCCTTTTGGAGATCAAATAAAAAAGTCAACCATTTTCAGAACTAACGAATGACCCTGAATATATATTCTTGGTTACAATTTAATACATAATATAATTGAATGCAACTTGTTTTTAATATTAATCCTCTTGTTTATGTTGTATATAACCTGAAATATTCCTGTAACAGCTCATAACTACAAAATAATGAACACGTTTAGCCTAAAGTAACAATATTTTAATATTGACGATGTCATATTCCTGTCCTTGTTGCTCCACCAGCCTGACTGATAATGTTTAAGGTGACCTATCACATATTACATGACAGCTGTACATGCGTGCAATGCACATTATGTCCCACACAATGATTCATGCGTTAAATGCAGACTCCTCCATCATTACACAAAGGCAGTCAGCTCCTCTTTCATCCAAAGGCACATCCTTCTTTCTTCACCAATAAAACTCGAGGCAGGTATTTCACGGCTGGTTGCCTTTTTTAATCCATTTTCCCAGAATCCCGTCTCAGCTCTGTGCTGTAGCATTTTGGTCTGTTATGGGGCTGAAAATAAAAGACTTTGTTAGAAATGTTCCTTGTGTGTGACAGGAGCACCTCTGTGGTCAGATGAGGAACTTGCTGTGATAGATGGAGCACTAACTAAATAAATAAATAAGAAAAAGATTAAAGGTGACAGTGTTGCATTAAGATATCTGTAGCGTGTTATAAGAAGAAGAAGGGCATTTAATATGCAATGCATTTATTCCACTAAAGCACTAGTAAAGAAAGATCTGAGGACTTTCCTCTGTGCATGTGTTTAGGAGTGTATGTTTGAAGGGATTTATATGCTACAAGGTGTAATAATAAGTATTATTTTTACTCATGTCACATTAAAATAATTTATACATATGTGAGAGGATTTTTTTAAACATGGTGTGTTTATTCATCAAAAATGATTTATTCAGCTCTTTAATAATTTATTCTAAAGGAGTCATATGTTTTAGTCTTTATATTATTATTATTATTATTATTATTATTATTATTATTCAATGTCCTAATTTAATTTTTCATGACATTTTTCCACCCACTTTTGATCTATAAATCATGTTCTGTCTGTACTCTGTATTCTGGCCCATTTTCATTACAAACACAACTAAATATGTATATTTTGTAATATGTGTGTTGCTTGTTCTTAAAATGCATCATAGCCATTAAACACAATTTCCGATGTGACTAAATAGCGTGAAACACATTCAAAAGCCTGTTTTCTTATCAAAACTTTACACATCCAGTTGGCGTGAACAACAAATCTTTGGAACTTTTGAATATCAATATTTTGAAATCAGTGTGAAAGGCTTCATAGACACAAGTTGGTTTGTTTAAATCAGTGAACACAGTTGAATTGACTTTGTGTGAACAGGTTCAGTGAAAGTACTCTTTTCAAGGTGCATTTTGTGTGTCTGTTTTCTCCACAGAGGCATCTGTCCTAAGCTACGATGGCAGTATGTATATGAAGGTGGTGATGCCGACTGTAATACATACAGAGGCAGAGGATGTGTCTCTGCGGTTTATGTCCCAGCGTGCCTTTGGCCTGTTGATGGCTGCCACATCACGTGAGTCCGCAGACACACTACGACTAGAGCTGGACAGCGGCCGTGTCAAACTGACCATCAATTTAGGTATTGTATACTGACTTATTCTTCTCTGTCCCTATCTCTCTTCCTCGGTCGTCCTCGGTTATTTCTTATATTTGCAAGTTACTGGATGTTATCATCTCTCTAACACTACAGCTAAATTGTTATTGTTTTGTCGATCTGCATGGATTGCTCCTGTTTGTTTTTCGTTCTCTTGCTTTGTCTGCGGGTGATGTGGACAGACAAACGCTCCCATCATTGTCTCAAATAACCTCTGACTTCATGATCGAAGCAACACATCTGCGCCAGTCATTCTCATACTGTACATGCTCATTGATTTACTTACATTGAAGCAACATATTTGAAATAGTAATTTGATTTTTTTAAATGTTATTAAATGAAAGCAGCATTTATATTAGGGCTGGGTGATATAGCTAAATATTATCTATCTATCTATCTATCTATCTATCTATCTATCTATCTATCTATCTATCTATCTATCTATCTATCTATCGTCTATCTATCTATCTATCTATCTATCTATCTATCTATCTACCTATCTATCTAATCTGTCTGTCTGTCTGTCTTTTGGTCTGTCTTAGTTTCTTTCTTGTATATCTTATAACTAATAATCAAGTTGCATTTAATGTGACTTCACCAGTTGCAAAACAAACAAATAAAAACAAGAAACAGTTTTACACCAATCTAACAATACATGGTAATAAATGACATTTTACTATATTCGCTGGGGTTCAGACATCTGAGAAATGCTTCTATTTTGCATTTTCTTTTTAACTTAACAATTAACTGAACAATAAATAAATAAATAATTGAATTTAATGAATTTAATGGCTTAGCTCGATCAGCATTTTTGCTATTGAGGTCTATATAACAGAAGATACTGGATTATGATATCTCAGTGGATGTAAACTGGCATACTGACACAAACAGAAACTGCATATATATTTTTATTAAATATATCACCCAGCCCAAAAATGATATGCTATGAACAGGACTGCCTCTTTGTGATAACATTTCTGTCTCTGTTTATGCTCTGTTCTTATGGTAAGATGGGTTTACCAATCAGTAATGAATCTTATGTATAACATTTTTTATTTCATGTTATCAGGAAAATAAGTATCCATTCCCATCCCTCGCTTTTAATGGCATTTATCATGCCTTGTTCAAAGATGGTATTCACCCCTTCAATGGCCTTTAGCCTGCGGCCCTGTTAGCAAACAGCCCGAGACCAGAGCATCCAGCACACCTGCAGCTGGTGGCCAAAGCATCACCCACAAAACACACACAGTCATTTTTACTACCATCAACCCGTATAAACACCATGTCACAAGAAAGGGCCAGATAATCAGCATCTTAAAAATACTGCAACATCAAAATTATAGTGATTTCAGTAAATTCAATAATAACTTAAAACTAAATGTTACTACATTTTTATATTAGTTGCAGTTTCAATGGTAAAATTTGTCATTTTCTATTCATGCACTTAGCATAAATAACAATCAGGGCCCGGTTTCCCGATAACGCTCACTCTTAGCGTGGTAAGAAGACTCGAAAGATATATCTTACCGAAGTTGTTTATGTTCCTAAGTGTGTTCCCCGAAGTGTTCCTTAGGAAGCTTCTTAACACGCTGCCTCTTACGTCCGACGTTACAAAGGTGCTGTCCCAACTGAAAGTGCTGAATTAGTTGGCATCGATTGCTCAGGAATCGATTTTCCACTTCACGCGAAGGTGCATTACAGCGTTAAGAAAGACAACACGTTCTACGCAAATGAAACATTCCTCAAATTATTCCAGTAACATTTATTTTAACATAGTTATCCGTAAAATATAGACTATTAATTAAATTATCAAATTGTCAGTAATATGTTCACACGATATGTTGTGACGGGTAGACGAACCGGGTATCCCTCGCTAATCATCCACCCTCCTTATCCCATTGTGCCACTTGTGCTGCTTCTTGGCATGGGTTTAACGACTTCTAAAAAATATGTAATACACTTTTATATTAATGGTAAGGTACTTTACAATTTGAATTCCCCTGCATGGCGCAGAAGGGCGTTGGTGACAGTGTGGACGCACCTCCACACCGAGGTCTTGCTTAGGCCGTAGCCCTCTCCCACGACCTCGATGAAACTCCCTGTAGCAAAAAACCTTAGCGCTGCAAGCTGCTGGACTTCAGGGCTTAAAGCAAAATTCCGCCGCGTTAGCCTGGCAAGCGCAGGTCTGAGAAGGTCCAGCAGCTCCATAATGAGTTGTCTTGGGAGGCGAATTTTTTTTTAATATAGCACGTCAGGCAAAATGTCAAAAGGGCTTAAGTTTTGCCGAATAAAAAAATTGACATGGACTAAACAGCTCCGCTGCCGGCGCCGTCTTTGATTCAATACAAGGACACGTTGGATCGCTCCCATAGTTGGTCCCCTGAAATTTGGCTGGCCACCCCAGGTAACACCCCCCCCCCCCCACCAGATGTCTTGCGATAGACTTGTTTTAAGTTAATTTATAACTGCATCTGGCAGTGGGGGATCCTGGCATGTGTAGCTGCCTACGGCCGCTTTCTTCTCATCTTTATACTTAATTTTAGGCTGTTTCTATAGCGTGATATTTGACATATCGAGAGCGCATAATGTTACGTGATCCATGTAATGCGCGAGCACGAATCTCCACTCGAAAGTGGATTTCCTTCACTCACACAAAAATGGATGTGTGCTTTTAAATATACATTGTTCTTTTATGAATTGGCTCTGCTTGTGCTCAAAGATTACATGTATGCTCAAACGTTCTTGCATCACTGAAGACTAGAAGCGCCTTTTTTTCTAATTCAGATAAGGAGTAGGCTTATCTCATTAAATGGAAGCAAGCTGATTATAGTCAGCCTTAGTTTTATTAATAGCCTTCTTATTTTAGTTAAGTAAATAACTTATAAATATGCATTTATTCAATTGTTTTATTAAGTGCATTTGTATTTTGTTGTTTTTGTATATAGTTTTGCAATAAAAGCGTATTAACCAGGTTCCAGAAATAATCACTGATGGTGCTTCTAAAATTAGTGAGGGTGCTCTAGTCTTAATGCCCCTTTTCACATATTTTCTCCCGTCTATTGCTTTGGTCATCATTGTGTCAATCACTGCTACTTCGAGAGTGAATCCCACATAAATATGCAGATGTCCCCCCCGCCAACCTCTTTTGAGCCAGTGCCCCAGACTGGCCACCCCATTTAAAATGCTCTAGACACGCCCCTGGGCCTGTATCCATTGCGAACATATTTTATTAGTCTTAAAATGTCCATAACATAAAATCATTTTTGAGCCACAACATTGTCAACATACCATAGTTGGACTTGTATTGCGCTGCGCTGATTTCTAAAGACTGCTGCAAAGTGGTGGCGACTAGCGTCTCGAGCTCAAACAACGCTAAGAGAGAGCTTACGAATGGTCCAGACCAAACCTTACGAAAGTGTGACTTACAGAAGATATACTTAGCGTACGAAACGTGTCGGGAATCGTGCCATAACTTTAAGAGAGAGGTTAAGGAATAGGTTAAGAACTACTTAGCGATAAGAACGTTTTGGGGAACCGGGCCCAGAACATTTCAGTATTCATTGCACATAGTGTCTTAATTGATATGACTGTCTGTATTTTTTAAATGTTTATTTTCTTATTTTTTATTTTTTATGAAGTACATGCTACAAGTCTGTGTGGTGCTGGTGCTTTTTGGACCGAGGCTGTTTGCTCCCACTTTTCTGTTGCGGTTGATGGCACATGATAAAAATGGCCTTATGGATTCCAACCTGGATGACAGTTCCAATTGTCATAACAATCTGCAGTTCTCTGTGAAATTCACACGGTTGGTGGGGTAACCAATTATTTGGATGATTATTAACCGAAAATAAATAAATAAATAAATAAATAATAGTTGATGAATCCTTTTGGCTTAGAGCAGGCAGCCATTTCATATGGATTACATACTAAATTACATACTAAAATATAAATCTACATCCTAAAAAACATGATAATTAATTTAAAAATAATTGGCAAAACATACTGCCCGGAATGATTAAACAGCTGTTGGAAATTATCCAAAATGGCTGCTGCTCCATGTGCTCATCCCCGGAAGGTGGTGTTTCTGTTGTTGGATGTCTGCAGCTGTCTCCTTGAAGGACACGATTTCATCTGTCACTTGTTCTTCCCCATCTAGACTGTGGCAGGATAAACTGTAACACCAGTAAGTTTTTACTCAGTTTGTTCTACATAATCTTTTCTTACCCTGTTGGATTTATTGATTCATTTTTGTATTATTTTGAGATGAAACACTGATATTAGCTAATCCCACAGATGGCCAAAGTTTTGTATTATTATTAAACATTGTTGTTAACCTATACTACCAGTTACTACTACATTAGGACTCCTTCTACTATTTTTTTATTTTAATTTTCAATAGTTTAGATGAGGGGTTCTCAAACTTTTTTGTAAACAACAAACTTTTAGTACTTAAGTTACTATTTCAATAGTTTAACAACACAATTTGTGGTTCTCTAATGTTGCTTAATGGTCACATGACAAAAAACAGCTAAAATGTTTAATATTATTTAATAAGTGTTTTATTTTGCTTGTTTTTTTTTTATTTTAAAGGAATAGTTCACTCACAAATTTGTCATCATTTACTCACCCTCATGTTGTGTCTTTTGTGCTCAACGTAGAAAGAAAATTATAAAGGTTTGGATCAACATGAGGGTGAGTAAATGATGACAATTATTTTCATTTTTGGGTGAACTATTCCTTTAAAATTATTTGTTTATATGGCTGCACATATACAATAATAATAATAATAATAATAATAATAATAATAATAATAATAATAATAAATAATAATAATAATAATAATTATTATTATTATTATTATTATTATTATTAATATTATTATTATTATTATTATTATTATTATTATTATTATTATTATTATTATGAAATAGTTATAAACAAGATATAAATATATATGGGATGTAAATTCTAACTATACTGTAAAATAAAAAAATATTTTTCAGTAAAAAATTCAATAAATTTCTTCAAAGAATAGTTTATAATTGTAGGCTCAACAATGAATTTACAATAGTACAATTACAATACTAATATCTGTTTTGAATTACTCACTTTCAAATGTTTAAACCTTAGTTTTTTGTATGCTGGTGGGATTCTGGTGAAATTATATAAACTTCTATACGAAAAAAATGCTAAAAATATATCCCCAATGCACATTAAACTCACTGCACATAACAGACATGGAGTTTGAGAGAAGCAGCTGGTGACAGTGCTTATTAAATTAAATTGCAGTCTTTGATTTGATAATCACATTAAGATAAGATATATTGCTATAAGTGTTATATATAGATATGAAAATATATAAAAAATATTTTATATTTGAATTGCATCAAAGACATCACCCTTTGCCCAGATTACAGGTCTGAACATTATTCTGAACAAGCTCTAAGAGATGAATCCAAGGAGGCTGTGGAACAGCACTGAATGACTTCTCATATGTGCTCAAAATTTTTCATTAATTTCTGCAACTTTCTTTAAATTTTAAATTTCAGTGTTAGTGTTTTCATTTCATTTAAGCCTAAGCATTTAAATCAAAGTTTTTTTTTATTTTATTTTATTTTATTTTATTTATTTTTATTTTTTTTTAAAGCATATGAGAAACATAAATTAACAAAGTCCACATTTTTGATTGGTAGTGCACATGTTTAACATGCTGTTAAATGTTAATGTTTAAGCATTTTTAAATAATGCCGTTTTAACAATTTTGCAATGTTCCTCTGAAAAATCTTACTAACTGCTTAAGTCTCCTGTTCCTCATACCCTTCCTCATCAGATATGTTATTTATTATTATTATTATTATTATTATTATTATTATTATTATTATTATTATTATTATTATTATTATTATTATTATTATTATTATTATTGAGCTCAGCAGTCAGGTTCCAAAAGTAAAATCCCATTCCTTTTCTCTAGAGAGAAATGATTTTAGTCAGATTAGTACAGATCTACTATAAGCGCAGAGGATGTTACATTTTGAAATATGCTTCTACAGAAGCCACAAGTCTGATTGATTTCAAATTTAGTCACCCATTAATCTACTGAATTTTTGTTAACATTGAAAGGAAACTGCTGCAAAATGTGGCTCATATATAGTCAATAGTTTTATATTGTACTATGGTTTCTAATTCAATATACTTTTACCATAATTATACTTACATATTTCTGTGTGTACGCAGTTTTTTTAAAACAATTTTCAATAGATTTTTTTTGGCTTCAAATCAAATGTTGTAATATGATTCATTTTGGAGCTGCTTAGTTTGGTTCATGACTTAACACGACTTTGAATAAGATTTTTCTTCTCTATAGAGAACATAAGGATGAAAAACTTGGGTGGTTACCATTGCACTCCACTTAAGTAACAGTTTGATATCAGTTTTCTGTGTGAATCACAGTTGTCTTCCTCAAGAGGGCACTTGTGTGCTCATCCTAGTAATCTCTTTGAATTGATTTAAAAACATAAAAACAAACAAACAAACAAACAACAACAAAAAAACAACAACAACAAATAATCCAGTAATCACAAACAACAGTGATAAGCAGTGATAATACTGATAAGCAGTTGGAAAAGTAACAGGTAGCATCACATGACTATGCTGTCTAATGTGCTGTTGCAGAAGTCATCTGAAAAAGGATTTTACACCCTGAAAGTTGACTCTGAGAAATTGTAATAGCCACTGAATTGACAGTACACATGGAAGAGTTAAAAGAAAAAAAAAGGGGGGCCATTTACAATTTAGAACCATCTTACCTGAACACAACACAAGACTTCGGGGCTGTGTATATAAAGGGCTGTATGTTGTTAACTCAATAGTAATGAAAGATATTTAACACTACATTTTACATGGTTATATTTATAAAGAAATCTATAACACTTTAGTATAGGGACCAATTCTCACTATTGACCAGTTGCTTATTAGCATGCCAATTAATAACATATCGGCTGTTTATTAGTACTTATATAGCATACATTCAGCATGACCAGATTTCTACATCCCTAATCTTACCCAATACCTAAACTTAACAACTATTTTACTATTAATAAGCAGCAAGTTAGCAGTTTTATGAGGCAAAAGTTAAAGAGAGCAAAATAGTTAATGGTTTGTTAATATTGAGAATTGCAAAATTGTGACCAAAATATTGTATATTATTTATTATATCATTTATTATATATCTTAACAGAGACACCTACGTTTTTGTGATTGATTTGATGATTAAAATAAAAGCAAAACACACACACACACACACACACACACACACACACACACACACACACACACACACACACACACACACACACACACACACACATACACACACACGTTTCCATGTTTCAATAGGTGTAATGTTTTTTTTTTGTTTTGTTTTGTTTTGTTTTTTATACTGTACAAACTGTATTTTCTATTGCCCTACCCCAACCCTACACCTAAACCTACCCCTCACAGGAAACTTGCATTTTTAGATTTTCAAAAAAACTTAATTCTGTATGATTTATAAGCTTCTCCACAAATTCGAAACTAACTGGTGACCCCACAGGCTCAACATTTACTCCTATAACTATCCTTGTGGGAACTGGTCCCTATAACGTAGTGAATACCAGGCACGCACACACACACACACACACACACACACACACACACACACACACACACACACACACACACACACACACACACACACACACACACACACACACACACACACACACACACACACACACACACACACACACACACACACCAGTTCTATGGCTGCCACTCTTATCAATACATGAAAAAAAAAAGAAATAAATTTTTTTGTAAATAATGAGGAAAAGCCAAATTTATGATCAAATTCAGATGAGACTTTCAATAATATTAAAGTAATTGGCTGTCTTAATGTGGTCTAATACATCATTTTAAACTATGAAAACTAAAATCTTCCTTGTCTATAAACACACAGGTCAGGTCATTTAGATCTCTGAAGCTTTTGGAGTCGATTTAAAGGTTTTTGTTTATGAAGCGTGTTCTTCAGTTGACAGCCGATTGGCTGAAAAGAAAGTGGTAATGTAGTGCTGATTAACCATTTTAATTCTACAATGCTTTTAGAGAGGCACTTTGCCTTGTGCGATAATTTGAAGTTTAAATACTCAATATATTTGAGCCGCTTATGTTAATGGCACCAGTAAATCAGAACAACAATCAGTGCTCTCAGCCAGTACTTGTTAGTGCAGACTATGTATTTGTATTACAGTGCACCCTTAAAAGAAATAATTGTTCATGTTTGGAACGGATTACTAGCATACTAGTATACTTGCCATTTATGCGGAAAGGATAAGGTATTCAACACATAGCTCAGCCAAAACTTAGTTTTGTTTCATGTCTTAGACTTTTCTGGGTAATATCAAATGTTATTTTCCTTGGAACTATTGATGTACCACAAGTAAAATATATAAGAATATTTCTGTGATCTATCATCCAAATGACAGAAGTTTGAACATTTAAATACACATGATATGATTTCTTAAAATATTGAGATTGACAGAAATTTGATTTGCAGTGCTGGTGTGTGTAAACACTAACTGACACGCATCATTCTCAGGTAAAGGACCAGAGACATTGTACGCTGGCCAGAAAGTAAACGACAATGACTGGCACTCAGTCAAAGTGATGCGGCGTGGTAAAAACATCAAACTCATGGTGGATGATGATGTAGCTGAAGGTACGAACGCAGTGTAATATTTTCAGAGCAGCTTTTTTTCAGAGTAATGCATAAATCCAACACTTAATAATCACTTTACCAAGACCTCCTACTCCTCTTTCACAGGTCAGATGAATGGTGACCACACTCGGCTGGAGTTCAGTAACATCGAGACTGGAATCCTGACAGAACGGCGCTTTGCTTCCACGGCTCCATCCAACTTCATTGGTCACCTGCAAGGCCTGAAGTTCAACGGCCTCCTCTATATTGACATGTGCAAGAACGGGGACATCGAATTCTGTGAGCTCAATGCTCGTTTCGGCATGCGCTCCATTGTGGCCGATCCAGTTACCTTCAAGACCAAAGGAAGCTATCTGGGTCTTGCTACACTCCAGGCTTACAGCACCATGCACCTCTTCTTTCAGTTCAAAACTACCTCGGGTGATGGATTCATTCTCTTCAACAGTGGTGATGGGAATGATTTTATTGCTGTGGAGCTTGTCAAAGGGTGAGTGGAAGTAGAGCAAAATTTCCAGAGAATCTGCTTTTACCAAATTACCATTTTATTGAGGTTGACAGGAAAGGTTGGAAGTCCATTCTGGAGTGTTGGAAGTCAACTTCAGTCAGGCCGAGACATGTTTACTGTAAAGTGGCTAAACGCATGTTCATTTTCAAGATTGCCAAACTACTACACACCTCTGAATACCTTGAACAGCTAATAGTGGGGAATTTGATCGTTGAATATGTTCACCAAAAAGATTTGTTCTGATTTGCAGACTGATCCATTCAGTGAGTCTTGCTGTAATCATTACATCTGTGCGTGGAACAGCTAGTATTGGGTATTTTTGTTTTACCCCAGTGACACAAAGAGTTTAAATCTGTTCACCAATTCACCATTCACACCAGCAGGTGGCGACTAGTGACTGTCTTTTTTAGTATTATGAGAGCATCATCATACTCGTGAAGGTTACCAAAACAGGCACTAATTTAAAACATATATTTTAAAACATTTGACCAACATTACGCTTAGTTTCCGTTTTAAGTCTGAAAGTCCGAAATTGAATTAATTAATTAATTTATTTATTTATTTTTACCAGCCCACCCTTTAAGCTGTACTTTCATTATTGTTTCATTATTTTCATTATTCCTTATTAACGTTGATTATCAAAATTAACGTTGATTACAGAGAAATTAACGTAAGTCTCAGAAACAACTTTTATTATATATGACTGATTACCACCAGTTTATAATGGTAATGCAAATTGTATAGACCGGGTTGTAATGTGGAGATCATCATAAAATGAGATGTTTAATATCATGTACATATTTTACCTTACATATCTGGTCTAATTGTACACAATTCAAACAGCACACATTCTGCAGAAAAACACCTTTGTTTTTTTTTTTTGTTTTTTTTTTTTTTTTTTTTTGTTTGTTTGTTTTTTTATTTTTTTATAATCTTTATCAAAATGTACTAACTATTCATTCTTTTTAAACATCTTTTTTTGTTGATATAACCAGGACTGTGCAGGCTGAAGAAAAATGTTGTTGACCCAGTAAAATCAAATAATACTGATTGTAGCCCAATTTATTCAGTCAAATCCAGATGGCACCCCATCCTCTATTATTTCCTGCAAAATATTTCACTCTTCGTATTTTGTTCAGTGTAAGGCACTGTGCAAGGCTGACACAATTCATCCATCCCTAGCAAATGTTCTTAGAGGATTTTAGCATTGTATGCTTAGTAAAGTAAATAAAAAACAAAAACATTTAGTCCAGTCAAGTCAAGTCACCTTTATTTATATAGCGCTTTAAACAAACAAGATTGCGTCAAAGCAACTGAACAACATTAATTAGGAAAACAGTGTATCAATAATGCAAAATGACAGTTAAAAGCAGTTCATCATTGAATTCAGTGATGTCATCATGCAGCTCAGTTCAATTTAATCGTATCTGTGCAATAATTTAAACCAACTACGTGGTATAGAGTACACTGGTGAATGCAGAAGCATAGTTAGCCTAGTCCATCCAAACAGAATGATCCACTTGGCCTGTGGTCTACCCTCCAGCAGGACATAAACCCTGTTCCTCTTTAAAACGAGTGTCCGCTGTTATTGTCATCTAATAGAGAGCCTCTCAGCTGATCAGCTGAGTTTGTTTCAGTATGTACTTTGGCTGAGTGTTCTTCAGTGAAGTGCACTTGAATGGATTTGGGACATGGACACATTTGAGCTCAGTGTGTATGTGTGTTTGTCAGGTATATTCACTATGTGTTCGACCTGGGAAATGGACCGAGTCTTCTGAAGGGAAACAGCGACAGTCCTCTTAACGACAACCAGTGGCACAATGTGGTGATCACTCGAGACGCCAGCAACACACACACGCTAAAGGTGGACGCCAAGTCTGTCAGCCAGGTGGTCAACGGAGCGAAAAATCTGGACCTGAAAGGTCAGCCATACAGATTCACTTAACCTTTTGGTGACATTTTTGATTGTGTGTTTGACATTTCATATAATAAATAAATAAATAAATAAAAACCAGATTGGTATATTCATGTGAACAGGAAATTTTGCATATTGAGTGAGCACATAAACCTCACTATACAGTATGCCAATTTAGGAAGAAAATGGAAGTTATAGTTGAATGATTTCACTCTTTGCAGGTGATCTGTTCGTGGCCGGTTTGGGACCGAACATGTCCCAGAATCTGCCAAAGCTGGTGGTGTCTCGTGAGGGTTTCCAGGGCTGCTTAGCTTCCATGGATCTCAACGGCCGCCTGCCTGACCTCATCAATGATGCTCTCTTCCGCAGTGGGCAGATCGAACGTGGCTGTGAAGGTATGCATCATTATCTACAATTCAGTTTGAATGTTTACCAATCCCTGGCACACTGCTCTGTGTTTTAACCAGTAAATTCAAACCTGATTTAACCTCTGCACCTATTTTCTCTCTAATCTTTTTCTTTTACTTTTACTTATATTTTTTGTGCCTCAATGGAATTCTGGGTATTCTCTGTTGTTTTTTTTTGATATGAGAGCCCCTATAACCACTAGATGGCACCTTGACCGAGGGCACGTTAACAGCATTTTTTTTTTTTTTTGTGATTTGAATGAGGTAGTCATCTCATCATTATCCTTGCCTTACTAAAAAATGTACCCAAGTTACTCTCTCATTATCCTTCACACAAACACACGCACACATACACCCGCACACATACATTTTCCACTGTTTTGACTGACGTTCCCTCCACTAACCAGCCTCTGTTTTATTATCCAATTATTTCTGAAATTTCCTGCTAACAAAGTTGGTTTCACCAAAGCTGACCTGCAAGGTAGAGGGCTCAACCTATTCACCTCATACACACACACACACACCTGGCTGAAAGTTGCAGTGGGTTTTTACATTAATGTTCATCCGGTAAAACAGCTACTAAAACAACTGAACACTATTAAATACATGTATTTAACACTTTTCTATCTATTTCTATCTATCTATCTATCTATCTATCTATCTATCTATCTATTATAGCATGTTGCAGTATTGTGTACATACATATTTTTTACATGACTTTTCATTTAATCCAGAGCTGACATGTGCAGTAGCTGAGGGGAACTAAGATTAAATCCAGTCCCTATAAATATCCTCCTTAAAGAACATTCCAGCTCAAAGCTTTCCACTGAAGGCACATCAAAATCGAGACATTGTCTAGTGTCCCGCTGTTCTACAGCAATTGGCCACAATTCTCTCCCCTACTGAAACATTTTAATGGATGTTTTGGCAATTACTCATTTATATTGTGTTGAGAGCATCCAAGAGTGGTTCAGTTGGGGAATCATTAGAGGTGGAAACCAGCAAAAGAAAAGAAAGAATTCTTCCACTGCTTTCCTGACTCAATAAAAGCACTTTCAGCCAGTGGAGGCTTTCATACATCTGCACTCAGTGCTTTGCTCTTGTTTTGAATGCATGTCTGTCAGTTTGGTTTCTTTTGTTTATGATCTAAGCTGCCGGAATTGACATGTCATTATATGGTTTTAATGAATCTCGAATAGAGTGTAAACAGTTGTTTGCATTCCCTCTTAAAGATTCAATAATTGTCTATTATGAAGTGTAGATGAATTAAATGTGCATAGATGGTGTATTCACAGATATTTTTATTTTTATTTTTTCAGCGTGGCTGTTTTTGTATATCGAAAGAGATATTCTTCACTGCTTTAAAAAAAAAAAAAAAAACTTTTCTTAATCAATATTTTTCTCTTGTTTTCCAGTACATAGTGCTATATGTGAGATATTAGGACTTGCTTCCAGTCAATATATTTTGGGTTATTCATTTTTTTCTAAAATGTTAGTATAAACCCCAACATGGGTATCACTGGGGACAGCTGGAATGTCACAAAATGGCTTAGCTTAGCTAATGCATATTAATTATGTCATACACAAATGATTTAGCAAGATCTTTTACTATTTTGAAAAATCTGTGATTTATTCATCTGTACATGAGGATTTAACTTGATACTTGCATCTACCTGTGTTAGATTTTCAGGGATCCATGGTACTAATCTGTACCAACAGAACTTTTTATTGTAATAAACCAAAATTGCCTCTGTAAGTTAGTGACTGTTTATCGTTAGTGGGGACACATTAGTTTAGTCATTTTGTATAGTGATTTCACTAGAATGGACACCAGCCATGAGCAAGAGATAGATTAGAATATGAGAGCTGTGGGCTGGGGTAAACATGCTGCTGTAACTGATAAACTGCCAGACTGCTCAGCAAAACAACAATCATGAGAAAATCAAGTGCTGTATTGTCAGTCATTATAACAAACGCTGTATTGATACATCCCTGTTGTAGACACACATCTTTCTGCAGGCTATTTCAATAAGTTGCACAGACCATGCAAGTGCCCATAGGTGGATTAAAAAGTGATTTGTATTAAATTTGTCATATCTCCTCAACATAGCAACCCAGATATCATTATTTCAATTTTAATGTAGAAATTTAGACAATATTTTGTATTTTTAATTTCACCTTACAATATTCATAATGTTGCAATGCTGAAATAAAATAAGTAACAGAACTTTAAATGAAAATCTGTTTAAAATTTTTTGGGAAAAACAAGACATATTGAACATATTGAATAAGAAAAGTTTTTTTTTTATATATATATGTCTGAATGTTCGACTACAACAGTGTTGCTCAGTATTCAGGATGAATGCACTATCATGAATCTGTTTACCGAGCGTTAATGCTGACCCGTGAATGACCTTGCATGCATGCTAGTCTTGCTGTGCTGCCTGTGACTGAGATGCCTGCTGAAATCTGTCATTACTACTGACTCATGCTGTTCCTGTCACCTCCACATCAGGGCCCAGCACTACATGCCAGGAGGATTCATGCGCCAACATGGGTGTGTGCATGCAGCAGTGGGAGAACTTCACCTGCGACTGCTCCATGACTTCTTACTCTGGCACCCAGTGCAATGACCGTGAGTGGCTCAGTTACACTTTATTTTGCTGATTGTAATATCAAGTTGATTTTTGGTGTTGCTTTGTCATTAAAAATTAAAAAGGGATCTAATGAAGTGGTTAAAGGTAATGGTAAAAGGACTGAAATCTTGTAATATCTTCTGTTTTGTATTTACCCAAAGTAAAGTTTTTTCAGGTTCTGGATTTTGTGTGCTGTTGTTGAAGGTTTAGTGCTTTTTGGTATTGTTATATGAATAAGGAGCCATTTAATGTGATTCAAACAAGTACGATACATTAATATGTTTGTTGGCTTGGAACAATTGGAACAGGCAATCAATCAGTGCCTTCTAATTTTGGGGGTGGGGTTACAGGAAAGGCTGTGATTGGCTAATATAATTATTGCTCTCAGTAGCAAACAAAGGATGCTGAATTAGGAAAATGTCCTTCTTTTGTAAAAGTGGTTTTGGGTGAGTGAATGATAGTAGAACGACAGTGAGGAATGTGTGGTTCATCTATCCAGTCAGCAGACAGGTTAATAAGCTGTGAGCAGTTGTAATGAGGTGCAGTAAATGTTCAAATGTCAAATTAGCCCAGCAGCCTCTCAAACATGGCAACGAATACGTAAAAATCCTTCTCCTCTTGCTCTCTCTCTCTTTTATTTCTCTCTCTCTTTTTCTGTCTCCATTAATGAAGAATAAGCTGGCGTCTGTTTCTTTAATGATGTCTCCCATGTTTAACCTCCGGCAGTTGTACACCGTTTCATCACTCTGACATTTCTAATCATAGAGGCAAATTCAATTTCACCCCTCAAATGGGCTCTTGAGCTTGCGAGACAATACTGTGTAGGGTCACGGCAGTTACAGTGAGTGCCACAGCCTTGTAGGCTTGTAATATTAAACCAATGATCATTCTTAGGCCAAAAGTTTGTTCTTTAATTAATAAATAATTCAGTATAAAAATATATTGCTAGATGACAAGGTTTTAGTATGTGTGCATATTTATGTGTTAATCTATCATATCCATAATTAAGCTTGACTAATTCACCCTTAATTATCCATTCTTAATGAAGCATAATCAAGATCTTTTGTTCCGGAACAATGGAGAATTATTGTTTGTTGAAATTCTGCACTTTAAAACAATCTTTCTTCTTCTTCTTCTTCTTCTTCTTCTTCTTCTTCTTCTTCTTCTTCTTCTTCTTCTTCTTCTTCTTCTTATTATTATTATTATTATTATTTCTCAATAAATCTCACAAAAGTTTGTTTTACTTTTAGAAAAAAAAAATCTCATCTGTAATTATTGATGCTAATTTTTTGGCACAGGGGAGGGATAGAAGGTCATTTGAGTGCATTGCATTGAGAGTCTGTGCAGTTTGCATTTTGGGATGCTGCACATTGTGGCAAATGCGTTTTCATGTCATCTGTATTTTATGCATGCAGAAATATGTTTACTGTGGCCAGTTTACATGCTATGTGATTCAGAATAAGGTATAGTATGCAAGTATGCTATTTCAAACATAGCCTCTAGGTGGCAGCTGTGCGCCTGTCAAGCTGACACTAGCATGCACCACAGGATCAAACTGGAACACAATCCCCAGAGCATGCAATCAGTTATGCTTGTATTTTCATCACTGTCTTCATCTTTTGCCAAACACATGTACACAGACACATGCACAAATACACTCACGCATCACACGTCAAGCGCTCGTCCTCTCGCTTCCCACGTAAACGGTCCAAATTTAAAGTGGGCATGATGTCTTTTCTCTGTTTGATATCCAGAAACACAATGGCACACCACACAATGCCAAAAACTTGCACACTCCAGAGCAGAACAGAGGCCAGTGGTGTTAGTGGCCTAGAGAAATCACAACCCTGCGTGAGAGTGATTTTAATTATTGGGTATATTTGCCACAGTGTGCTTGTGGGAGAAAGAGAACATGGAGCAGCCTTTAATAACTCAAATCTGACTCAGTCCAACAGACAGACAGCCTAAATTAATCAGGTAGACAGACAGGCAGAGAGAGTGAGAGAGACCAAAAATGAGAACATTGTATGTGCGGTTAAAAATGGTGGACTCAGTCCGTAACCTAGATTTCAGCTGCAGGTTTTAAAGCGTGTTGTTCGAGCCAGAAGCTTTCTGCAGTTTTTTTGTCCGTGTCCATAAATCCTTCTATTGTGTTACGCTGAAGTCAGAGAGAATAGAAGGTGAATACGGCAGCGTATTCATCACGCTAGCCGAACAACACAACAGAGCGCTCAGCTAAAGCTCCAACAGACACCTCAGCCTCCAGGGCACCATCTTCAGCCAACTCAACACCTATTTATGAAGACCACAATACTTCTGTGTATTCCAGCATTCCGCAACAAAAGTTGCATGCTTAGCCACAGCATGTGTGCAAAGAAGGTAAATTTGCTAATAGGGTATTTCATTCCAAGAGAAATGCCAGATTCATTGTTTTGTTCTACGGTGAACTCCTCCCCTTCCAGCTTTATCACTATCCCGGCTTTTAATTTATCTCAAGGACGTTTGAGCTATAGGCTCAATCCAGAACATTGACCGAGGCAATTATTCAACTTGCGTAATTGAATTAGTACGTTCTATCCGTTATTTGCCCGCCTCCTCTCACAGAGGTCCCACTTTATAGTTTATAAGCGGTTTGAGAGGCATTCTGCACACGCACATATGCAACAAATCATAGAAACACAGGGAGAGTGAATCAGTTAATGTTGGCATTTGTAATCGTTTGAACCAATTTGCAATGAATCTTTGTGTGAGTCTGTAATCCTGCTGACAGTCAGAGTGTGCTCGATTGATTTCCTTCGAAAAATGCTGTTTGCTTTGGTGCTGGTTATTACACAAAATCAAATATCACAATAAACTCACAACTTAAGAAGATGGAAAAATAAACTTAGGGATGCCTTCAGCAATATCCTCAAGCGTGTGTTTACCTGATTTATCTCTATGTTATCCAGTTTTAAAATAAAATGGGAACCCACCCAAAATCTACTGTACCAACATGTCCGTAAACCACATTTCAACATTATTATACTAAAACTAAGTTGAATTTAATTTAATTTAAAAACTTTTCTTTTTTTTTTTTGTAATAATTACCAAAAATAATATTTTTTCATAGTGCATTTTTCTAAATATAAAGAATCAATACATCTGGGATAGCATGAGGGTAAGTAAATGGAGTATCCCTGTAATAGAATGAGGGGCTTCCTATTTTCGAAAGAGTGTCACTTGATGCGATCATAAAAGAACAATTGGAGTGCTCTTCGATATGTGGTTGGCACTTTTAGATTAAAGCTCTTCACTACAAATTGGGGTCTAGTGCAGATACAAGAAGCAAATAGGATGAGGAGTGTCTCGCCATTTTTGGTCCCTCGAAGTCTAGGGCCCCAGGGCCCAGACGGTAATCTTACCCTGCCAGCAAGCTTTAATAAAGTGATGTATTTCATCTTGTAGATGGTGTGATGGTTTGAGCTATGCTCTCCAGACTCATTGAAGTTAAGACTCAGCATCTGCTGTTACACTTAGGTGTGATGGAGATGTCCAACACCTCATTATTCATGATTGAGCTGTCGGTGAGAAACACCTCTGAAAGAGCTACCCTCTCTCTCTCTTCTGTGTCTCAAGTGAAATAAGGGCAACACATTTTTATGGCTGGACATTTATAACCCCCAGCATATGTACCTGAGGAGTCCCGCCTCTCCCTCCAGCACATGAATAATGCACAAGGCCCCTACATAAAACATGACGATGGAATGCAGGTGAAGGCAAACAGGTGTTCATGTGCCCCTGTTCCCTAGGATCCGGTTCTGGTTCAGTGTCAGTCACAGATGGAGAGGAAGACATGCCAGCTAGCTTCAATCAAGTGATTCTGCTTTTTGTGGCTATGTTTCAGGAAGAGATCCTCCTCACCACATCGCTATGAAAAACAGGGCCTCATCTAGCCACAAGGAAATGCAATATTATATCTGAGAGGCACCGCTTTCATGGTGCAAGAAGAAGCTCTTGTGCTTTGATGCTAAATGACAGATAGCGTAGCACTTTGCGGCGAGCGAGGCTTCTTGTTGGGGCTCTAGGGAGAGCAGCGTTACCCCATCAAACAGATGCTATTACACCCACGCACAAGCTAGTGAGAACGTAGATGTCTCTATTAAAACAGAATGTTTCAGGTGGAATGTGCAACAAAGTGCAAAAACGACTCACTGCTGGTCTTACCTGTAATGCCACATATCTGTTCATTTGCTAGCAACATGACAGGTAAAGGGTTTAGGAATAGATCAGCAATATATATATTCTTTCATTATTTACTCGTTGTCAGTGAAACATTTTTTACAGTGACACACAAAAGTAGAACATTTTGAAGAATTTTCTTAGAGCCCTTCCCATACAACATTCATAGCGACCACATCTGTAAAGAGGACAAAAATAACATAAAATGCAGAAAATAAAGATATAATAATTATTATTATTATTATTTTTACTGTAAATAATAATGTTGATAGCATATAGGTTTGTAATGACATGAGGGTGAGTAAAAAAATTCCTAATGTTTGGTTTTGTGGAATTTTTCAAGGTGAAGCACTAGAGGGCTTTCACATTATAGCTCTTACGGAAGAGTGGGAGAGTTCAGAGCACTGCGGATATTCCTGTTTGAAGATTATTTTCTTCATACCAGAAGCCTGACCTCAGCGTTACCTACATTTAGAACAGAGATAACGCTTACAGACGCTCACCTCTAAACCAGCAGACTCAGTGAATGAGACATTTTGTGGCTGCGTATAGCGATAAGAGCAGCTCTACTGCGGAGAGTCTGCAGAGATCTGAGAAAAAGGAAAATGATTGAATCAGTCACATTATGAAAACGAAAGGAGCACTGAACATCCATCTGCACTCTACAGCCTAGTAACCTTGAAGCAATGAGTAGGTTCTTTGCTCTGGTGTTTACTGACAAACATACAGACATCCATCAACATAGGTTTCTGCATTCCAGGGTTGGGCAACATTTAGAATTGAAGAACTACCTTCCTTTTGCTGGGTGTAAATTTGAATCGATTTGGGCATGTTGAATATAAACAGGAAGGGACAGGAAATGTAATTTACTTCACTTGCAGTTCAAAATGTTCAGCACAATCAAACAACAAAGAATGTCATGAAGGAATGTCCAAAACAAGGATTTCAATTTACTATTTAATACATATAGCCATTAAATTTTAAATCTGCTCTTTTATATAATTAATTGAGATATAAATGTTTTAATAATTTCACATACATAAAATTCCATTGTCTTCCTTAATGTTTATATGCATGCATACTATGCATACATCCTTATAATAATTTTAATGTTTTATTTGAGAAAAATTAATGAATGATTATTAATATCATATCATGTTTCTAGAAATGCATCACATGTTGTATGATATTATGTGTATGGGGAATTTATGAAAAAATGTCAAAAACTAACAATAATAAATAATTAGTCCTTAAATTCCAACTTCAACTCTGCATGATCTATATTATCTCAGTTCAGGGACTGAAACAGCCCAGGCTTGTCTATATCTACCAATCTATTAAACTGAATCAGTCATGGATGTGTTCAGCATTATTCAACAAATATTTTTCATAGTTTTCAGACTATTTCAAGTAATTACGTAAGTGAGATTAATGATTTCAGCAGACAGGGTGGTGCGCTGCCCTAATGAGCTCAACAGCGCCCCAACTTTTTTGGTGAAAAATGGAAATGCATCATAATTGAGAGCCATATGTTAAGATATGAGACCAGAGGTGGAAAGAGTACGAAAATATTCTACTCAAGTAAAAGTGCCATTACATGAATGAAATTTTACTTAAGTACAAGTAAAAGTACCAGTCTAAAAATCAACTCAAGTAAAACTAAAAAGTAGCTCGTTTAAAATTTACTCAGAGTAAAAATTACTTGGTTACATTTTTACAGTGGGAGGGAGGCAAAAATGGGACCAAGGGTGTCAAACTCAGTTTCTGGCCATAACCCTGCACAGTTTAGATATAACTACTCAATTGAAAGCATTATCATTTCAATGAAAGACATACATCCCTGCTGCTTACCCAATACAAGTAAACCTAAATCTGTTTTTACTAGTTTCCAAAAGTTCTGTAAATTTTTCATCTGTTGTAAATTGTTAGAGAAAGTTGGTGAGATAGTTGAAGGAGTTGTGAAGTTATTGCATGAAGATCACGTCACACGCTTCGCATTGATTCTATTGATCGTGGCCACAGTCCAGTGACAATATACTTTATTTATGCATGTCTACCAATTCTAAACCTCTCACAAGGATGTTGAAAATATAACTGGCTCTCACATATAAAGTAACTTTTGCCACAGTGGTTTTATATGAATGTCCTCTCAAGTTTAACAAGTTGCCATTGGTTTGAAATCAATAGGCATCTTCTTATTTGCTGAAGGCTTTTTTCCCTCTCTCTCTCTCTCTGAATTGATGTACTTAAGGCGCATGGACCTGATGTGGAAAGCAAATTGTTTGTCATTGAAGAGAGCATTTTATATGCCGCTCAGTTTCTCAACCTATTAAATGCATTTCTAGTTTTCCTCTTGTGGCAACATTTATATACAGGGATCAGAAAGTTTTGTTTTTTGTTGTCCTGTTCTGCTGAGATTTCAGCTTACCTGTTCTAAGCTGGTAAACTACTCAACCACAAAATGCTCAGTTACACATAATCCTTAAGAACATATTACAGAACATATTTTTATTACCATTTGAAAATATCAACAGTCAAGGATTTAGGAAGTTTTGTGGAAAGGTTAGCTATGGATATTTTGTTTTTAACTAAATGTTCTTTCAGGTGTAAATTGGCTTTGGTCTAACACTCCATCGAAGTATAAGGAGATGCATTCACAGGACCCATTCTTGTGCCACATGCTCATACAGTATGTTAGCCAGTAACTTCTTGTTAACCTCTTTCAACATCTGGCATCTTGAGCATTATTTTCTTAAAGTCGTTGACAGTTTTAAATAAATAGACCAATCATAATGATATGAAGTTGGGACAAGCATCTTGCATGTACTGTATTATGACCCTGTGGACAAAAGCATCATAGTACTGAAAATCATACTATGTCTGGCTATTCTAACCTCAACAGTCATCTATCAGTATATATTGCAAGTTAGCGTTAAAAATTATATACTGCCTTTCTGATCTAACATTAAAAATTATTGTTAAGAATACATTTCTAGTGATGTTTATTTGCAATGGCATGTATTACAAACTTATCTTTGTATTTTAACATGCATGGTTTCTGGAATTCTGCAATTGTCCTTTTTAAGATCATGCCCATGACAAATGACTTTACTGCTGTGTAAATTAATCAACCTTATCAGAGCACACTGTGTCTGTAGCTAATAGGCCCAGCTGTGATAATATTTTATCAGTTCTCAGAACAGGCATTGTTACTGTAGTTTGAAGCTCGGTCTGAAGCTTTTTTCCCCCTCATTAATTATTAAATTGAATCAGTTTCTGTTCAACTGCAGTTAAAATAAAAAATAATAAATAAATAAATAAATAATAATAATAATAATAATAATAATAATAGTAGTAAATAATAGTGGTTTAATTTCACATGGCTGTTGTTTCCCCTCTTAGTTATATTTTCTCTGTGTTTAGCTTTGTGAGCTTATCAACTCTTCTCACTCCTGGATGAAATGCCTCTAATAGACTGCGACTCTGTTGTAACCTTTCCAAGGAATATAATACTCAGGAAGCAAACTAGGACACCAATGTCATTTAGATTAAGGCTGAGCCCAAGAATGTTGTTATTGCATTCAGTGGGTGACAAGGGACCCAATTATCAGACAGGACTAATGCCTCCAGGGTCTGCCTTTTGAAATTGTTTCACATGTACGCAATAGTGGAGAGCTTTTGACTGGGATAAATACAAGGGTCAAAGACGGCAGGACGCAGTTGTGAAATTGTCAAAGCAATTTACACATATTTGATCAAATATGAACCATTTTGTGTCATGCCTTCATCCATAGAATTTAAAATGGTACTGGATGAGATGGAGTGCTTGCCCCTACAACACTGTATGTTTGTTGATGTACAAATTGTTGTACAGTATATAGTTTGCATGGGTGTATAGTAGTATTTCTATTCTATGAATTAAGTGTTAGTTATATATAAAAAAGAAAAATGCATTCTTGTTGTTTTGTGCCATGTATTGAATGCAAAATTAGATATTTAGCAGTTTAGGAACAAAACACACCATAAAAGTAGTTCACCTGACTTAGTAGTCATCTGAAGCCATAAATAGCTTTTTGTTAAAATGTCTTGGTTACGTATGGTAACCCTCGTTCCCTGAAGGAGGGAACGGAGACGTCATGTCGGTGACCGACTAATTGGGATATCGCTTCGATAGACCAATCTACTTCGAGAGTAAACTAAACGGGCGTCTCCATTCCCTCCTTCAGGGAACAAGGGTTACCATACTTAACCGAGACGTTCCCTTTCAGTCGGTCACTCTCGACGTCACGTACACGATCGATACGATCGATGGCTCACCGCCATGTTTTACCGGGGGCCAGGACGGGTGGGGCGGCCTGCCTATGCCCAGCTCTACGGCGCCACTTGCTGGAGGCTGCTGCGGATGCGGCGCGGGTGGATGCAGGGGGCCACCCTCAGTGAAAAACAGGCTGGGGCGCTGCGGCCAGCGGACGGGTGGAGGCAGCAGCTGCCCGCCAGGCAGAAGGTTGGACCGCCTCAGTCTGCTCCTGTGCAGCCAAGAACTGCTGGGCCAGGTTCTCAACCATGTCACCGAATACCCTTTTGCTGCACCGCCATCAAGGGTGGTGAGGGAGGAGGAGCCCACCAGAAGGTTTCTGGCAGTAAAAGGTGCCATCCACGACCTGGTGAGCTCATCATGCACTTCCGGGAAGAAAGGCTCACCAAAGGTGAAGCGCTGAGAACCAGCGCGAGCCACTTTGAGAAACCAATCAGCCTTACCCCCTTGGCGGCCCGGGAAAGCATAGCTGTCATCTCCGGATCAGAATCAGGCTTTGCCACCGTCCCTGGGGGGCGGCAGCGTGGCCGAATCTTCATCGGACAGCTTTCCTGCCGATACTGAGATTGACATCTAGTCGGGGGGAGGCCCACTGGATACCGCTGGTACGATCTTTGAAGGTAGCCCAGCGCATTCCGTGGGTTGCTCCACTGGATCGGAGGTGCAAGAGGAGTGATGGTCCACAGAGGGTTGGTTCCCTGCAGGGTTTGCCACCACTGTAATCCTCAAACCACCCGCACTACTGCTGGAAGTGGTTCTCGTCTGTCACCCGCCAGAATGAGCCCCAGATCGCGGCAGCGGCAATGGGACTCCGCCCCCCTGAAGGTAGCAGAGCCTGGTTTGCAGATGGTCATCTTCCTGCAGTGGGAACATGACTCATCCACGAAGGCCACCTCAGAGTGCTTGATGCCCAGAGACGTGAGACAGCGATCGTGAACATCACCTGTTGCCAGGTAATGACCGCACCCAGAAATGCATGGGTGAAATGGCATCCTTATAAGGAAGATCCGTCATCTTTACAAAGACGCACCCGTGAAGCTCTTTTAGAGAAATTTGCTCTTTAGGAAATGCACTTTTAGTGCTGAGGCGCACAGGGGAATTGGCCGCTTGCAACACGACAGGGGGTAGTGCAGCCTGAAGTGCACAACCCACTCGAGAGAGTGACCGACTGAAAGGGAACTGATTAACAACTAAAGCTGTTTACAAAAGAAAAAAAAAAAGTGATTGGACCATCTATACTCAAATCTCATTCACATTTTTATATATTCGTATATGCATGGTAGCTATGAATATGAATATGTTGAAGCACAAAAGAGATACAATATACATGAGGGAAAGGTTTTCAATAAATAACTGCTTCTAAAGAACTCCTTTAATGGTGGTTTTATTTTTGGAGCTTGACATCCACTGCTTTTATACCAGATTTTGCAGAAGTGTATCAAAAGCTTCATTTTCACCATAACATCAATCGATAATCAGGTCACATGGCCCTCAGATACAGAAAACATTTCAAGCAATTCAACGAAGCAGCATGTCTGCCTTTCTTTTGTTTTCAGTAAACATGTTCATCCCATTGACGTCACCATTGACGAATCTTTTGTACAGTTCTTTGCAGTGAAACAAATCTCATCTCTGTCCCAAGGTGCTTGCTCTAGGTGGATGTTCTGAATGGCTTTTTCTCTGATCTTTCCCAGCCAATTACACAGATGTTGCATCCTCTCACCAGTGTTATGGCACCATTTCCAATCCCCGTCCTGATCATGTTTTGTGATTGGGTTCTCAGTAATGGGGCACTCATAACCACACCTTCGTTGTCACAGGCATCTGTTTTGCTTCCATTCAGTAGCTTTATGTACTCCCCATACTTGAGCTCTACGCTGTTGTATTTGTATGTGGTGACAAAAGCCTGAGATGTGAACAGGCTGGGTGGAAGGGGACACAGAAGGGTATTACGAACATGCAAGGTTGGAGCCACACCATCTGTCCTGCTGTTGGGCTGCTGGTGTTTGGCTTGCTGTGGTTCTTCATGACATCGGGCCCTCCTCACTGCAGCAACTCGGCGGGACTTAGTGCTGCCCTCGGCTGCCCCTTGCTCAGTCTGTGAGGGCAGAAATTGGAGTGATTTATTGCATGGTTCATTGTCTAATGGCAGCACTCTGCGAAGACAACACTCGGTAATGAGTCTTTTAAAATTAGCTGAGACTCACAAGAGATGTAGAGAGAGATGTGTGTGAGGTTTTGTGTTAGTTTGAGACAGATTTCCTTTCCTCACCTTAAAACGATGACACAATAAATAAAGGAAATGTCTTGTTAATTAAATTTTGAGAGAGAGAGAGAGAGAGAGAGAGAGATATTTTTCCTGCACAGATACTGTATTGGCTTCTTATCTGTTTACAGGGAAAATGGAATATAGCAGTGACATGAAATATTTCACTAAATGTTGATAAAAATCTTCACATTCATTGGTTGTCATCTCTGTAGATACATAAGTAGTGTAGTGCTGTTTGATGATGTGAAAAGCAAAAATAACACAATGGAACACACTTATTATCAGGCTTTACCAGTGGAGACTAATTCCTAAGTTGCTTCATTTTGTGTTTGTGTGTGTGTGCTTTTTTTTTTTTTTTTTTTTTTGTAGATCACTTTCTAAAAACTACTATCACTGTAATTTACAAAGACCAGCAATGCTAACATTATCTAGAGAACTACTGAATGCATCTTTAAATGCCCTTTTATTGTGTGGGAAAAAAGGTTTTCTCAAATTCATCTTCTAAAATTTTATCTGAGAAAATTTTAAATTATTATGGCTGGTCAAAAAGGTCATTGAATTCTACACTGTAAAAATATACTGTTAAATTTATGGTATTTAAAAAATGGCAGCTGTTATTGCCAGAAATTGCAATGTTTACCGTATTGCATGCTTATACTGTATGTTATACTACATCTTACAATTCTTTTACAATCTGCAAATTTGGCTGCAAAATTAGTGGCAGGCCTCCTGCTGTGTACAGTACATTTGGTTCAAGTCAGTTTTCATTTCAGCATCATCATTCCTGGTGTGACCTCTTTTCAAGCGAGGTCTAAGTGATGGAAAGGCAAACAGACGTCTTTGGCTCATAATAATGATTATTTCATGAGCTTAAGGTTTCAATTATCCATTATCATTTCAGCAGAAGGATCACTCCGAGTAATAGAGCTAAGTTTAGCCATGCAGTGGTTGGTATAATTCTTATGGGAACTTAAATTAAAGTGCATAAACTCCCATAGGACATTTTTTAATTTAAAGGGGAGATACAGAAGCTAAGCTGTGAGTGTTTGTGTGTTTTCCTTTGAGGGCCCTCCCTGGTTTTCTGAGGAAACACATCACTGTCGAAGCGTCTGTGGGTTGTGATAATGTTTTAATTTTTTTTAAAGGATTTGTATTTCATAACAGTCATTTTGACGTGCTATGTCTATATGCATTATGCTCGACACACTGGAGCCTGTTCACAATCACGTGAAAGTGACTCTCTTTCTCATAATTGAAGACCATCACTGTTATGTGGTGTTTGATCTATGATGGCAACAGGACATAGCTTATGAGCCTGATGGGAAGGTGTTGAGCAGCTCTGAGCGTAGCACTGTAGATTGATGGAGCTGAGGAAGATGAAGATGAATCATATCAGGAGGGACCATGAATCTTAGTCAGTTTAGTCAGGAGACCAGAGCTGGTACGTTTCCTCAGAACAGATGATTTCAAAGTGCAATATATTCATCCAGTGAGATGTTGTTTAACTCTAGTGTTATAGATGAATTTGTACTAAAAGTAAAACATTTGCACACTGTACTGCCGAAATCTGACTATACGTGCACAATATATGATATATAATTTGTTGACAAATTATTATCGACACCACTGAAATTATAGCCCATCACTGTAGTATAATAAGAATTTAAAAATTGAATTATTATAATTATTATTATTATTATTATTATTATATTATCTTTCTACATATCATACACAATATTCAAAAATCATTAGGCAGAAAATACTTTACTGAAACCAAGAACTAAAACCAATGGACACATATATATATATATATATTACCCATACTTCCATATTTCATCAAATATTGTATTTTTGTTTCCATGTTATATTAGAGGGTTTATTAATGACTCATTTTAATTAATAGTTATGGTTAATTAATAACAGTGTCAAACATGGGGTTTATTAACAACTTATTTTAATTAATGGTTATGGTTAAACAATAAGCTGATTAGATAGCCACAGTTTAAAGGGTTTAAAATGCAAAAGTAATATTAAAGGGCAAAAACAATCACATCTTACATAACTGCAGTGACAATTTCAGATGAGAACAAAATTTGAATTGAATTAAGCTGTGTAATAAAAATAACTTTGCAACATCAACACTTTTATTGAACTTAATTGAACCAATACTGAACAAATTTAAGCTGAATAATGACATTTTATCGAGACATTTTAATAATGGCATACAGATATTGCCATCTGTATAGCTGCAATTTTTTTCATGTTTATTCATGTGAAACTGCTTTGAAATTGTATAAAAAAAATTGTGATTTTACTGCACTAGTCAAATGCATTTGGACAGTTTTGTACTGGTTTGTTTTTGTTGTGATACGATGTTAATATGATATGAAAACTTAGCAACTAGCCTATTCTATCAGTTGACTTTCGATTTCCACAATATTAAGAATAGATGGCTAGTCCACTTCAGGGTTTATTGTGGTATTGTCTTTCAGTGCTTACAGAGACTGTTGGCAGCAATAAATAAACTCTCAGAGACAAACCAAGGATTGTGTCAAAGAGTAACAAACCACTGCATTCAGTTCCTGTCTGGATGTAGGTCTACAGAAATTACATTTATGTCAACATAACCAGATATTATTGTTGTGAGAGGGCAGGGATAGACGAACCGTATTTTTACACTTGATTGCTGGTTGATTTGTTTGTTGTGGTTTGGTCTGCATTTGTTGGCTGGTGTCCTCAGGGCAGAAGGGAATGTTGTTGGTATTATGCAGACTGCAGTTTGGTTTAATTCACATCAGGGCTGTCAGACTGATATGTTGGGCACAGGATTTGGGAGTGGGGGGTATGCTGCTCTGGGTTGAGCTCAGAGTCAGAGATTGACATAAAGCTAGATGCTGCACACTTGCCCATTATAGCAGTGTTATGCCTTATACTTTTTCTCGTATCAGTATATTCGAATGCTGGTTACACACTATATCTTAAGGTCCAGATCTCACTATTAACTATATTAACCTTTTACTTTTGCCTCAAAAAACCTTCATCTATTTGAAGTGGCAAGTTTTGAATGACGTTTTTTGATTATTTTTTAAGATCATTTTAAGCATTTTTGTGTTTATTGATTCACTTTCTTCCTTCTCCTTTTATACTCTATCCTAACAGAGCAGTTGAGGGGTTGTTATGCAGTTAAGATGTTGCATAAAAAGCTCTCTGAAGGCAATCTGCGTTTTTTTATTGAAGTCACTGTCCTTCTGTTATATGAAATTGACACTTGGATCAACAAAACTACACTTTTCCTGAGCTGCTGTGATGACTGATATAATCACGTTTTGAGATGTGACTTAGACTTTCAAAAATCCACCAAAATCCTTGATTAAAAATCCTTAAAAAAATTAAATAAAAAATTTAATTTTATATATATATATAAAATATTGCTTATTAATTATTACTAGGCAACCACTTGTGAATATTGGGTATTGTAATGTTTGCAATGTGCAGGTGTCTTTGAAAACACCAAAGTCACCATGGTTTAAAACGGTGCATTAGTTCACAAAAAGATGTGTAGGAAAGATTTTTGGAACTACATTCTCTACTACTTGATTGCAAATGGCATTTTTTAGTATTAACAATTTTCAGATGTTATGATGTGGAGCTAAACCAATGCTATCTAAGACCGATTAAAATGGCCAAAAGATGACAATAATAAAATGTCCCCTAAATTCAGTCCTGTACTACTTAATAAAAAAAATTTAAAAACCTGAACCTTTCAAAAACTGAAACATAATGTTCAAGTAAAATAATATAAATTATTTATTATACAAAAAGACTGGAATTCACTACACAACTGCCAGAAGTCAACGTCACTTAAAGGATATCATGATATTATACGTAAGCACTCATTTTAGAACACATATTGTGCTTAATTCTTGTTGAAATCTGTACAGGCCATACTGACCCCTTGGCTCTTTTTTCTTTTTCTTTCTTTTTTTTTTTTTTCTTTTTTTTTTGGGTGGGGGTGGGGGGGGCACAAAGTATCTGACTCTGCGTGAGTTTGTTTGAAACTTGGGTAGTGTTTGAGCTATTTAAATATGCCTGTCATGGTGCTAAACCAGTGCAGTTAGAGCTGATTTATTTATTTGGTCCCACTTTATATTGTGTCCCTAATACCTGTGTACTTATATAGTAACTAGATGTGTACATAGTATAAGTACACAGTTTAAGTAAACATTAGTACATAGTATCTACAACTCTAATGTTTGTGTAACTGTACATATATAACAACCCACTGAATGGTATGTGTAAGTAAAAAACTGTAACAGGACATTGGTAACAACACTTTTTGGTAATGAAAGTACAAATGTGTAACAGGACTAACAGCACTTTTTGGAAAAAGGAAGTGTTACACATTATATTAGATTTATCATGCAATAACTCTGATGTTACACAGCAATGGCCAGTAAGTTAGGCTTTACATATAAATTGTTGTTAGTGTCTAGAATGTTACACTTTATATTAAGTGGACAGTTCCTGAGGAGTTACCATGTAAGTACACTGGTATTACAGTGGTGCGCCAACACTCGAGATCCAATTCCTCCCACTTTACATATCCCTAAACCTACCCATTTCCAGCCCCTGGATCCCATTTCCACCCCTAAACCTACCCATCTCCACCCACTGGATCAAATGGTTCCAATTACTCTTATACATGTTGTTAAAAAATGTAGTTATATAATTCCTATTACACAAGAACTTAGTGAAATGAAAAAAAATAATAATAATGTGGTTACCAATGTCCTGTAACACATTTGTACTTACATAAACCATCCTGAGTTACATGTGTGTAGTTACAGAAATATTGCTGCTGTAGAAACTATGTACCAGTGTGTACTTACACTGTGGTTACATACTACGTACACATGTGGTTACAATGTAAGTACATAGGTATTAGGGACACAATATAAAGTGGGACCCATTTATTTATTTATTTATTTATTTTATTATTATTATTATTATTGTTATAGTACAGTGAATTTTGAGAGGAAACAACACATTTAGAAGTTTTTGTTTGGTAAATTTGTCTCATTGTGTAAACCTTGTGTGCAGTAAATCTGGTGTTGTCATATCATGTATTATGCCTTTCCTGCTGGTGTGGCAAAGTATTTGTTGTGGTTTGGTCTGTAATTTTCAAGCTCAATGCATTTTGTGTTTTTTATCTGCTTTTCAGACACTGGAAAAGGAAAGAAAATAGCTTTGACTCCAGTGTGAACTTTTGCAGTAATGGCTGCTCTTGTGCAGCAGAGAAGCAGTTTTAAAATGTAGGAACTTTAATGGGGTGGTCACGGCAGACCAGGCTGCTATTCGCCGCCGTTTCCACTAAAGCCGCAGGCAGGTATGTGAGCAAGGTCTAATTATGAGCAGGGGGCAAAGCGAACAACTACCTGTCCATTTCTCAACACAATAATGATTAGGGAGGACATGACCTCAAGTATAAAACTGCTTGGTTATAGATTTTTTTTTTTTTTTCTGTCTTGAAACTTCCTTTTAAAATACTTCTAAAAATAAGATTAATAAACATGAGAAACACAACCATGTAAGTATTGTCTATTACTAAACGATCTAACATTTACAGAGTATATACATAAAATTAGATTTCTATGATGCTTGGTTTTAAAATTATACTTTTTATTATCTTGCATATTTGTAAACTATACTTGCCATTTCAGAGCACGTGAGAGATGAGTAAGTCAAATAGAGTAAATAAATGCATACAGATTCATTCAAAACATTTAAAAATGTAAATTTAGTTCCATGTTTCAAAAAAAATAATGATTATATAGGCCATAACCTGACGTATAAAACCACTCAGTTTGAGTTTTGCAGGTAGTCTGCTGTGCAACATCCTGTTTAAAAAGACTTCTGTGAAATAGATTAATAAAATGTACGTGTGGAGATACGACCATGTAAGCGAAAATTAATACTCTCTGTGTTGATCTGCCATATTTAATAGGACTTTGTGTTTTTTGCCATAGTCTCTGACATAAATGATTGCGTTGGAGGCAATGCGGTTTCCCTCATAATTACTTTTTGGTATATTGCTCTTGTCCATTGTCAGCTTCAATAAGACGTGAACACTTTGAGTTCTTGGTGTGTTTGTGATGATGTGGGTTAGTGTGAAAGAGAAAGATGTGACTATCATATGCATTGAGTGGTGAGATGTGACAGATACTCCTTACTCTCTATGGCTCAGTTTCTGTGTGAAGACATCAGAAAGGACTGTCACACAGTCATTAATACAATATGTGTATGCTACCATATAAACAGTGGGGGACGAAGTACACAAATCAAATACTAATATGTATAATAAAATATTACTCCAGTAAAAGTAAAAGTACTCCTTTTTCAATTTTACTCTAGTGAAAGTACAAAAGTACTCGATTTTTTATGTATTTAAGTAAAAAAGTACTGATAGATAGATTTATTTAGCAATTTTATATAGGCTACTAAATTTAATTTTACATTAGCACATATTTTTTTTAATCCTATACTGCTCAAAATGCCTGGGATTTTCCCAAAATAACCTCTATATGGAGATTGTTGTTGACATGGACTACGCTGACGAGAGTGATGTACATTAGTAATGTTCACTGTGAAGTTTACACTGGGATGTACCTGAGAGAAAACAGACCATCTGATTTTCAACAGTAAGAAAAAGAGTTTTTAAAGTTTGTTGTTTAGCAGAACATCAAAGTTATATATGACATGAGAATAAGGCATGAAGTTTGGAAGAACATTTTAAGGAAAATATAATTATATTTTCATAATGATTTTTTTCTTCTCAAACCTTTTCTGTGGTGTAAAAACACCCCTGGCCAAATGCCCCCAGAGGGCATCACTTCTCAATCTGATAATTACTGTAGTTACCATGTTCTGAACATCAAATCATTTATTTTCCCTTAGATGTAATCTATCTAGATGGTTGAATAAAAATACTTGGACTTTATATCTAAAAATAACCTCAACTTAGCACCAGCAAGCTTGTTAGCTAGACAGATAGCATCAGCTAACAATATTTACTTATTTTCAGTATGATTATGAATAAATATTCATATCCATCTACTCGGCTAGTTAATTGTAACAATATAAAAATTTTAGTGCTGTCAAATGATTAATCACGATTAATCACATCCAAAATAAAAGTTTTTGTTTACATAATATATGCGTGTATGCTGTATATATTTATTATGTATATATAATTACAAACACATGCATGTATACATTTAAGAAAAATATGTTTATATATTAAATATATTTATATATAATATAAAATATAATAATACAAATATATAAATGTATGTACATGTAAATATTTCAAAGCATATACTGTATGTGTGTGCATTTATATATACATTATATATACATAATAAATAAACAGTACACATACATATAGTATGTAAACAAAAACTTATTTTGGATGTGATTAATCGCGATTAATCATTTGACAGCACTAAAAAATTTATACTGTTGATAAACAATATAAGAACAGACATCACACGTAGGGGTGTAATAAAACTGTTAACATTACGGCAGCTGGGAATTTGAATGCGCATGAATTATTTTATTTAATCTGTGTTATTTTAATCTTTCCTTTGTTTGACCTAAAACATGACACGGATGTTGATGTGTCTGCATTCAAGCATTTTCAGTGGGCTTAAATAGATCTACCTTAACAGCTGATTTAGTTCACAAACAACTGACAGTTTTGACCTAAGTATGGTTTTCAGTTACAATAATTAATCCTAAAATTCGACATTAGTAACTTACTTTTACTGCATCAGTCGCGCACTTGCTCACAAGATCTGCCGGTTCTTTGTGAATTCAGTTCACTGGAGACTCGCACTAAACGGTTCATTTATATCAGTGAGTTGTAGACTCGAGAACAGCTGCAATCGGATCATTATAATTTCTCGAATGAATCGTTTGGTGCGATTTGTGAACCAATTTGAAAGGTTCATTGAATAGAATCAGTTCGTTCTTGCATCAGACACTGCTTCTGCATGTCGGAGCACGTGATATCTTATGCTTTGGAATGTAGTGAAGTAAAATTAAAAGTTACTCAAAATAAAACTACTCCAGTAAAGTACAGATACTTGAAAAATGTACTTAAGTACAGTAACAAAGTAAAGCTACTCCGTTACTGACCACAACTGCATAAAAAGTGCTCATGTGATTAGTACATTGAGGTAGTTTCTGTCTATGGAGCTTATGTATGGACTGTACAGTAGTAGATGTGTTGTATACACACTTTTTATGTAACTACAATATGTGGCAATGGTTTTGCGACTGTTTGCGAGAAAATAGAGAAAGTTGGTGAATTCTAATTTCCATGAATACGTTCAAACTGTCAGTTTTAATTAATTGGTTCTAAACGGATATTCACAGTATTATTTTGTGACATCACTCAAAAAGTATTGAAACACCCTGTATAGATTTTTCCATATATTAAACTGTTTTAGCAAAAAAAAAAATGTATGTGGGTAAATATTACATTTAGTTTGTTTAACTAGCTTTTTCTATAATTTAATTCTTACACCAAACATTTTGAATCCAATAGTCTGCAGCAAGTGTTTAGTTGAAATAATGTTTTCTTCTTCTTCTTCTTCCTTCCTTCCTTCCTTCCTTCCTTTCTTTCTTTCTGTGGGTGGGTGTGGGTGTGTGGTCCTTTCTTACCCATTTTAGGTAATTTCACAATACACAACAAATGCAAATATTGATAAATTATAGTAAGCATAGTAGTTTTGAAATGCTACCAAATTAAAACAGTGATAAACAGCACTAGGTACCCTAATACCTTTTTATACACTGTACATGTGTTGTTTTTTCTGGGTGTTTTTTGAGTCATGACTCAAACATACTGCTTAATGTTTTTTATTATTATTATTTTATTTATTTATTTATTTATTAATCTGGATCATCCATCAAATGTACTTAAGTTTGTAGAGTCGCTGTACTTTTAGCTACTCAACATTCTGTTTGTTCATTGGGATCTTATGTCATACACAAGGGTCTAGTACAGGGAGGATGTGAATTTCAAGGCAGTAAGCTGCGAACCAACTTTAATTGAACACATTGATTGATTAAGAAGGTTTATAGTGCTGTAATTTTCTGCCTTGCTTAAACAGATGTATCATAATGAAGTAATGTGATGGACTCCCAGCGGCACATCAGTGAAAGCACTGCTAATCTCTGAAAGATGGCAAGAAGAAAGCGTTGCATGCTAAAAATAAGCAAGTGGGACACCCTTATTCCTAGCACTGGGATATTGAGCTTAGCGCTGTTTTGGAGCTTGGAGGGCAAGGAAATTACCTAATGTTATCTGAAGAACTAAATAGTGCACTTAGCAAACTTGCTCATGCATATATTCAGTCTAATTACAAATAAAGATCTCTTGCCTGAGCAGTTTGGCATCCTCAGATAATAAGATGAACTCCACTTCAGGTTATATGGCATCAGACTAATGCTGCATGTTCACTAGAACCATCCAGAAATATAACTTCAATCAAACTAGACTGTTCCTAGTCCTATTATGCATCACTTTCCAAGGTGAACACATCCTCTTTCACAATGACAGATGGAGCAAAGGTACAATTTAAAAGACAAATGATGCCTTCATTAAACTATGAGTGCTGCCCTAAAGCCCAGTAAAAAATGCAGAGCTCTCAAGACCTGAAATCAGACTCTGCAACTCTTTAGACAAATCTCAGGTGTGCATTTTAATGTAGCTGAATCCAGAAGATGCAGTTATATATGTGATTGTGAAATTACTGTCTTTTTTTTTTTTTTGAGATTACGGAAATAATTCTGCAAAAAATTTGCGTTATTCACCCACAAGTCTTTTCAAACCTGGCTGACATTCTTTGTTCCATGAATGTTCAGAATGTTCAAACTGATATATATATCCCACAATTTCTGTTTAATTATTTTATTTATTTGTCTGTGCTTTGTGGTTTTCCACGACTTCAGCAGTTTTAACATGTCAAGGGTTTTTCAGCATCTGTCTCCGTTCATCCACATTTGATCTTACAAAATGAAGTTAACGACATTTAATTAAGCTGAGTTGCTTAGTTCAAACATTAATAAGAAACAATTTTTAGCTATAGTATGTGAGTAATACCAATATACACATTAACTTGCCTGCTGCCGTGTGTGTGTGTGTGTGCTACCCAGCCCTGGAATTCAAGCTGTTCTGCTATTCTTATAGACTCAATAACTTTGGCTCCTAGTCCAGATCAGTAATTAAATTTTCTCTGGATCCAAACTTTGTATTGGACATCAAGTTGCAACTTGACACTTTTTTCTACACAAAAGTAACAAAAATGTATTTTAAATGTATTTTATTATTAGGAAAAGTATATATATATATTTCATAAAAGCGCGACCTGCGGGTTGGAAAAAAACCCGACCCGCGCATCACTAATATATACCCCCTGTCATCAAGCTTTGCCCCCCACCGCCCTAAATTTGGAATCTTACCACACCAAAGAATTTTGGGTGAAATGCGTAGTTTGTCCTGCAAACTATATATAAAAAAGAATAACATCACCACCAGTTAAATTCAAATCTGCATTGGCCAGAGACATACACATTTTTATAGCACTGAACATTTAACTAATCACACATGATTCTGTTGAGCTTATGAATGCAAGGACCAATCAGAGGCGTTTCGGATGAGTCATCGCAGAAACGCCGCTGTTTTGTCACCAGGCGCTCGTTTTCTGAATTCGAATGAAGATGTACGAATGCAAGTAAGATATTATTTTCACAGTGTAAACAGATTTAGTAATTATTTTTGAGAGTGCTTGAACTTGCTGGTCTGAAATGAAAATGTTTTTCATACAATGTACAATGTACAATGAAAGTGTTATATGATAATTAGTACCTTAAATGTTTTTGCTAAATTCACATGAAATACAAAGTCAGTCGTATTAAAAATATTTTATGGTATGAAACCCATATCTGGTACTTAAGTAAAAAGACAGATTTTTAAGGATGTTTAATAGATTACACTATTAGTCTACTTTGCCCATCGCCCATTAACTAAAATCCATTTACTGTACTTACACATATTTGAGAATCAAGATATTTCATGATTTATTTTGGGAATATTTAAAAAAAAAAAACATAATCCTATATCATTTATACAGTGGTATTGTGGCTGCTGTGTGTCACGTGACATGCATGAGACACTGCCCCCCCACTCATGCCCCCTCAAATATGATGCCCCTGACACTACAATACAAAATTATTTGTCAAATAAATGAAACATGATGAAACATTTATTTTAGTTTAAATTGTTATAGACTACTTCTAGAAATTGGAGTGATACATGACATGGTGAAAAATGCCTGAATGAATAATACTTAAAGTAGGTTAAGATGAAAAACAAATTGATACACCCAAAATCACAAACCAACCCTATCAAAAACACACACTAACTCACAGAGATTTCCATCCCTGTATGTATGTATGTGTGTGTATATATATACACAGACACACAGACACACACACACACACACACACACACACACACACACACACACACACACACACACACACACACATATATATATATATATATATATATATATATATATATTACTGCTGTCAATCGATGAAAAAAAGTAACTAATTAATCGCAAATTTTTCTGAAATTAATTGCAATTAATCCCAACTAACATTAAAGTTTTTAAATATAATTTATATTGCAGTAATTTCACATTCAATCTTCAAATTAATGTACAAACAACATAAAGATAGTAGATTTTTAAATATTTGTTTAATGGCATCTTTTTGTTATGACTGAAGGCCAGTATCAAAGATACCAATACTGATTTCTCTAAAACCCCCACCCCCCGCCATTGACTGTAGCCATTCAACATTACAGTGTAATTGAGAGCTATCAATTTTAACATTTATTAGACTTATAAAATAACTTCTAATTTAAGTGAACTTAAAACAATCTTCACATAAACCCATTATAATAAATGTCATATTAACCTGTGCCCTTCAGCAGAAATACACAAGTAATTGAAATTAAAGTTATCAAACACTAAATTCTAAATTAAATATAGATTAATCCTTAAAGCTATAAAAGGTATTTTTTTTCCATCCTTTGATTAATAGACACAGCAGCTGTTTATTAATCTGATTAATAATCACAGCAGCTGGTTATTAGGTTGTTTTGGCTGCTATTTCTTTAAGAGAACGTGATGCAGATTTGACATGCATTGTATTTTCTCTAAACTCTTTTTACCTTTTCTGACCCACTTCAGGTCTTAAAGTCTCTATTAATGAGCTGACGAGTTAAATCGGGTGTGTTAGATGAGTGAGACTGTGCTGGGCTGCTCCAGGACAGTTTTGAAAATCATTTCAGAGACTTGTTCTTAAAGGGGTAGTTCACCGAAAAATTAAAATTATGTCATTAATGACTCACCCTCATGTCGTTCCAAACCTGTAAGACCTCCATTCATTTTCGGAATGTTTAAGATATTTTAGATTTAGTCCAAGAGCTTTCTGTCCCTCCATTGAAAATGTATGTACGGTATACTGTCCATGTCCAGAAAGGTAATAAAAACATCATCAAAGTAGTCCATGTGACATAAAAAGGGTCAGTTAAAATTTGTTATAGCATCGGAAATAAATTTTGGTCCCAAATGCACAACAGACCTGAAGAGAAGACAATGCTGAATAAAGTCGTAATTTTTGTTATTTTTGGACCAAAATGTATTTTCGATGCTTCAGCGAAATCTAACTGACCCTCTGATGTCACATGGACTACACTGATGATGTTTTTATATATATATATATATTCCGCAGTGCAACAGAATGACAGTGACAGAACAAAAACATAGATAATAAAAGAATAAAAAAAATAGAACAAGTAAGGAATAACAATATACAAATTGACAGTTGTATGTGCAGGTATATTACAATAGACAGTTTTGTATGTACAGGTATATTATGTGCAAATTTGAAGTGTAGACTAAGTATGTGTGTTAGATAAATAAGTGTATGAGTGTATAGATAGTGTTGTGTGTTCCACAATTATTGTCAAGTGTTCATGAGATGGATTTATGGAGGTAAATCAGTAGCTAAACTCAAGAGGTTGAAAATCTGATTGTGAGAACTTGTCATATGAACATTTGTATTTGTAAGTTGAAATTTACACTTACAGCTCTGATGTGAAAAGCTGAATCTTTCAATTTGCACACACAGACAATGATCAAAACACCTGTGTTTTGAATTAGAAGTTGTAGATTAATAGTTACAAATGTGTAAAATGACATTCACACAAAGAAAATGACATACACAAATGTTTACGACATATTTACTTTTGCACTTTACTTCAGTTTTGCTGCACAACGTCAAATCTGCACTTACAACCTCTCAGATCTGGCAGTACAAGTTCAAATCCTAGAGCTCTGACCTTTGCTACTCCTTTTGCGGTATTCCTGTTTCAAAACTCACTTGTGCACTTGTATATGCAGATGTGAGAGAGCAGAGCCGGGGTGATTTTGCCAGCCATTTTGCTCACTCTGGATGAGTACAGTTCTTGAATAGAAGGGAGGGTTGTACCAGTGATTCGCTCAGCAGTCCAGACTACCCTCTGTAGTCTTCTGAGGTCAGATTTGGTAGCTGAGCTGAACCAGTCAGATACTGAAATGCAGAGGAAGGATTCAATGATGGCGGAGTAGAGCTGTTTCAGCAGCTCCTGTGACATAAGTTGAACTTTCTCAGCTGGCGAAGGAAGTACAACCTCTGCGGGGCCTTTTTCACAATGGAGTCAATGTGAGTGTCCAATTTCAGGTCCTGAGAGATTGTGGTGCCCAGGAACCTGAATGACTCCACTGCAGTCACAGTGCTGTTCATGATGGTGAGTGGGGGAGAGCAGGAGGGTTTCTCCTGAAGTCCACTATCATCTCCACTGTTTTGAGCGTGTTGAGCTCCAGGTTGTTGAGACTGCACCAGACAGCCAGCTCTGTATCCTCCTGTCTGTAGGCAGACTCATCATCATCCTGAATGAGGCCAATGAGTGTGGTGTCATCTGCAAACTTCAGGAGCTTGACAGATGTGCAGTCGTTGGTGTACAGGAAGAAGAGCAGTGGAGAGAGAACGTAGCCCTGAGGAGCTCCAGTGCTGATTATACGGGTGCTGGATGTGTATTTTCCCAGCCTCACTAACTGCTGCCTGCCTGTCAGGAAGCTGTTGATCCACTGACAGATGGAGGTGGGCACGGAGAGCTGAGTTAGTTTGGGTAGGAGGAGGTTAGGAATGATAGTGTTAAAGGCCGAGCTGAAGTCCACAAACAGGATCCTCACATAAGTCCCTGGTCTGTCTAGATGTTGCAGAATGCAGTCCAATGTTTACTGCATCGTCCACAGACCTATTTGGCAAACAGAAGAGGATCCAGCAAGGCTGGGGGGATGGTGTCTTGTAGTTGGTGATCTCCTTCAGACTTTTCCACACTGATCCACTGAGTCGCTGAAAGTGAACTGAGTCCTTATTTTTTCAGAATAATTCCTCTTTGCCACTCTGATCTCCTTTTCCAGTTTGCATTTAGCCTGTTTATACAAGACATTGTCCCTCTTCCTGTTAGCATCTTCTTTGGCCTGACAGAGCTGTCTGAGTTTTGCAGTGAACCATGGTTTGTCATTGTTGTAAGTTAGATGAGTCCTGGTAGGAATGCACGTCTTCACAGAAACTGATATAAGATGTTACAATCTCTGTGAGCTCGTCCAGATCGGTGGCAGCAGCTTCAAAAACACTCCAATCAGTGAGGTCAAAACAAGCTTGTAAATCCTGCGCTGCTTCATTCATCCATCTTTTTACAGTCTTTAATACAGGTTTAGCTGATTTTAGTTTCTGCCTGTAGGTCGGTATAAGATGAACCAAACAGTGATCGGAGCACCCCAAAGCAGCCAGTGGAACAGAGTGATATGCATCCTTTATTGTGGTGTAACAGTGATCCAATATATTACTGTCTCTGGTGGGACATGTAATGTGCTGTCTGTATTTTGGCAGTTCACGGGAGAGATTTGCTTTATTAAAGTCCCCAAGAATGATTAAAACAGAGTCTGGGTGTTGTTGTTCTGTCTTTGTGATCTGATCAGCGAGTTTCTGTAAAGCCAGGCTCACGTGTGCTTGTAGAGGAATGTAAACATTCACAAGAATGAACGAGTGAAAACCACTCCCAGCAAATAAAGAATATTTCTACAACATAACAACACAACATCAACAACACTACAACACCACAACACCACCCTTCGATGAAAAAAAATGCACCACCGCCACGCGATTTCCCCGTTGATTCTGCGTTGCAGTTCGCTCTGAACAGGTGAAAGCCTGGCAGATGGAGCACGCTGTCTGGAATGGCGTCGTTTAGCCAAGTTTCCATGGAATACAGAGCAGCAGAGTGTGAGGAATCCTTATTTGTCCGGGAGAGCAGAAGGAGTTTGTCCGTTTTGTTGGGTAGAGAGCGGAGGTTCGCCAGATGGATGCTAGGCAACGGCGTTTGATATCCACACTTCCTGAGTTTCACAAAAACGCCGGCTCTCTTCCCCCGTCTGCGCGTCCTGAAGCGCGTGATCAGCGCAGCTGCTCTGCCAACAAAAATGTCCAGCAAAACATCAGGATAGTCGAAAACCGGTAATATATCAAGTGATGTGTGGTGCCGAATGTCCAGCAATTCGTCTCTGGTGAAACTGATTGCAGGAATATAACTAAAGACAGGACAAACTAACAAAAACAACTGCAGAGCACGTCACGGAGGGTGCCATCTTGCATCAGCGCCAGAGGAGTTTATAAATATTTTCTTTACCACCATTCTTTTACTTTTGAGTAAGAATGTTGGTCAGTTCATCAAAATAAGTTATCATATGACTCCAAAATATTGTGTGTCAGTCATATGGACAACCTTTTTTAAGCATTTTGACAATTTTTGGAGGTAGACACCCCCCATCCCCATTCACTTGGCCTAATTGATAAGACATGTTGTCTCCAGATCTGGGGGCTGGGGATTGCACTTGAAAGCCTGAATTTAGGTAGGTTCAGATTTTTCAGACTACCAATTATTCATGTAGTCCCTGGTAGAAAATGGTGATAGCTACGCCAAGGTCATGGTTCATTTCCCAGAGGACACACACACAAATATTATTACAAACAAGTGCTGTATACCTACTGTATGACATGATCAACTGACTGTATCAGTAAGTATTATGACAGTAAAACTGTTCAACCCCAAGGCTTTTCTCTTTGTTCTCTATTTCTTTTGTATCAGGTCTTACTCTGCAGGTTTATCGCAAATTCAGCATGAAGCAGAATCATGTTTTATTAAATAAAGATTTGTTCTCCCCACGGTTAGAGGACGGCTTGTAATAACAGAAAAAGTACTCCAACAGCTATGAATAATGCCATGGCACACTCTTTTTTTCTTTCATCCTAAAATAACATACATTCACCTCGCACCAGGGCCGGTTCTAGACATTAGAAGGCCCCAGGCAAAATGTATTTTGGAGCTGCCACCCCACCTCCAACCTTTTAATTTATTTAACATTACATTTTTAATTTAGCGTAATTTTACTTATACAGTACAAAAGATAGGGCACATTACTATTTTTAATGTTTTTGAAAGAAGTATCTTATGCCCATCAAGTCTGGATGTATTTACTCAAAAATACAGAAAAAAATAAATAAAAAAATAATGTTTTTCTATTTTACTATACTTTAAAATATATTTCTGTGATGCAAAGCTGAAATTTCTGAAGTTTATTTTAATAACCTGTCATGCTTTTTTTGAGGATTTTTTGATTATTAAAAAGTTTACAAATAAAAAAAAAATATATATAATTTTTTATAACAATATAAGTCTCTTTACTATCACTTTTTAATCTAACATATTATTGCTAAATATTACTGTTTGTTCTGTATTGTTGATCAAATAAATGCAGGCTTGATGAGCATAATAACTTTTTAAAAAATTTGAATAAGTCCAAACTTTTGAACGATAAACTTTATCTAATTTCTTTTTTGTTTGATAAGATGTTATTGTTGTTATTATTATTTTGCTGTTTTATTTATATATTTTATCCCAATTGTAAGTTGCTTTGGATAAAAGCATCTGCAAAATGACTAAATGTAAATGTTATTCAATTTATTCACAGTTTCAGAATACCACTTCAGTAGATGAACACAAGAGCTTTTATGATTTTTTTTTTCCTAGCTGGGTATGGCCAGAATTTCCAAATGGCCCTCCCATTTGATCATTATTGACCACAGATATTGTCATAGTATTAATATCAATAATATGATAATGTATTGCATTGTTACCTTAAATATGATATATATGCACACAGATCAAGTGGAAGAGAACTACACTATCACTACTAAGCAGAGAAAAAAGTTATTTTCTAGTAGTTGAAACTGAAATTATAAGTGTTATGTTAGAGCAGTAATGTAATCATCAGCAGAAGATACACCTTTATTTTTACTAAAGAGATCCTTTATTTGAAACATTTAAAAAAATGTTCTAGTGTGTTTGCTTTTTAACTTTGAATAAAAAAACTTCTCTGCTTTTACTTTTTTGCCAGTCAGCTCCCGACGCAATGTCATTCATTGTACGTGCAAATTCAAAGCATCGCATCTGGGCGCATCAATGGCGCCCACACTTTTTTAAACTCGCAATAAAGCAGTCAATGATATTTGTAGAAATTACACTAATCGACAGAACAAGTTTATATTTAGAATACATTGCAATCACTCCAAAATGATGACAATTGCATCAGGAGCTGTGCGTGCCTATTTAGCCTTTTGCTTGAGCACCTGAAGGATGTGTTTGTTTCGCAAACTTTTAGAAGGCGGGACCCGCTTTGAAACAACAACATTAATTGGTTTAATTGCAGATGAGTGACAATTTAACTATATCCAATAAACAATGAGGCTAGTATTTGCTGCCCGTCTTGACTGGTGGACTGGCATATAAGGGGATGTAACGGTTATGGAGGCCCCTCCTCAAAGCCCGAAGCCCTAGGCCGGTGGTTCCCAATCCTGGAGAACCCCTAACACTGCACATTTTATATGTCTTCCTATTCAAACACACCTAATTCAACTCATTAGTGAAGACTCCAAGACCTCAAATGTGTGTGTCAGATAAGAGAGACACGAAAAGTGTGCAGTGTTGGGGGTTCTCCAGTACCAGGATCGGGAACCAGTGCCCTAGGCTATCGCCTGCTCTGCCTATACCTAACGCCGGCCCTGCCTCGCACCCAATATCTATTACAGATTCAATTTAGGGAAACTCTTAGGACTGGCCTCTTGACTAATTTCCCTCATTAAAATCCTTGTGTTTCCGAGAATTCATGAAAGGATGTAAAATCCTGAAAAAAAAAAGCCTGTCTGAAGTGAGGGAAAGAGGCATATCCCACAATTTCTGTCTAATTAATTTATTTGTTATCTATCTTTGCTTTGTGTTTTTCTTCGCCTTCAGCAATATTAACATGTCAAGGGTTTTTTTCAGCATCTGTCGCCATTCAACCGTATTTGATCTTACAAAATGAAGTTAACGACATTTAATTAAGCTGAGTTGCTTAGTTCAAACATTAATCAGAAACATTGTTTAGCTACAGCATGTGAGTAATACCAATATTCACATTAGCTTGCTTGCTGCCATGTGTGTGTTACCCAGCCCTTATGTTCAAGCTGTTCTGCTGTTCTTATAGACTCAATATACTCCTAGTCCAAATCAGTAATTATTAAAAAAATTTTCTCTGGATTTTATATTGGACATTGAGACCCAACACTTTTTTTTTTCTCCGCAAAAGTAAAAGTATTACCTTTATATTTTCTTTTGTGCTTTCAGCAGATATAATCCACTGTACAAAATATGTAATATATAAAAAAAAAAAAAAGAAACATGCATTTTCTCCACTTTTTTTAAAGGATGATAAACCTGTTTTCCTATCCTACCATGGAGAATTATATGTTTGGCTGGTTTGTTGGCATAGTGTTATTTCCATTTATGTGTTTTTTTTTATTTATTTTTATTTTTTTTAATGGCTGCTGTCTGTGACCCTATCAGAAGAGATCTCATTGGTTGCGACGTGCCAGTTGAAAACCACTGCTTCAAATCCCACATGAGTTACCTGCTGTTTTGAGCCCAGCTCTGATAGCGTGCATCAAGCAGCATGCCTGCGACATGTCCCAGTCATCCCTTTGTAAGCAGTGGCCTTGGGAAGAGCCTGTAGGACAAAAGAAGTTTCTGCTGGTGGGCATCAGTGTTCCTGGCACAGGTCTCTCTGGGTGACTGCAAGCCTATTTTCCACATGGCTGAATGAGGTTACAATCCTGCAGAGCTCTCGTACAAATGATTGATTTCTCCAAACTCTGCAGCAGAATTGTAATTGTCATGCACGCTGCTTAGCTTTAATATTATCCTCATGTCTGCATAACAAACTCAACCAGGTCGATCAGCATGTTGAGCTGAGAAAGTCCACTTATCACTGGAATGCAGACAGAACTGATGTAAGCCTCATGCAAAGACAAATGTATTAAAAAAAACAACAAAAAAAAAATTATATTTGTAGGTCAAGCACTTTTTACCAGTGTTCTACACTTTAAATGCAGGTTTAATTTATTTAGGGTGTTTAAATCATGGACTTCAACTTGGATTTGTGTTCCATTGATTTTACACACAGCCATACTGCTCCTATTATATTTAATTCTATATCCCATGATGCCACATTGTTAACCTTGACAAACCTCCCAAACTTTATGTACTGCTACATAGCATTCTTTTCTGTTTCTAGTTAATTAGGGAGCTTGAGTCCCTGTGGTGTTGTAGCGGACTATGTGGATGTTCTGAGCTGTGGCTCGTTATCAGAGGGAAGCAGCCTCTATCAACACATTGCCCTTGCTGTTTATGTAGGGCTATCGTCGTGTGCAGTTATACATCAGCACTCCAGAGTTGAAGAGTTCACATATACACTTGGGAATTACCTCCATTTGGTTACCAGGAATGATCCAACTGCACAATCTGCTAAATTCAACCCTCTTGCTGGCTTTTCAGTTGCAGATTTATGGGGAAAACAGTCTAAATAGGGGTTGCCTTTTTGAACAGGAATGTGAAATACCCCTAGTTGGGTTGCACAATCTGATCAAATCAGCATGACTGTATAGAAATACAGAGGTGATACTGACAAACCAGTAATACGTTTTGTATGTGAATTTATTAGTTGGGATTTTTTTTATCATAATATTAAAAAAATATTAAACATAAAAAACATACATTTATTGTATCAATTTACTCTTATCAATTTACATTTTTTTATTGTTATTATAGTAAAATGTATATACATACATACATACATACATATATATATATATATTTTTTTTTTTTTTTTTTTTTTTTTTTTCTTTTCTGTATATGAATTTTAAAATTGTTTTTGTGAGAACAGCAGGGAACATTTCATCCTTATATCCACAGAGAGTCCAAACAGTGGAAAGGTTCAGTTTCAACCTGCATGGATGATTGCATAAGAACAGCATGATGGTATCGGCAGTAAAACTGCAGAAGCAACACCACAGAAAAAGAGGTGTATTCTAATGAACTCTGAAGAGTCCTATTGATAACATTATTCCCTGTCCCATCATTTGTTTTCATTTCACTAAGGTTCTCTATTTGTGTTTGTATATGCATGTTTGCTTTCTTAGTTTGCACCTGCTGGACCTTCGATCAGTCTTGTGGAACAGAAAACAAACACTCTATTCCCCAAAGTCCATTTGTTTGAGTGCAGCTCACTGTAGTGCCATGTGCAAGCATTCACTGCTTCCCCTTCACTGCCACCATATGCATTAGACCTATGGATGGGCCCTTCAATGGATCTTGTGATACTTTCATGTCTATTTTTATGGTTCTGCTCATAAATTATTGAAAGTATACACAAGAGCCAATGTACATTGGAAAATATCTGTGAATACATTGTGTGTGCTCTAACATGGCAGTATGAAGAGATCAGTTTGTTCCATCTCTAAATGAACAGTTGCCACATGGATCCTGACTGTGGCCCATGCCCAGCAGCACCTGTGGACTTGTGTCGGTTCTCCTTGAGGAATGGCTCCATTTGCACCATTTGACTGTAATGTGGGATGGGTGCGTTTCTCGACTATAATGGCACACTCTTCCTTATTTATGTGACATAGATCTGGTGTGAGTCCTAACAAATGAGGTTGTTGACGATAATGCCATCACTGTCAGCATTATCGTCCAGACTGCCCATAATTTCTCCTGCCACAATATGCCTCTGTGAGATCCACATGAGTGACTTTATTGGCATGGCAAGAGCTTGTTCATTTCATGGACGGGAAATCTTTAATTTGACTTCCATTTTCTGTCTGGGCTATTTATCCCTACTGTCTGTCTGGACACACTTTACAGCCTCTGTCTCCAGATCGATTGCTGATCGGCTGTCGACCCACCTTCCCTGCAGGTGTCTTTTAGGACTCTTAATGGAGGTCCTGTCCATGGAAACATTACAGAACTTTGTGACCTTACCTCACAAACATTTCCAGACCTAGAAAATACAGTATGTTGCATTTATACATTTGGCAAATGTTTTTATTTAAAAAGATCGTACCAGGCTTATATTGTACAATGTGACAGGCAGCAACTGTAATAGTAAGTAGACTAAAAAAAAATAAAAAATCTGTCATCAATTACTCACCACCATGTCTTTCTAAATCCATAATACTTGTGATAATCTTCAAAACATACACACAATTTTTTTTTTTTTTTAATGAAGCTTGAGATGTCTGAATCTCCACTGGTTTAAACCAAGTCTCCTAAAGAGACACTATCACTTTATATGATGAACATATTTACATGTTTGTGCTTTTAAGATATAAGCATCGATTTGTGTACATAAATAGAGCTCAACTACGGTAAATGGACTAGTGCCTTTATTATTTGGGAGTCAAGCCTACAATCTCTGCTACCACCATGCTCTGTCAACTGAGCTACAGGAAAACCACTTTACTGACATTATGTGTCAATTGAATGAGCAACTTTTATATGGAGCTGAGGATGTCCCTTTTTCATGTATGTGGTGAGTTAGAGTTATTAGATAGAGGACGTAAACAGCGGTAAAATGTCAACACCTAATCAGCTCCCAGCTGTGAGGCAATTCTACAGGAATCAAGACAGATCATCACATGCCATTTTTAGTTATTCCATTCCCCTGCTTTTATAGCACCTATAAAGCTCCTTTGTGTCATGTGGCTCATTTTGCTGCTCATATCCATCTACCAGACATATACTGTGTAGCAATGTTGAAATTGGATCTGATACCAATAAATGGCTAATATTACAACTCTGTAGACCTTAAATAGATTTGAAAACAAGGCTGTATAGGAAATACTTACAGGGGCATGCACTATAAAGGTCCTAGATCATGAAATTTTCAAAACTCACAACTTTCAAAACTGTATTATGGAGTTTTATTCTACCTAAAGTGTTTTCAGAAAGATATTTTGTCAGCTGAATAATCATTGTGGTTAAACAATAGTACAGTCAAATGAATGCACTGTACTTCTATCTGTGTGAGCATGTTTAAAGAACTCATGTTTAATTCAACCTGCACAGCTCTGGTTCTGCTATAATTCTTAACACGTGTATTTAATGAGAAAGCGCTCTTCAAATGTGTACTTTATTTTATCACTCACATAGCTGTTTCCATCTTTCTCTATCTCTCTCTTCTCAATGCACATTAACTTAATTTAAATAATTTTGGATGGAAATACAAGCCAATTTCATATTAATTCAAAAATGGATGGGTGGGCATCTGGCTAATTGGTAGTTCCTACTAGCAGGAGCTTACTGCTGTAGCACTTGATTAAAGCAAATTATTACATTATTATACCCGAAAGCATTAAATACTCTTGCATGCTGAAGATTACAGATTGTAAAAAAAATATTCAAAATCAGCAATAATTGAAATGATAATGTATCGTTCATCCATAATAGTTTGGGTCCTATTGAGAACAGATCTTCTGTTCTCTGTGTCCTTCTGAGTTTTCTTCATAGGCGTTTGGTGTTATAAAAATTGATTTTGGTTGTAAACCCTCTGATCTTTTTTAAGCATCAGCAGAAAACATTATTATTGTGAGAATTGCTGTTCAGGATGATGGCCGTTAAGTCAGTGAGCAGCAGTCATGTCAGGCTGAATTTTGATTCTCTGCAGGTCTCAAGACCCCTGGCCTTTATGTGGGCGTGTGGGTGGGCGGAGAGTGACCTCGCTCAATACAGTATTGATTTCCTCGTTTGGGTTCATAGCTGGAGTCTAACAATGGAGCATAATGTCTCAAGGCTTCATCTTAATACACAGCCAAGAGACAGAAAATGAAAAGGAACTTTGAATGCTGTTGGGTCTCATGTATTGGTCATAGTCTGTCGTAAGCCCTTGTTTGCAGCACAAATGGCATGTTTGGTGTCAAGGTGAAAGTCAAGGTGAAAGACTTTTAGTTCAGTGAATGTAAATTACACTCATCAAAAGACACAACACAACATTTATTAATGTAAAAATGTTTACATTATTGTAAATTACACTTGCAACCCCTCTGTAATTTAAAGTGTTTAAAAGACAACCTGGGTAGATTTGGGTGGGATTACATGGGTGGGGAAGGGGGTGTATAATAATAATAATATCTGCAGCCAAAAAGGAAAGTAATTTCATTGGGAAACACAGTGGCTCAGTTTTTCATCATATATATATATATATATATATATATATATATATATATATATATATATATATATATATAAATATATATATTATTTTATTTATTTTTTTCTTCATTTTTTTTTTATTTATTTTATTTTTTTTTAGAGAGAGAATTCATTACTGTTTTTAGCCTGCCATTTAGTGGCACGTGGCACTTTTCAGCGGGTTGTATGGAAATGTATTGCCTTATTGTTATCATCTCTAGGACCTTTGAAAAAATACAATACTCCCTTACAAGCAGGGACTTTCTGAGAGGCAAATTTTTACCCAGAACTTTATTTAGATCCTGGTTCCTACGATGGAAACACATCGAGTACCGGCCCAAAGTCCAAAGTTCCTGGGGTGGAAACGGGGCTTAAAAGACTAAGTCAAATGGCAAAGTTGAAAGCAATCTGTAGATTTCAAAAGAGTTCTCTGAAAAGCTGTCGTAATAAGTGCAGAAGCATAATAACACCTTTCATAGTCCCAAGTCTGCTGTTTGAACTGAGAATAAACCACCTGTTGTGAGACACATGCTTTTATATATTCTGAGCTAATGCCATGGCACGAGTGTGGACACATTCACATCATTTTTTTCTTTTCAAGTCTGACTTTTCTCGTGTTTTCATGAGTTCTCAGCTCAGACTTTGTTCACTTTGGGCGATAAGAAAAGCTTCTTTACTTGCTACATTTGCCATCAACTTTAGAGGATTTTCTGTGGAAATTTCCATTCTTTTTATGAGCTGATTATATTTGAGGTCTGACGAGACAATATGCTACACCATGCTTGAGTGCATCAACGTTCATTTTCTTCTTGTGTTCCTTATTACTCCCAGCTCCTCTCTTGATCTCTCAGTGCAACGGACCTCAGCATGCAGTCAAACAGGCCTCCTTTCCAAGTAGAATGGTGCTGGTGTCATTTTAAAAGCTTTGGTCTGTCGTAAGCTCATAAAATGTGAAAGGGTCTTTGGCGGATGTTCCAGCCTGAGGTTGATTCTGTGGATGGGCACCACTAGGGAATGCACTCAGCCCTTGAAGTCTCTTCACTTCATTTTACAAACTCTTTTAAATTATTGACCACCCTATATATATATATATATATATATATATATATATATATATATATATATATATATATATATATATATATATATATATATATACTCCTGTGTACCCCCGTTCTTCAGTAATAGTTTAAGAGTATGCAGGCAGCCTGGATGATAATGGTGTATTGTAAATAATTTACCTTGCAATGACCCTTTATCCTCACCATCAACCGTATTTCACAAAATGTACGCTTTGTATATTTTATCTCTATTTCTGGTGGGTCTTTTGTAATGGGATTATTCCACAGGATTTCCAGGGATGAGGAATGGCTTTCTGCTTTCAAAGGCACCAAATGTGTGATGGAAGCCACCTGACACAAAAGAGGGCGGGTGGGGGATTGTTTTTTTTTTTTGTTTTTTGTTTTTTTGTTGTACACCGTGGAGATCTGTTTAATATTTGCATTAGCCAGTGCTAGCTGTCACCTTCCTTTCCCTAACCAAAAGAGAAAGGCTGAAAGCATCGCCCACGTAGGTCGATAAAAGCCCATAATTACTCTTCTTTCCATATGCATGAGGCATCTGCATGCAAAATGTCAGTGATGCAGGGTCCCCCATACCACCCCTCCAACCAACTACTGCTTCAAACTGAGACAGCACAGGTGAGCAATGCTTACTTGGAGCAGTCAAAACTGCTGTCGGATGATGACGTACTTAAGGTGCCATTGTGAATCTCGCTCAAAACAACAGACGCCTTTACATTCAATTCATTTCAAAAGAGTTACTGTAGAACGGAGTGACTTATTCATGGAAAATTATTCATTTACAGCATGCACCATCATTAAGAAATACGACCTGTGCTCTGTTAGAATCATTGCTCATTATTCTCAAACAATTTAAGAGGGCTAAGAACATTTTTCCTGGAACAGAAGAATTTTTTTTTTATTATTATTATATTTTTTCTGGGTTAGGTTAATGCACCTATAATGACTCTGACGACTAATCACTCTGATTCACTCTGACTAACCATTCCCAGAGATTCATTATCAGAAACAGTGACGTTCTCATCTCTTCCTGTTAAAATCATCCCTGGTTGAGGTAATCAAAAGAAACCTGCGAATCGGGGAGAGCGAAGTGTGCTTTTTCAATTTGCACTTCTTCTATACCAACAGCATGGCGTAATATCACATGAGAATAAGGATGGAGCTGCTTCCAGGAAGAACTCTGTCTATTCGAAGTGCCATCCACTCCACTCAGCTGTTATATTTGAAACCAGTCCCTCCCTAAAAGCATTAGTCACTGATGTTTAGCATTTCAACACATAGGAGTCTAAGCTGAATTAGTTATTGTCATGAATGTAGTATCCATTGCAGAGCAGTTCAACCTGTTCTTTCAGATTTTGTTCTGGTAGGTCAATCCACAAATTGTTGAAATGGAGTTGAACATCTTTATCTTTCACATAGACATATCTTTTATATGCTATATTATTGTCCCATGCCATCTCTGAAGGTGGTTGTTTGTTGTCTTGGCTCTGTATCTCTTCTGCATTTGAAGAAGGCTTTGAAAAATAAAGCTCGCACTCTTTTCTCCAACCAGCACTACACCAGACACAGTCTGAACAAACGCTAAGATCTAAAATTGAGCAATTTACAGTCTAAAGAGAGGTAATTTTCCTCCAGTGAAGAGCCAGTCAGGCTTGACCCAGGTCCAAACTTGTGTGCAGTAGGGAAGTAAATGTAGGTTATTACCATATCCATGCACTGGCTCGTATTTCTCTGTCCAACTGTGCCATTCTCAGGGTGATCCTTCTCTGCGACTTTGGGATGAGGGCTTTATATCATCAGTTATTCAAACCTCAAAAATTAGCTGTAGTAAAATGTGACAGCACAGCTTGCGGTGGGGTGACTGAAAGAGTTTACTATATATATTTAAAAAATATATATTTTTTACTTAAAATTAAATGTTATAATTTTATGTTGAAGCATTTTAAATTATTTCACGAGTTTGCACTTACATTTGATAGGATTTAGCAAATAATACGCATATTTGGCGTGCTTACTTGAAGGAGTTCTCTGAGCTTGGAATATAGCCCGAACCCAGAGAACCCCCCCCCCATCCCTAATTCCTAGTGATTTAAGAGTGAGGCGTTGGGGTGGAGGAGGGATGCTGGAAAACTGTCTTGGGACAGAGGTGAGTTGGCTGTGTATACATATAGTATACATATCATGCTATTAAGCTGATCAACTAGACAAGCTCCACCTTTGCTGAATTGGTTGACTATCTGATCGTGCTTCCCCCGAACATTATTAATAACACATCATTCTGTACATAAATTAATAAATCAGATCTTGCCTTCCCCAATCTCATTTTATAGTGACATTTATTGTTTTGTTTTCTTTTATTTTTCTTTTATTTATTTTTTTTCAGAGGTTTTATTGTTACGTTTTGGAACTGCAAAAACAGATGCAGCTCAGCCCTTACAAGTATTCATGTGAGATGTATCTGGTTTCCATGAAAAAAATCTCACACACTTGCTCCTGATTTATGTAGTCATAGTAAAATTACCTGAATATGGAACACATCATATAAATTTGTAAGTTTACTATAGAAAGTGTAAAAGCGTCTTTACAAGTGTGACTGACCAAATAGACTAGCTGTGTTTATATATATATAACAAACTTCTGCTACGCAAATGCTGCATTTTTCATTAGTGTAAATAAAATTCTTCAAAAATGTTAAGAAACATAATCATTTATAATAAGTCATGTTTTCATCTACTGAAACTTTCAGACAATATAACAATAAACAGAAAAAAGCATTATTCGCTTTATACCAGTTATGAGAAATGCCTGACCTCCAATAAAACAATGCACACGCATGGCTATATATAGGTATTTTAGCATCTTGCATGCTGATGACTCAGTGATTGTTAGTCAGGGGTGAAAGCAGGTCAGCTGCACTGTATAATTGCACATGATTCATTCAGAAAGCTCAATTAAAGGTTTGAACAAAGGCGCTGACAGTCAGCCTGTTGTGCACCAAGACCAAGCACAGCCTGTGGTTATTTCTTTGTCTCATCAACAGCTCTCTTTTCCATTCACCTGTGGAGCTCCATATCAGGGATCTAGTGCAAATGAGGTCCTGGAAACATTCAACCTTGAGAACTTACAGTATAGTCTATACAGCAGCCACAACCCATAAATCACAGTACTTTGATTGAGCAAGAGGTGTCAACAGCAGGAGTCTGGGACGACTGCATTGCTGCTTAGGTTGGAAATGGATATGGTTATCTGAAGAACATTCTCTATGCCAGATGGAAATTCAGATAATCATGGCTTTCTTTGTAGTATAAAGGTTTTTTTGGATTGTATATGAATAAGTAGGTAGATGTTCTTTATTGATCCCGGAGGCATTATTGAACGACTTCAAATGTAAATATTAATCACTTTAATGAACATGAACATTTGCTTGTGAAATAGATGGGCCTACAGTTTCTCATCATCAGCCTAGTCCCTGGTCCTTGGGGCCTCTAATCTGAAGCGTGTCATTAAAAATGTGTACACTGCGTACACTGCAAAAAAGCATTTCGCAATCAACATTTTGTCTCATTTTCCAAAATATCTAATGTTATGTAATATTAATTTTATGTAATAATGTGAAAATATGTAATGTAATAATATGTTCTTAAACCAAGATAACAATTTTAAGAAGAAAAGTTAATATAACAAGATACTGGTAGAACATATTATAAATTGTGGAGTGGAGTTCATTTTAAATAAACTTTAATTAAAATTTTGTTAGATTTACACAAGAAAAAAGTTTCTAAAAATATATTCTGAAATTAAATATACAAATGACTATATTAAAATCAGAAGTGTTAAAAACAGTTTTGCATCTCAAGTAGATTTGTTGCTTTAATAGTTTTAACTGGAAAGCAGTACCAAAATACTGATTAAGAAAATTATTTTGCAGTTTTGCCCCTGTTTCAGAAATAAGACTTGTAATCTTAAAATAAACTATTTGCAAACTATATACAAACTCATCTAGAAATTACACAATTAATAAAAACATCACGTGCGTGATCTACAAAGAGAATTGCTAATTACTGTGAAGTGGGATGTGCAGGGATCAGGACGTGAAGCAGCTATGATGCATTATGAGCACTGCAGGCATATTAAAGCAAAGCCCATCTTCCTCTAGTTCCCCCGCTCTCCACATCGCCTGACTGTTGATCACAGCTCATGCCTGCTTAAAGCTCTCCCTCCACGACTATGGAGTCATCACAGTACAGTGGAGACACGTATGTGCTACATTTATACAATAGGCAAAATAAATGGTAACCCATTTGAGACCCCATTATGGCCCTTGTGGGGCTGGTTATTTTCCAGAGAGCTGTTTGTGATGTAATGGCTCTGAATGGAGAAAGCTGTGTATTCACAGTAGCTCTGCAGCCTGTGGATGCTGCCACAATCTATTCAAATCTCTGATGCCGGAGCCACTCACAATTTGCACACAATTCTTTTTTTTTTCTCTTTTTTTTTTCTTCTTCTTTTTTTGCACACAATAGGTGAACAATGGGGAATGACCAATGGTCTTACAAAGGATGAATACCTTTTACAATTTTTATCTCACAGAAATGTTATGTACATACTGTATATCAAGTTTATATACACACTGTTTGTGTGTATGGGTGTGTGTGTGTTTCTTTTTGCTGGCTTAATGTGAAAAATTACATGTGTTACCATATGAAAGTTTCTTCAGCTTCAGCTTCAGCTTTTTTTTATTAATTTTACTTGCTAACCAAATCAAATATTTCTTGGATTTGGCTTGTACACTTTGAAAGAGTGGCTTATTTGGAAGAAGTTGAGCCCTTTTAAGTTGTTATTAATTCCACTCTGTATTTTCATTCCCAGATGTAAAGAAAATATTGCCCAATGGTTGCCATGTCGGTGTATTTACCATGGTAGAAACGGTTTATATACAGTATTGCTGTTGTTACAAGGTAGGGTGGCCATATGCGCCATTCATGGAACACATGTCCCAGCCAGGATTTTAATATTGCCTAAAATATCCAGATTTTGGCTGTTTGCACTGTGCAGGTCGATCGTTGTGTGACATTCATGAGAGCTATAGAGAGCAAAGCAGATGGCTCCTTATGCTTTCAAATTGCTCTCGCACCTACTTTGGTGTCTTTTTTGATCGGTGTGCATTGGCGCTTCAAGTCAAACGAATGAACAAATACATGCGCATATTTGCATTGCTTTGAACGTTCCTTGTAGATCTCACCTTCTCACGCGCGGCCCCACGATTGGTCGATTATGTACAATACCTGCATGTTATTGGTCAAACTGCTTTGGATGTTTTAGGAAATATTAAAATCCTGGACAGGATGTGTCCCATATGAACGGCGCATATGGCCACCCTATTACAAGGTGTACACTGTCATACTACCTAGCCTAAGCGAACCATACTATATCATGAAATTCAAAGCCACATTCTTGATCTTCTGACTGTTGTTTCTCAATTTCTTTGACAATAAAATCCATTCCATTCCATTAACCAAATATCAAAAACCACAGATCTGTTTTCCAAAAGAACATTTCAAAACTGTAAACAACATTTCTGTTTCAAATTATTTTTTTTAACTAAACACAAATTCTCTTGAAAACCCTTTTTTTCTTATTTGATTTTTGTTTGTCTGAAAGTTTAAACATGATTGAACATTTTAGGCATATGATATTGAGTTCATTCATATCCAAACTTACAGTAAGTGTTCGGTATGTATTTGATGGTTTTATGAGTTTGTTAAGGGCAAGGTCTGAATTAGAATACATATGATGTCGTTTTAAATTGATTGTTTGATTTTCCATTGAAAGCTTGATGGTTGTTCAAAAAAAAAAAAGTGTAATAGTTTTCAGGAAATGTGTTTTAGTAATTTCATTAATTATTTGATGAGGGTTGAGAACAAATTGAAGATTGAAAGAATGAAATTCCCAGTATAAGTCATGTATTAACAGTACTGACTAACATCTAGCTGGAGACTGATAGCATATGAAATAAGTTATTACTGGAAGTGCAAAACCCGAATGTGTAGCCTCTGTTTGTGCACACAAGCAGAGTGTCTTCACACCTTTATGATGTCCACATCTGTCTCTTCTGTTGTACTCTGTTTTTTTTTTTTTTTTTTTTTTGAAAGGTGGCAGTGCAAGCATTCATCCATAAGTGATGTCTGTGATGCAATTTTAATCCTCCAAATACACATTCCTCTTTCAATTGCTTCTGTCAGTTTTGATTGTATGAATCATTCATATTTAATGTTGTTAGCCAAGCTGTTGTATCAGACAGTAGCCATCCTCCTTCACAACCCATACAACATTAGATTAGTCTTTTACAAAGACAACATGAGATTGCTCTAAAAATGAGGCCTGCAAATCACTACCAGTAAACACAAGCGGTGGTCGCTGTCCGTGGTGCTGAACATGATCAAAGCTCTGATTCACACACAGAGATGAGTCTTATGCATATCAAAATTAAAAACACAATTAATTTAACACCAATAAATACTCCTGCCCAAAAACAATAATAAATTCCAAATTCAAATAACACATTCAATTTTCAATTTCAAATTACTCACCTATAACAATTA